>NC_059210.1:38892610-39492610 GCF_020615455.1 Coregonus clupeaformis | reverse complement strand
TCAGAAGCTCAGGGTCACCTCCACTCCCCCTCACTTTGAAATGGACCCCTGGTGGCAGCTCCTGGGAGAGCCCAGTGATGTCTCTATCAGCCTGTCAAAAGAGATAGCCCGGGGCTCCACTAGGTCCCCCTGAGCCAATCAAACTCTTCACAAAGCACAGATAGATGCTCTTTCACCAGCGTGCAACTGCAGTGGAAGGAGAGCACCCGTCCTTTCGCCCGACTGGGATGCTCAGCACACCAATCAGTTAGAACAAACTCCCAGTGCTGGGGTCCAGGGCTCGCCTCAGCCCAAACTCTGCTCAAACTAGGGCTATTTTTAAGTGTTACTTGTTTATTTACTCTTTCTTTGAAGGAGCTGAACTGAGAAAACACACCAACTTAACAAAAAGTTATTTCAAAGGCCTACTGTGTGGAGATCCAACGATAAAAAGGACACTCTCTAAGAACTCTGATAACATGTTATATGATTAAAGTTCCACTGGTATATAAGTGAGAAGTATTCCATAAGGATTTGATCCAATATGTGCTTAGTCTGGAAATGTCATGAGGAATTGATTTCCCATTAAAAAGAGATAGTAATTTGTCAAAGGCAATGAAAGAGCCAGTTAATGTAGGCCCATCAAGGATAAAACTGTTTGAAAATCATCACATTCAAATCTAATACATATAAGATCTAAAACAATCTTCTAAACACACCAATAATCATCTCTAAGTAACATCACATCAATGTTTGAGGCTAATCGTTGTGAATAACTTGAAGATGTCTCAAAGCAAACCGTGAAAGACCCTCTGAGGATTATGTCTGATGGAGTAGGAAGCATATGTTAGTCTTCCAGGAACTCCATCATGGAGAGAAAGACTATCATGGACCTGTGTGTGTGTGTGTGTGTGTGTGTGTGTGTGTGTGTGTGTGTGTGTGTGTGTGTGTGTGTGTGTGGCCAACATTAGGCAGTGGAGGTGATTTTAGTGGAAACGTGAAGCAGTAAGTGCTGAAGATGGAGAGTACTCTCTGTGAGAGATGAGCGCTCGCTCATGTGGACCCTATTATTGTGAGAAGGCAACAAAAGCACTGCATTAGCCACTGCGCCGGACCGATATACAGGGCTTTGATGTGAGCTCAGTAACCAAGGCACAGCGGTGGCCGATGCATGAGCTCTGTTCCAATGGGTGTGTTGTGTAATCAGATGTATTTACTGTGTATTCAGGGAGAGAAGTGGTGTAATCCATTCCCAGTGCAGCACAGTTAGGAAGAAAATCAGTTTGGAACAACTACAGTTTGAGATGGGATTTTTCTAGGTTTTACAATTCATCACATTTTTATTTGAGAATTTACAAATAAGAGACACCAAAACAGGAAACCTGAGAAGTTGCACAGCACACTAGAGTCTCAAAGTTACACGTATCTAACTTTCCTTTGTCCAGAAAATGTATTCTTCATAATACAAAATATTTTGGTCATTGATAAAAAGGATTGTACAGAGAGTTGACATTACAAATAAAATAATTATATGCACCTTGAATATAAAAAAGCTTTGTAGTAAACAGGTATGAGCATTGGCCTACATAAAAAGAAAGCTATAAAAATACAATTGTAATTCCTGTAATACTTTACCTAAAGTCGATATTTGAGAGATCAAATTAAATTGGTAGGAATGTAAGTACAAAGTAATAACAGGATTTAGCACACGTACAGTATTACATTTAGCCATTTGTCCTATATGAAAATAAAATGTACATGATTCAAAGCATTGCAGTGGTTCAGTTTTACTACTCAAACCAATAAAAGCAAAACAGCAGAGGTCGGAGTTAAACCAAACTCTCTAGCTCTCATTCTTTTTCTAAAATGCATGAATGGATGCAGGCTGGGCCGGGGCGGGCAGACGGTGTATCTGGCTCTGTGATTGACAGCTCCATGTGCTGCCCTCCTAGCCGGTGCAGTGCACAGCCCCTGTCAGGGGGGTGGCAGACACACAAGCGGGAGAGCGGCTGACTGCACCCCGCAGCAGGGGGCACAGGAGAGGGGGGAGCAGGCGGTGAGGGGTCGCAGGTTCTGCTGGCACTGGAGCGTTGCCATCGTAGCGGACTGGGCCGTGCCATTTTCAAAAGGAGCCTGGGCCTTTCATCCAGCATGTCCGAGGGGCTTACCTTCTCCTCCGTGGCGGGCTCTGGACGCTGGGCACTCTCAGCTCGCTGTACTGCACCTGTAAAAACAAACAGGAGTTTGGTCGGAGGCAGGTAATCTGAGCTCAGTGGAGCACACGGTAATGGCTCCCCCGAGGAGAGCTGGTGCAGGGGAAAGCGAGGCGGGCTCGCCTGTAATGAATCATTTTTTAAACACAGGAGCAGAGGGGATTAATCACAGGGAGGAAGGATTTGAGAAGTCAAGGGTTCCGTACCAGCGCACTCCCCCCTCCTCCGCCACAATCGCAATATTAGAAACAGACATCAACTGTTGAGAAGACCTGCCAGTGAGGGAGTTGTAAAACTGCATAATCGCTCATTGCAAGTTGTGTCCTTTCTGAGAAAACTTTGTACGAAGCCAAGAATAGCCTCAGCCAGGGGTTTCTTAACTAGAGTAGCAACTGGCATCAATGGGATGTCGACTTTTACATGCTTCAAAGGGAACTAAAAGTTGACTTTGATTTCATCCGAGAAAAGAGACCTGCCACTTTGACATTTGAACTTAAACCACAGTTTCCTTTCAGTTATGTTTGCAGAATTATGAGGCTCAACATCAAAGATTGTCTCAAGTTTACACAATTTCCTACATGTCCAAACATATTTGTAACAGAAATGTATGCTGAAAGTCTAGAATTAAACTTCCAAATTGGAACTTACTATGGCAAATGGTTGAAAAACTGTAAGTATCTAAAATATCTTTGTCTCTAGTGAAAGTAACAGGCCCCCAAAAATATGAATCAAAAGAACCATAATGTGAAACCGATTGATAGTTGGAAAAATATTTAGAAACTCGACAAAATTAAGTTTGAAGAAAAATTGCTTTCAAAACCATTTTTTGTTGTTGCTACAACAATAACATGGCTCTGTTGAATCAAGGTAGAGAATCCATACTAATTACCAAACCCTGATTATTAGAATGGGAGATGGAATGAATGAGGGAACAAAGTGACTGCCGTCTACATCAGAACATGAAACTGTTCTCAGAACTGACAGATGCTTCTTATTTCAGGACAGACACGCTCCTGTCAGAAGTCCCGGTTTGGGGGGGCTTTGTAGATTTGCACAGGCACTAATTGCCAAGTCATTTTGCTGTCAGACAGGAGCCTGTTTCCAGCCTTTGTAATATGGCTTGACTGTGTCCATACCTAGGCCTATCTAAGGGTTGGAGTTCTAAGGCAATAACAGGAATCTGTGGTCTATTGTTATGGTTCATGTGTTTGTCTTGTTCAGCAACATTATTATTCACAGAACTTTATCTACTGATGAGTCATTATGAATGTTTTGTTTTGTTATGTAGCCATCATCCATGACATAGTTAATCTGTAAACTAGACTAAAAAGTATTGTCCCCATGGAGTCATTTTCAAAACTTTAATAACGTGTCACATAAAATATGTGAGACATAAAATATGGCAAAACTAAATGTATTCATCTTGTTGTTTTGCCAACTTACTCAGCCAAAAAATCACATAGGCTTCTCTCCAACATCACTGAACATTTGGCAATAACTCTCAGAGTGACAACATCAAGGGGGCAGTGGAGAAAGAGACTGGGGTTCAGTGTCTTTCCAGATCCAGACAGATACGTATCCTAGCTGAATACTGTCTGTGGAGTACTGTACCTGGGAGAGGAAGACACTATTTGCTGCTCCGTTTCCTGCCCACGCTCAGCCTCTCTGTCACAGAACAGAACAGAGAGAAAACAGGATGCACACCCAGTATCACGTACAGTACAGCACCCTGCCCTGGCAGCTATCTGCTACCAGCCCTGTGATGTAACCGCAAATGACATGTCAGCCATGGCTAATATATGATCACATATGGCAGCCAGCAGGATGTGCCGGGTCTCACGACTACATTAATTGACTCCCCCACCCTGATGTGATGGGGACCACGTCAGAGTGTCTAAGCTGACATAGAGCTGGGCACACCAGCCACAGACAACCACAGACGTCAGGGGCCCTCCGCCGGCCCCTGGCCAATCACAGGCTCCGACGCCACAGTGCTTTTATCACAGAGACAAAACTGCTAATCAGGGACAAGGCTGGAGCGATATGGCGGAGGACAGATCAGAGTAGACCCCATCCAGGCAACGGGACGACTGCATCAAACTACCGCCAGAAATAATTGGGCCAGGGATGCTTTAAAGGCCATTAATAATCAAACAAAGCCAGAGGATATATTTCCCCAACACTTGGGAATTCTGTTAGAGCAAATAATGCAGATATCTTCAGGGAATTCCCTCCCTCTGTCTGTATGGAAAATTGGACCCTTACCTTTTGAACATCAGAAGGCACCCTCTTGAGGAAATCCAGTATTTCATTATTGTCAATGGCATACGGGTTGCGTAGCTTCTTGGTAAATTTGTTAACGCCTGTGAAAACAAGGACACTTTAATAAATAAAGGTGTCATCGAGACCTGCATATTTTTACAAGGAGAAAACAATCTTGCGACCCAATCCCTAGCTCTTTCACCGCTGTATGAGAAATTGCACCTTGTGACGCTATTTTGAATTGATCCACAGGAACTAAATTGAATCTGTATATCAATAAGATGGTGAGGTTGTATGGACAGTGCATTGATATGTATCATCATAAATATACACTACATAACCAAAGGTATGTGGGGACCTGCTCGTCGAACATCTAATTCCAAAATCATGGGCATTAAAATGGAGTTGGTCCCCCCTTTGCTGCTGTAACAGCCTACACTCTTCTGGGAAGGCTTTCCACTAGATGTTGGAACATTGCTGCGGGGACTTGCTTCCATTCAGTTACAACAGCATTAGTGAGGTTGGGTACTGATGTTGGGCGATTAGGCCTGGCACGCAGTCGCTGTTCCAATTCATCCCAAAGATGGGGTAGAAGTCAGGGCTCTGTGCAGCCCAGTCAAGTTCTTCCACACTGATCTGGACAAACCATTTCTGTATGGACCTCGCTTTGTTCATGGGGGCATTGTCATGATGAAACAGGAAAGGGCCTTCCCCAAACTGTTGCCACATAGTTGGAAGCACAGAATTGTCTAGAATGTCATTGTATGCTGTAGCGTTACGATTTCCCTTCACTGGAATTAAGGGGCCAAGCCCGAACCATAAAAAACAGCCCCAGACCATTATTCCTCCTCCACCAAACATTACAGTTGGCACTATGCATTCGGGCAGGTAGCGTTCTTCTGGCATCCGCCAAACCCAGATTTGTCGGTTGGACTGCCAAATGGTGAAGCGTGATTCATTACTCCAGAGAATGCTTTTCCACTGCTCCAGAGTTCAATGGTGGCAAGCGTTACACCACTCCAGCCGACGCTTGTCATTGCGCATGGTGATCTTAGGCTTGTGTGCGGCTGCTCGGCCATGGAAACCCATTTCATGAAGCTCCCGATGAACAGTTCTTGCACTGACGTTGCTTCCAGAGGCAGTTTGGAACTCGGTAGTGAGTGTTGCAACCGAGGACAGATGATATTTACACGGTACGCGCTTCAGCACTCGGCAGTCCCGTTCTGTGAGTTTGTGTGGCCTACCACTTCGCGGCTGAGCTGTTGTTGCTCCTAGACATTTCCACTTCACAATAACAGCACTTACAGTTGAGCAGGGCAGCTCTAGCAGGGCAGAAATTTGACGAACTGACTTGTTGGAAAGGTGGCATCCTATGACGGTGCCAAGATGAAAGTTACTGAGCGCTTCAGTGAGGTCATTCTACTGCCAATGTTTGTCTATGGAGATTGCATGGCTGTCAGCAACGGAAGTGGCTGAAATAGCCGAATCAACTAACTTGAAAGGTTGTCCACATACTTTTGTATATATAGTGTATATGTTGGCAGCTCAACAGTACAGAGAATGCTGTAATGCAGGCAGCAGGTGCACAGTAACACAAACATCCATGAGAGCTTTTGAACAGAGCCTGGTGGCTGACTGCAGAACATACATTTCAGTCCGTGTCCAAGGGCGACTCAGGTCCTCTGAGTACACATACAGTACTAAAGCCCGGAGCAGAGATTACCAACCTCCCCTCGCCCTATCACCACTCCACCCCCAACTACCTTTCCATATCATTCAAACAACCAAAACATTTCTTAGGTTTCCTTTCAAATAACTTTATTATTTCTCTAATTTTCAATAGTGTTATTTCCCCCCATTCCACACTATTTCTAGAAAGGAAACAGATACCTCTGGGGTCTTGTTCTAATGAGACCATATATTCACTGCTAGTTACAGCGCTTACCTCGACATGTACACAAAGAACCTAAGGACCTAAATGTGTGCAGACTACATGAAAAGCTTGCATCACAACCAGAGATGGGGGTTAACTGGGGAGTGAGGAGAGTCTATCAGTGCTTTTGTTTGATATGATTTTGGTATTGATTGTGTTGGAGGCAGTGTAGAAGTACAGTTAGTTGTGGGCTAACAGCTGGAGGAGGAGTGTCTGTTTCCCTCTGACCGCTGAGACGACTGCCTTCCTCTGTTGGACTGGAGCAGATAATGAGGGTTTCCACCAGGAGCCTACACTGCCCAAGGACATCCTGTTTTATATACAGCATGATGCTCTCTGCCTCGTCGCTCGGCTTTGTTTTCTCACAGACCCTGAGCCTAGCCTCAGACTGGTCTGCTTACATCCCCCACTGAGCAGAGCTCTGAGCACACTGAGCCTCTGGAGCTAGCAGCCTGAGCTCTGGTGTGAGGATGGATGAATGTTCAAATGACTTCAATGAAGAACATGTTATAATGATAATGGATATAAGTGCTATTCACTGTAATTGTCTTTTTACAACAATGTTTTGCAGAAGGGGAAGCTATCCATTCCAAAACAGTATTTATTATTCAAATAATGGTGTATATTTGACTTACCCCATATCAAGATAATGTAGCGCAGTGGGATGTAGTATAATGCTGCTGTTGCCACAAAGAGAACCAAGCAGGCCAGCCAGGACAGGAAGGGCACAGACCAGTTGAACGTGCTGTGGATTAAATATTACATCAAATAAAGTCAGAATATCATTATGACTAAGAGGATACAAGATACTGCACAATCAATAATGTAGTTGCAAGCCAAAGCCGTATACACCCACTGTTACAGAGAATATTGAACTCCAGTTTACTGTAATGGGTTATGAAACATTTCCAAAACTTAAAATGTAAAACTTACTTCTTGACTCTTTCCCCGATGCATGCAATTTCATCCAAAATGTTTTGGACAATGATGACGATCTCTTGGACCATATGGATTTTGTCCATCAGTCCCTTTTTCCCTGATTCCTATAAATACACAGGCACTGATGAGGTCTACTGTACTGTATGTCAATTGTTTGAAGAAGCAGACAAAGCCCAGTTTATCTCTGCTGCGCTATCATGAGTAATTCATCTATTGAATTGCCTATAATGAGCAAACTATGTCTCTTCAGACTATGCTTTTGAAAATGAGGCAGATTCAACGTTGAAAAGCTGTCATGAGGATGGCTGTGAGATTTCCACTTTTGTCCGCCACAAACAATGGAAGTGCTCTACATCAAAATCACAGATTAACTGGAGGATGAGACAGACATAAAATGGCCATCAGCAATCAGGCAGCAGCCCAGATGACCCAGACAGGAAGAGCAGACAGAGGATGTATGTTGTAAGGGAGTCGAATCCCACAAGTCTCCATAGGGTGGGTTTGGACTTGTTCTGCCAGTGCTATCCCACCTACCTCTATACTCATTCTGTCTGTCTGTCCTCACACCTCTGTGTGTGTGTGAGGGGGCAGTGGCTCAGCCACCCTAGAACACAGGGTTGTAATCATTGGATGTATTCTCACTCATATATAACTCTCATATCATGTGAATGGGCTATGGCTATGTCCACCTTCATCACCAACAAAGTGTATATATAGTGTTATAGTGCTAATTTTGTATTGATATATAAATATCATGGTGTATATGGTGCAAAAGCTGTGATATGATACAGACATCTTATATAGACCAGATGGACATGTTATGGGAAGGTGTCTGTCTATATCAGTGTGGGGAAAATAACAGATCTTCTCTGGCTTGTCTTGAGTTGAACTAGACATGATCAGATGAGTGCTGCTAACAGCAGAGAAGAAGCAGCGCTGGGAAGCTTTCCAGAAGGAGAGGCTGGAGATGATAACACCAGTAATGCAAGCTAAAGAGGGCTGAGAAGACTCACATCAAAAGGAGGACATAATGACAGGAATGATGACAGAGAAGAGCGAGGGAGAGAGAGAGGGAGGTATCTGATGGAGTCTAACAGGAGGCTTGACGATGTCTATATGTTTGTGTTAGAAGGCAGTTCCAGCCCCAGCCTGGGCTCAGAGACAGTGTCCAGACAGAATGTTTTTATCAGAGTCTCATGAGGCAGCCCCTGGGAAAACACGCTGTCTGCCAGGCAGCACAGAGCAACGAGACTCCCCACTGTCAGTCCTCAGTCTCCTCCACAACAACCACAGGAAGAGAGCAATTCCCACCAGGCCGCTGGAAATATCTCAAATATGCTCTCTCAGAGATCCATGAAGAGATTATTATCCCATAGTATGATAAAATAGAGGGGAGGGATAGTACTGTACCCTATCATCATATGGAAGAGATTACTATCCCATAGTGTCATACAATAGAGAGGGAGGGATAGTACTGTAGCCTATCATCCTATGTATCATTGTTTTATAGAAGAGACACGGCACTGTCTACAGCAAGACAAAGAAAATCTCCAACCTCAGTCTAATGTGAATGCAGAATGCATATCATTTACTTCACATTAGGTGTTAATTTAGCTCTTTCTCCTGAGCTCTGATTCACAGCAGAGGAAACTGTTTGTGCCTGCTAAAAGCCATTAAGATCCATGTCTGTGTGCTCCTGATGGACAGAGAGCTGTGCACGGGGAAATGAGAGCTCACTGGATATGGAGACTCATCAGTTAGAGATATGAAAGGGAATCTGAGCCTATCTAAAATTGATTAAGGCCCCCTAAACATGAATTAGGATTCAAATCTGATAAGAGATATGAACTCTTATTTAAAAGAGATAGGACTGTGTGCACAAGGTAGATGTAGCCAAAGAGGCAAAAAATAGAAATACAAATAATAATAATAATAATTGAGCTTTCATTTGAAAAAAGAAATCCAAATGATATGTTCTATAAAGTATGCATCAATAAGCTCTCATGATTATCAACTTTAATTTCCCTTAAGACCCTTGAAGTCCTCCATCTCCTTAGTGATGAGCATTGGAAGTCCTTTACTACATCACTCATTTGATGATATTATTTATCTTCGTTCATTTCCCTTTTCAACCCCCTACAAAACTGTTCTGTGCTGCTGGTAAACAGAAATAAATGAAAGGTATTCTCCTGAAGTGTAAGGGATGGGTATACTGGTGGGGATGGACCACATAAATCATAAATGTGTACTGATTAGAAAAACCTGTGTCAAATCATATTCTCATTTCAGATAAAATTGTAAAAGTTATACCTTTAAAGGGAACAGATTTGATCTCCTGCACAAAGGTAAACAGAAAATGTGGTTTCACAGGCATGTTGGGCATAATCAAATGCTGAAAAAAGCTCATTTAACATTGCTTTAATTTGAATAAATGGAACCAAATTTGAATATTCATTCAAAGCTTGACTGAATATTTTCTAGTGACTTATTACACAAAGGAGAGAAACGTTCATCTTAATGTAAAACACCTGTGATTTTGGCATGGATTCTTTTATGATATTAAAACGAGCTAACAAGCAAATGGATACACAAACAAACGTGTGGGCAGTGAGCAGCTCCCAGAGGCAGTACGTGTTAGAGGGTACATACCTCCAATAATGCACATCACTGACCATGACATCAGCAGTCTGTCTGGCTGGTGTGCTGAAGGTGACCCAGTGGTGACTAGGGTCTGAGGGGGTAAGGGAAAGCACCCCTTCAGCTCAGTCTGTCACCCCCTCAACCACCCTCCCCAACCCCCTGCTCCCCTGGGCAGTGCTTGAGGAGCAACGCTCCCCCCATTTTCCCCTAGACCAGCCTTACCAGCCAGGGGCCATAGAAAACCGGTTTTATCTTCTCTGTTCATTGTGATGGAGATCTATGGGCTTCTTTTACTTTTCTAGTTTTTTTTATGTTATCTAATAAATATTATCCGTCTGCACAATTGATACCTAAGGCCAAAGGGAAGTCACTTTGGCCACACATCATTTGTAAGCTGTCTCTTTCCCTGAGGACAGATTTGTTCACAGAGAGAGAGATCTGTTGTGTATTATCCTGATGTAACGTAGCCGGGCCTTTCGTCTCTCTTTAACATCATGCCTTCACATTCCTACTGCTCTATCGGAAGTTTACATATCTCCTTCCTCCAGGGGAAAACAGGGAAAAAACATTTGAGTGGCAATGGTAACCTTCTCAAAGGGAATAACCTTTATTCAGTTCTTAGCGAAAGGACTAGAAGAAAAAGTAGTGCCTTTGAAGTCATCAAATTGAACACTGATCACTCTTTAACCCCAAATAGTTTAAAAGAACACTTTGATATGAAGTGTAAAGCTACACTGCTTGGTCTGTCTGCATGATATTACATTTAAGTGACAGCAAAACCATAACACGACTTTCAAATAAGCCACTTTAAATTAAAGCTGACATCTTAAAACAAACACAGGAACTGCTTAATTAGTAAATGAAAGCAGATATTTCACAGAGTGTGAATGGGCTTACTGGGCTCACTTTAAACCTTTTAGAGAGGACTTCAAGGAACAGGAATTATTTGGTTTAAGCCATTACACTGAGCTCTGCAACACATGGACATGTATTTAGAAAAATCTACTCCCTGCTTTTTTTTAGACGTACCTATTTTTTAATCTAAAGGAGAAAACAAACGGAATACATTTTAAAAAGAGCCAAATCATTGAGGTTGAGTGAAATTATGAAGACCTGCTACTAATGATCCTATTCAGCAGTATAATTATTAAAGGCCACAAAAGCAGCAAATCCTCATTCACTATTCATACAAACACACAATTGTCATATCATTACTATTTGTTTGGGGACTGGGTTGTCTTTTCTAAGCCATGATTACAAATGCAGTGCAACTAAGCGTAAGCTGTATTATGTGTATGCACACATATCATGAGAGTTTCATCCATGAATTAGCCTGTGCTTTCAGACAAGATATGGAGGACGGGCCTGTTTTCTAGCAGAGGGTGTTCCTCTCCATAAAGTTAGCCCCTGGTCATCACAACAGAATATATTGAGCACATTATGGATATGATTCCTGGGCCAAGACGCACTGCAGAGGGGTCATTGCTTGGAGGCTTTGCAGCAGCTCCACACTTCCCCACTTCTCCACCATAAAGCAATAATACACATCCCATTAACTCTTGCCTCTCCTAACTAAAACGAAGGGAAATGTCTAGATAAGAGGAACAAAGAGTAAAGGACATGACACTTTTGACTTCTTCTTTTGGTGTGGAGGCTGGTGGGAGGAGCTATAGGAGGACTGGCTCATTGTAATGCCTGGAATGGAATTAATTGAACGGAGTCAAACATGGTTTCCATATGTTTGATAGCGTTCCACTCATACCATTCCAGCCATTACAATGAGTCCATCCTCCTATAGCTCCTCCCACCAGCCTCCACTGGTGGGCAGGCATTCAAATAATTGTTTTGGGATTATCACGTTCAGATTAACAATTATACATTTGGCATCATTATGAATATAGAGATCCAATTGTTTAAGTGAGTGATAATCTTGATAGAATAGTAAGTACATTTTCTTAGCCTCATTTGTTATTGTAGGGAAATGGTCAATCTCATAGTAACCATCCCATTTAGAAAAGTCTGGTGAAAAAATCTTCACTCGCTGCTAATATCTCCAACGGCAGACAAACTTCAATTAATGATGCAGTTTAACGTAGATTTTGAGTTTAAAAGGGCTGGGACAATGCGGCAGAGCACATTTGTAGTGATACTGAATACTCAATGAAATAGAAGGAAAGTGCTGAAGGAGATGTGTTTGTTCACATGCTATTACTGTTTCCTACATTCTGTCCTAATTTTGAATGCATAAAATGTTCTCTTCTTGGGTAAAGACAAGCTTCTGAGAGATGATTTCCAGTGGAACTATGCAAAAGTCGCAACTAGAACTTGTATAACTGGCATACATAATATATTATACAATAGTCAGAAATAAAGGAAATAAAATACCTTCTCATCTTCCTCCTCATCATCGGTCATGTTCATGTTCACCTACAAGAGAATGGAGAGAGGTAGTGAGTTTTCAAATGGACAGGGACACACGCGGGCACTGGAGCATTTTTAACAAACACCTAGTAATGAAATTCTGCTCTAGTACATATACCCCTATTGGGAGAGGCCTGTTTCCATAGAGACTACATCACAGGGGTGACCTCACACAAAAGGAGAGGTGAAAGAGGGCCTTCCTCACAAGAGTACTGTCACAGCAAAGCAATCTAATTTCTTCACAACATAAACACAACAGAAAAACAGAAAGAGGAAAACAACTTTTAATTTGGATGCTGTTGCCTAGATCCCTTTACATCAAGTCATCCCTGACCCCTGCATGGTGCACACTGTGACATTGCCTGGGAACAGGGTTGTGTTACTGCCGGGCACAGGGTCACAGAGAGGTGACAGAGGCGCCACACTGGATATGAGGGTGAATCCAGGCTTTAACATTGCCCGGGGACTGCATCTTTGCCAGCAGCCTCAAACACAATCAGTGGGCTGGGGATGGGGATGGGGATGTTGCTGCAGGGAGGGGATGTTTGCAGGCCAAGGACCCGGCCGTCGAGATGGCTTACAACACAGTGAAATTGGAGGGCATTGAGAAGTGTGAACAGCATTAACCTTTACAGACCTGGCTAGGAGAGACTTGATTCCCATAACCTAGGCTTTGATACAGAGGAGATAGCTGTGCCATCTTGAGAATGTCCTCAATGCACTTCTACAACAGTATCTACACAACATCAATACAATGTTGTATGTTGAAAGAATACTGTATATGTATCAACATGGTAAAAAAAAAAGCATTTTGCAAATATTTTGCTAAAATGATGGAAATGGCATACTCTTGATTATTGTAGGGCATTGCGGGCAGTTCAACTCAGCTAGTGGGAGTGCAAGTCTATGTCCTGGGTTCTGAGAGAGACAGAGTCTAGCACAAGGAGTTGGTGCTCAGCTCTGCATGCTCCTGACCGGTGAGTGGGCGAGGGGGAACATGATGAGCTGCTGTGACATGTGTAGTATAGACCAGAGCTATATGGAGTACAGTACAGTAAAGGAGACACTCACCAGGTCCTGATTGCTGCTGATCCTCTCTGTGGTGATCTGGAAGTAGTTCCAGCCAATGAGCAGCAGCAGGAAGAGAGGCAGCATGAAGAGCTCCCAGGTCCACACCGTCACCACGAAGATCTGGAAGGACAGGAAGGACAGGGTGGGGCAGAGGGTGGGAGACGGTGAGACTCATGAACAGCACGGATACTGCACGGTGGGTGGCACTGCCTTCATACAACATGGGCCAGAACCCAAGCCCAGATGTCACGGACACAATGTCCTGCTCCCACATCCCAGCATTCTCCACTCAAAACAAAATGGGATTACCCACCACCCAAGCCCCATGAGCAACACAGCAGACCGCAAAGCTACACCACTACAATATACAGCAGGGTACCCCAATTGGCGGCCCAACTTTTCTGGGCATTATTTGTTTTTCATTCTTGGACATAAAAGACTAAAAACACCAGCAAATCGTCTCCAAGTGAATTTAGAAAATATGTTCCAAAGTATTCCCACGCATAATAGAGAGATATATGTGATCGTATACAAATGTAAGCAAGGTTTGAAATGATTATGTTTTAGTCAAATATTATATGTTTGGGCTTCTTGTGATCAATTTGCAGTCTACAAATTATTTTTTATTATGTTCCGGCTCCCTGACCATCCGCTCAAGAAAGAAATTGGCCTGCGGCTGAATTGAGTTGATGATCACTGCTATACAGCATCAGAGCCCCCTCTTAGTGGCTGGGAAGTAAGAGACCTTTGGGAAGGATTTATTAATATTCCAAAATCCAATTTATTTACAGAGATAACATGTGCTGTCAGTGTGCCTTTCTGCAGAACAGAAAGTCTGACAAGGGTAGGCTGTCTCTTATACAGCACATCCAACCCTCTTAGATTGGGAAGCATTTGGGCTGTCTGACTGTGACAAGGCACATATGGCAACTGGAGGAGCATTTGCAACGTTTACCCCTCCACAGCGATGATAGTGAGAAAAGCCAAGACCCCTGGTTGAAATAAGATGGATCACACTGAATGAGTAATCCCTCATAATTCTGTAAAGGAGCGGCGCTAAGAACAGCGAACAACACCCACTGCACTTCACAGCAGAGCACTAATTGGACGGCTGCATTTAAACCCATTTAGTGACAGTCTAATGAGGCTGGCTCTAGCTGAAATGATCCACTATGTGTGAGGAGGAGCGCACTAGCAAGTTGACAGTGAAGAAATAAAAAAGTCCTCCAAGTTTTTAAATCTATTACTGCGTAACACTTGGTGTAGACATTCATTTTACCCATTCTATAACTCTACTGTAAGGCTCTAATCAAATCAAATCAAATGTTATTTGTCACATGCGCCGAATACAACAGGTGTAGACCTTATCGTGTAATTCTTACTTACAAGCCTTTAACTAACAATGCAGTTTTAAGAAAATAAGAGTTAAGAAAATATTTACTAAATAAACTAAAGTAAAAAAAAGTAACACAATAAAAGAACAATAACGTGGCAATATAGAGGGGTTACCAGTATTGAGTCAATGTGTGGGGGAACAGGTTCGTCGAGGTAATTTAGGTAATATTTACAAGTAGGTTTGTGTAAAGTGACTATGCATAGATAATAAACAGCGAGTAGCAGCAGCGTAAAAAAAGGGGGTCTATGCAAATAGCCCAGGTAGCCATTTGATTAGCTGTTCAGCAGTCTTATGGCTTGGGTGTAGAAGCTGTTAAGCAGCCTTTTGGACCTAGACTTGGCACTCCGGTACCGCTTGCTGTGCGGTTGCAGAGAGAACAGTATATGACTTGTGTGGCTGGAATCTTTGACAATTTTTAGGGCCTTCCTCTGACACCGCCTGGTATAGAGGTCCTGGATGGCAGGAAGCTTGGCCCCAATGATGTACTGGGCTGTATGCACTACCCTATGTAGTGCCTTGCGGTCGGATGCCGAGCAGTTGCCATACCAGGCGGTGATGCAACCAGTCAGGATGCTCTCGATGGTGCAGCTGTATAACTTTTTGAGGATATGGGGACCCATGCCAAAACTTTGCAGTCTTCTGAGGGGAATAGGCATTGTCGTGCCCTCTTCACGACTGTCTTGGTGTGTTTGGACCATAATAGTTTGTTGGTGATGTGGACTCCAAGGAGCTTGAAGCTGTGTTGTTGCCTACCCTTACCACCTGGGGATAAAATACAATTTAATCTTTGAAAGGTTAAAAAAATCCTCTTTCTTAAACTTTGTTTTCATGAGAGGAGGAACTTAACCAAAAGGCTGAAAGAAAACAAACCTATTAACTTACAACACCCAATGGAATGAGAGGTGGGATGCCTGCACTACAATAGCTCACTACAATAGCATGCTGTGCAGTCTAGGTGTGGACTGCTGGGGGCTTGTTACAGTAGAAACAATATGTTTAACTTAGTCCTGAGACAGGATGTGAACTGCTGGGTCCTTCAGGCCTCCATTTGAGCCCTGTAAACAGCAGACTGGTCCTGTCATATCAGCCTGTTTCCAGCCCTACTGGCTCTGGGGCAGTCTACCTACTGCCACACAAGGCCTAGGTTCAATGGATTCAAACTGCCACCAGGGAAACGTGAACCATGAGTAATGCTGTAAACACTGGGCCCTCACAGCCCTAGGCTTCGTTCAATAATATCTGAGTAATGTGAAGTGTAGGAACAAGCAGAAACACGGTGGGATGACCAAGATGTGAATACCTAATATTAACAATATGTTACTGTAATTTCTCCATAACAAATTAGTTGAATTATGCAGCCACAGCTAACACTGGTGGGAAAACCTAAAGGTAAAAAATGAATATGCATGATGTGTGGAGGTAGCTTCAGAGTGACTCCTTTAGGTTATGAATAACCTACGTCATATGTTGTCACCTCTATTCGCATGAGGCTATTCTAAAGCGACACTCTTTTCACCCCACAGGAATTCAGCAGGCTGGCAGACAGGTAGCCTGTCATATCCAGAGTATTCCCTTTAAAAGAAAAAGAAAGGGGAAAAAATGTGCCTGGAAACTGACATGAGCCCAGCAGGAATGTTGAACCCCCTTGCCCTCCCTGCAAAAACTGCTACATAAACCACTAAAGTCTAATTGCCTGGTCTCTGTCTTCCTGTGCAAGTCAACAGAGGGAGCCAATTCATTTCCTCCCAGGGAGCCGGCAGAGAGAATCTGTCACAGGTATTCATAATCGCCCACTAATGCAAATTTCTTCTCATCGCGCTCTGGCTTGGTGGACAAGATAAAAGCATAGAGAAATACAATGCCTTTTGTATAAACTCAGCGCCTAAATGAGGGTATAAACCAAAACTGTCAGAAATATCTCCTCAATTCCTCCCTCTCGGTTTTTAAACACTAATACAAATGTAGCTATGAACATCTGGGAAAGCCTCTCGGATTCCATCGCTCAGGCGCACAGAGCTGCCTCTTAGACGTCAGATATCCCTCATTAATGAGCAGAGGTATACTTTTCTCCTGTCTCCTCACATTCTCTGCTGCTTCTGTGAAATGGAGACGGAACTAATTCCCTGCTAAGTGGTTTATGTTTTATTAGCGCCAAGCGTGAGTGATTAAAGGACGGTGTGGACAAAGTGCAACCTGTCAGGCTTAAGTGTAAATTTATATTGAAAATAATCCACCTTTTAATTGGCCTCAAAGTTGGGCTCTATTTCATTTCAGTCTTGAGAGCCGTCCTACCGTATTTTTATCCTGCTACAAATTACACATGACAACAGGAACCTTAAAGTCCAAAACACTACAACACTAATATGTTACATGGGCGGTAAAGCAGTCATTTATTTCACCAAAAGTACACAAAGCAACAAACAGAAAGCAGGGGAGCTAATAATTAATGATCTATCTGAACGGTACGTTTACACACAGCAGAATTGGATAATGAACGACTTGTAATTGAAAGTGTTAGTATGTCTGAGAGGAGTGTCTTTCATGTAGGAAACCTCCCTTGACAAACACCATTTAGCTGAAAAATGCCTGCATGATAATGCATGGGGTGTCTAGGGGGAAAATAATTAATTAATTAAACTATTAGCGCGCGGTGGAGTAGGTGATGGAGATGTACTCTCCTTAGCCACCTGTAAGCGCCTGGAGAAGGACCGACCCTGGGCAGCGCCACTCTGCCAGCAGGGTTAACAACAGGCTGACAGATTTGTTTTATAGTGCCATTAATATGATTCCAGTAAATGCATTCTGCGCCGTCTCATGCAGATTCCCTGGCCAGCAGAATCCAGCACCTAATAATAAAGCACTCAGCGATTAAAAGTGTGAATAAAATAACTCTTAAAGCTGAGCAAGCATGGCAGCTCACACCACCCACACTCTCCCAGGAGGGGAAGAGGGGACCGCAGCAGGAACAAAAGGACAAAGACGCCCTCTCCAAGAGTTTCTACCATCCTGCAAATTGATTAATGGGAGAGAGGCCCAGTCTACCACCCCAAACTACTGACTGACAGACCCTGCATGTCTACACAGCTCCATGTAAACATATACTACAGTATATACTGCATGTGCCAACAAATGAAATGTGATATAGAGAATTATATTTAATCCTACAATTATAGCAATTATTACCAATAGTGTATCACTCATTAACTGGACATTAAGCATGCATTAAAGAGGACACAGTAATTACAAATACAATACGACTGTAAACAGCTCTAATGGGAAATGTTTTATCTCTTCTGTGTTTATCTCATATTTATCGGTGGTAGTGCTTGGAAAGCTACTCTAGCTACGAGAAAAACAGAGCAGAGAGAGAGGAGAGAAGAGAGCCAACTAGCATTATGGGGGTCAGTCAGTGGGGATGTGGATGGATGCCAGATTACATGAACGTAGCTGAATAAGTTTAACAAGGCTGACTACAGGCTCCAGGGGTATCTGTGTGAGAGTGAGTGTGTGAGTGAGTGTGTGTGTGTGTGTGTGTGTGTGTTGTGTGTGTGCGTACTTGCGCATGGGACAGAACAAAAAACCAAAATGTAAAGGGGGTAAAAACCTTGCATAATCGTCACTCTAGTACTTTTTCTGGGTGAAATCAAGGGCAGTGGGAGTAATCTGCATTGCATCCTCAATTAAAATACAAAAAAACCTATTTATAATTAATCAAAGGCCCCACTGGCAGCTCGGCTCACGCAGGCATTTTTTTCAGCCAGGCTGGAACAGAGAGTCTGGCTGAGGGCTAATGTTGGGGACGCTAGTCGGCGGCAGGCTTTAAAGCATCTGTAAACCCAGAGCAATGAGACATGTAATTTGTGGTGAGCTCGGGCCAATACGGGGACAGGCATTCAGGGGGTGTCGGAGGCAGAGAGGAAGCACAGATAAGATTTCTCTGCAGGGCAGGTAGAGTGTGTGGGCAGCAATGGTGCTCGGAGCTAACGCTGAATAAATATTTCAAATACGCTCAGCTCAAGTCTTATCGACTAGGGAGAGCGAGAGAGAAAAAGAGGGAGAGAAAGAGAGATGCTGCATTCTACTGAGAGCGATAAAGGGGAAATCTCACCTCCCTCTTGAGCATGACCATATCAGCTGTAGCAGCTCAGACTCCACAAAAGAATGTATACACAGTTCACACAAATAAACCATTGGTATACATAGAAGAGTTTCTGATAATCCATGGCCATATATTTTTTTTTTTAGTAGTTTTACTTACTACAATGGCTTTTAAGTATGCCATGGAACAATAGTAAATATAACAATAAATTGCAATCTAAACTCCATAAATTGTAATCAAATTCCAACAACTAATCTGGAAATGAATGTAATATTTATTAATCTAATTTAGTGTAATTAAATAATGATGAATAAACAAGGAAATTGAAGATTCGCAACTCAATTAATGTTAGCTAAGAAAATTCTGCGGCTAGTTAGGATGCCAGTACTACAGTACAGTAGTGATAGTGTGCTCTTTATCAAAGGGAAGGGAAGACAAGAGAAGGGTGGCAGGGTATTAGCATTAGCTTGCAGGCCCGGTGTTGGCCATTGTCTCCCTGTCTGTCTGACACATGCCAAGGCTGGAGCATATCTGGAGGCAGGGTGGAGTGGGGCTGGACCAGGGTTGGACCAGGGTGGTCAGCAGGGGCCCTGTGGTGCCTGTCAGTGGTGGCCACTCCGACCCCAAGCTCCAGCACTGGCCACGAGTGTTTAATCCGTGTCGGGAGCGTTAACACTGAGCGACCTCCTGGGTGACAGATCCGCCATGCGAGCCTTTCCCCCAGAGGAGGTGGGGAGGGAGGGAGGGAGTGGCGTGGACTCTCTTTTCCTTCCCTCCCTGTCAGCTCGACTCACAGACACATTAGCACGCCGGGGCCGAGTCCTGCCCAGTCACAGCCACACACAGGGGCGGTCAGGTCGCAGGCTCTGCAGTGGCCGCCTGGGGAGGTGTGTCCTCTGTGACTGGGAAGGTGGTGAGCATGTTAGAGGCAGTCATTATGATACAGCACACACCACAGGGCCAAAGAGCTCTATTTCCATGTCATTTAACAAATCAAATCAAATTTTATTTGCCACATGCGCCGAATACAACAGGTGTAGTAGACATTACAGTGAAATGCTTACTTACAAGCCCTTAATCAACAATGCAGTTGTAAAATAAAAAATCAACAGAAAAAGTAAAATAAAAAAAGTGTTAAGTAAAGAAATAAAAGCAAATAACTAAAGAGCAGCAGTAAAATAAAATAACAGTAGGGAGGCTATATACAGGGGGGTACCGGTACAGAGTCAATGTGCGGGGGCACCGGCTAGTTGAGGTAATTGAGGTAATATGTACATGTGGGTAGAGTTAAAGTGACTATGCATAAAAACAAATAGAGTAGCCGCAGCGTAAAAGAGGGGGATTGGGTGGGGTGGGGGGGCAGTGCAAATAGTCCGGGTAGCCATGATTAGCTGTTCAGGAGTCTTATGGCTTGGGGGTAGAAGCTGTTGAGAAGCATTTTGGACCTAGACTTGGTCGCTCCGGTACCGCTTGCCGTGCGGTAGCAGAGAGAACAGTCTATGACTAGGGTGGCTGGAGTCTTTTACAATTTTAGGGCCTTCCTCTGACACCGCCTGGTATAGAGGTCCTGGATGGCAGGAAGCTTGGCCCCAGTGATGTACTGGGCCATACGCACTACCCTCTGTAGTGCCTTGCGGTCAGAGGCCGAGCAGTTGCCATACCAGGCGGTGATGCAACCAATCAGGATGCTCTCGATGGTGCAGCTGTAGAACATTCTGAGGACCCATGCCAAATATTTTCAGTCTCCTGAGGGGGAATAGGCTTTGTCGTGCCCTCTTCACGACTGTCTTGGTGAGTTTGGACCATGATAGTTTGTTGGTGATGTGGACACCAAGGAACTTGAAGATCTCAACCTGTTCCACTATAGCCCCGTCGATGAGAATGGGGGCGTGCTCCTCTTTTTTTCCTGTAGTCCACAATCATCTCCTTTGTCTTGATCACGTTGAGGGAGAGGTTGTTATCCTGGCACCACACCGCCAGGTCTCTGACCTCCTCCCTATAGGCTGTCTCATCATTGTCGGTGATCAGGCCTACCACTGTTGTGTACAAATGTAAACGCCTGGAGTTTGCTAAATGGCATTGGCACTTGGATTGCAGCTGGTGCTGTGGTAGGATGACATGAAAATAGAGCTCTTTGGCCACGAACACCAGTGGTGGGTTTTGCGTCTAAATAAAGTTGCATATGCAGAACCCATATCTACTGTAAAATATGGTGGTGGAGCTTTGATGTTTGCTTCCACTGGTCCTGGGGCCCTTTTTAAGGTCAACGGCATCATGACCTTTACCCAGTACCAGGACATTTTTGACAAAAATATGGTTGCCTCTGCCAGGAGGCTGAAACTTGGCCGCAAGTAGATCTTCCAGCAAGACAATAACCCCAAGCACACATCAAAATCCCTCCCAAAATGTTAATTGATCACAAAACATTTTGCAATGGCCATCTCAGGAGCACTTATTCATCTTAAAACTGCATTGTTGGTTAAGAGCTTGGAAGTAAGCATTTCACGGTAAGGTCTACACCTGTTGTATTATGCGCATGAGACTAATACAATTTGATTTGATTTGAGTCTCCGGACTTCAACCCCTTTGAAAATCTGTGGTTTGAATTGAAGAGGGCAGTCCATAAGCGAAGACGAAGGATATCAAGGATCTGGAAAGATTTTATATGGAGGAACGGTCTAAGATCCCTCCCAATGTGTTCTCATAAAACATTTTAGAAAAAGGCTCAGTGCAGTTATCCTTGCAAGGTGAGGTATTGAAACAGGGGTGGCAATAATTTTGACCCCTATCTTTTTGAGAGAAAAAATCTCTCTGAGCAATTGTATTAGTATAAAATAAGAAAATGTTCAAATTTTCTTGAGCATACAATATAGCTCAGTTTTTGTATTATTTATTTTATACAGTCTTTTTTGCTAAGGATGCCAATAATTTTGGACCTGACTGTAAAACCGCTACAGACAAAGCACCACAGCAGATGCACCAACACAGAGGGCTGCAGTGTTAATCATAGCAACATCATCTGGCTTGTTTATCCTCTGAAATTATAATTTCATGCCACTTTATCATATTTCAAAAAGTGAATGAAAATGAATATATTTTACAATACAAGCCAATGAATTATCAAAATAAACTTGAATATAACGTTTATTATTTTGCAGGAAATGTGTTATTTTAGCTCTCTAATTGAGAGAGGACAACTGTCCGCCAGAGAAAGGCTCTCTGTATAATAAGAGGAAGCGTCTCAAGGTTACGGTTACCAGCTAGCCCCAAGAGCTGTCAACTGACACACTGCCATCCACTGTGGCGACTCAAACAACAATACTGATTATTTAAAAATGGAAGGCATCGCTCAATGTTTGCAGATACTAATATCCTATTCTTTAAAAATTAATATGTCTCAGACTATTTTCTAAATCATGCACACACACACACACACACACACACACACACACATCACCATCAAGGGCTGTCTCACTCTCCCTCCCTGCCACATTCCCACTGCAAACTCTGTGAGAACTCCCACAGCCATAGAGTTTAAGAGTGTAACCCCCCTGAGACTGCAAGAACCCACTCCTTTAAGGCCAGCCAGCCGAGCCACACACAGTCCTCCAACTTTTTCAACAGAAAGAAAACAGATGCAGAGAAAGGAACAAGAGGAAGTTTCTCAGGCATTTACGCAGTTTGACTTTACACTCCTCTCACACTCTTCTGGTCATACATACTGCATTACTGCATTGCAGTAAACCAAAATGGAGCAGATCAGTGCTCACCAAACATGTCATTTTGGGGGACGGTGTTAACTAGAATAATTATAACAGCGCTGATTATGCCTTTGATCCTGGCCGTCCTGGTATTCTGGGTAATGGCCCCGGCCGGCGTGTAGGGGGGCGGGTGCAGCAGCACCTCACAGGTGGTCCCCCGGGACCACTGGATCCAGATCTGACCCTGTCCTGCTCTCATCTGGGAGACAAGGATTCTATCAGCCCAAAAAAGAAGCCTTGGCAGCTGCCAACTGTGTTTACAGCTGCACTGCATAAAACATTCATCAAATGCCATCTTTACAGTCTGTGATGTGAGGCAATCAGCATTTCACAGGCTGTCAAATGATGTCTAAAACAGTTGCTACCTGGCAGTGTCAAAAAGAAAACGGTTCAAATACTCACATAAGGTACACAGGCTTCTTTCTAGTCAGAACTCCTGACAGACAAGACTAGCTCATATGTTAAAATATTAATTATACTGAAATACTTCAAGCGCTCTAATGACAGCAAAGCTCAAAATCAGCTTTCAAGTGTTAATGACCCCCTTTTCTTTTTCATACTTACATTAATTTCTTCTAAATCAAAATTGTTCTAAACTTTAAACTTCTGAAACAGATTAATATGGCCGGCTAATACATGCTCATTTAGCATGTTTGAGAAACTTCTGTTCTGTTGGTCCAGTGGATCAACAGAATGGAGGATTTCACTTTCACAGTTTTTTCCCATGAAGGATTCTAGTTGGGAGCAGTAAGTGATCTCCCATCAGGCTCTACACTACATAGTTCAGTAGTGCTATAGCGCCATCTACAGGCACTGAAAATGTCTGCAGGAAAGAACTCTGGGTGACCCCTCTCTCCTCCGTTGCTGCTGACGTATGGCACATTCATCTAGCTCAGTCTTGGGGAGAAGCACATTTAAAAGGGAGTTATTTTATGAAGATTGTAGCTGTCACGCTCTCTCTCTCAGAAGAAGGGAACATGTCATTGTCAAACTTTAGAAAAAGGCACTTCCTAGGCTCATTACTGTAGCATAAACAAGCACTGAAAAAAATATAAATTTATTGTTTGCATTTCCCTTCACTGATGAGGACGTTTATGAGGCTTTGCAGGAGAAAAATTTTTTATGCGTGAGAAAGATTATTTTAACATGACCTAATTAGAAAGTACCCATTTTAAAACAAACCTACAAGTGGAAAATCCAAGGTATAACTTCAAACAGTATAGACTCCACTTATGAAGGAGATTACGCAATCAGAATCAGTAACCTCTAGCCTTGCAAAACATTACAGTGCTGCAGAAGTTTGCATTTATTCGAGGCTTCCTCTTCACATTATAATACTCTATGGCAGCAGAATGCCTGATGAGCCATCAATCTTGATTTCAAAACAGTGTACATTATATACCCAATTTAAATAGTCTACTCAGAACACATACTTTTCTGATTGCCACAGGGAAAAGTTATGTGCCTGAGAAGTTTATATATCTAATATATAGTTTATATACCTCTGTTAACATAGACCAGACCTGATGCTGCCCAAAGGGGCAAAACATTGCCAATGCAGCTCATGGGAGATTAGATTGCAGTGTACTTCTTGTCAGACAAATCTCTCATACAAACTAAAAATACTTCACACATACCAAAAGGTATTTTATAATGCACACACGAAGATCCACATTCCCTGAACTGACTGCTTCATCTGAGCAGCAATGTATACTGCATGTTGTGAGCAGGTCAGAGTATTAGCCTATGGGACTTACAGCAGCTTGGTGGCTAAGGCTTCCTGGTAAGGCACTAGCGAATGATCCCACAGTCCTGGGATGAAACCACATCAGCGGTAATGCATTACAGGATGCATATGGAGTAATACAGCAGGAATGGTCTAGCTGGCTGATAAATAATGTATTGTAATGTATATTAAAGGCTGAGCCCACACTGCAGCCGTTCCTAGCGGCATATTCTGAGAAGCCGGAGAAGCAGAGGCAGAGTGCTGCTGTAGAAAAGAGCAGACCGTCTTCTAATTATGCACATCTGAGAGGCAAGCAGAGGCCATCTGTCAGTGTCTGAATCAGTTACCTTATTACCAGCGCCTAAAGATATAAATATAGGAGAGGGAGCTGCTTTCATTAAGGCACACGGTGGCATGCTGCTTCAGACAGCTCCAAACACAAACTTAATTGCAAATGAGGACTTGTTGTGAGGAGGAGTGGCCCTAGTGTGGCTGTGCTGTGGCTGACCCCGCTGAGGGCCAGGGCACAAGCATGTGTAGTGGTACGCCACTGGGCTTGTAATGGCTGTCAAGGCCCCTCAGCTGCCCTCTCGTCTCACATGGCAAGGATTTTGTCTGTCTGTGTTTTTACTCACGCCCAGGAGTTCTCTTTGACTGTCGATCCGAAGGCCATATTCAGGCTACAATTGTTGCTGCTCATCATGCAGTGAGGTGTTGCGGATGCGATGCCTGATTAGAAATCAGAACTTTTCTCCGGTCTAACTCTATCTGCTGGTGAGTGGGTGATAAACACTACTTATTTATCAGCAGGCTGATTCACTCTCTCCTCAGGCAAGTCTCAGCAGACACCTTTGACACAAGCGCTTTGGGAAGCACACCTCATTCCAGAGGAAGCCATAGGGCTCAGTGGACTGCAGATAGCCAGACTGCTCTATTGCAGTGTGTCTGTCTCTAAATAGAACTGCCTGGGTACCAAACTGTCGATCTTCCTCACAATGAAGATAAGACAACACACGGAAAACATGTCCTTACTTTCAACAGGAGCACTGTGCTTATATACAAAATCAACAAAACATTTATCTACTTACAGTATATATATTTAGATCTATGTATACTACAGTAATGTACAAATTTCTGGCAGAGGTATGCCAGAGAGTAATCCCTGTTTTTCCCTCCCCAGATCTCCTATTTGTGGGCTGGTCTTGAACAGCAGGTGTAGTATAAGTGAAAATGAAAGACCACCACACTCTGGTGGCCTGCACAGCATCTAATTATAGGTGGGGGCCAGGAGACGGCCCTATCCCGCTGACCTGTCACCTGTCAGCTCGCCTTCCCTCCTGCTTTCCTGACTGCCTGGCCGCCCGCATGGCTGACTACCTGCCTTTCTCCCTCCCAGTCTCTGCCTATCTGTCTATGCGCCTGCATACAATATACTCTACCTTCCTTCCTGTCTGTCTGTCTGTCTGTCTGTCTGTCTGTCTGTCTGTCTGTCTGTCTGTCTGTCTGTCTGTCTGTCTGTCTGTCTGTCTGTCTGTCTGTCTGTCTGTCTGTCTGTGTCCATACCTGTACCATAGGCTCTGATATGGTGAGCCTGGCCATTGCCTGAGGGGATATCCACCTGAGGATCAGTGAGCAGGGTTTATAGAATACACCAGGTATGAAATGCACGTCGCCCCGAGACAGAACATAGAGAGGAATGAAGGCTGTGAAGACAGGGATCTGTCTGTGACCGCTTCCTCACCCTGACTTGACGCTGCCAGGGGTTTATGGCAAGAGGATGCTCTTAATCATGACATTACATGTGCTTTAAGGGGAATTCATGGGGTGAAATAAAGATTATTTCAGCTTAGTGCAATAGATCACAACGCCTCATTAAAACTGCTAAACAGAGACATTTATACAAGGTTCAAATCTCCCAGGCCGACTGTCAATCCTCCTCCACACAGAAGAGCAGAGACTGTGATCCTCCGAACACCGTCCCCAGGGGGAGGGCTTTACCAGGAAGTCAGATGACCAAACCGAAGCCCTTCACATAAAGCCATAGTGCCAGAAGAACACTGAAGGAAGACAAGTGGGGTTTGAATTAAAGGATAGAGCACATCTTCTACTTTACTTTCAAATGCAAAATGGAGATGAAGACAGGAGCTTCGATTCTTTGGAAGCATGTGACTGAGAAACAGTAACAAGAATCTAGATACGTATACCTGACTAACCATAATGTCCATCATCTATTTCACATAGACAAACGAAAGAGTTAAAATGTTCTGCAGTGAAATAGGACAGAGATACCACTTGCACAGCCCAAGGCTTAGCGCTAGTTCATTAACATGGGGCAATGACTTACCAGGAAGGCTATTATACTCTGTCGCTTGCTCTCCCACTGAAAACAGCTTTTAATGTACTGTAACGTATGCAGCACTGCCATGGTGATTTTCCGAACTCTGTAGATATTCTGGGCAAGGACCTAATGGGAAAATCAGATGGCAAATGGCAGTTAGCATGATTTGATAAAAGCTTTATGTGTATGATTCATAAGCAGGTTTATTCAGGTTTACTCAAGGCCTTATTTGCTACTGTATGGCTTTATTAGTTTGATGTCTGGAGCCAATAAAGCCAATTAGTTAGACTATGACCAATCAAAGCTTTGATGCTGCTTGCCTGTGGCAGCTTTGTTTCTGTTATATGAGGGACATGTTCCAGTATTCACGTTTCACTCCTTCATTCAACAAACTGTATCTACCATGCTTTATGTGTATAAATGATGTATTTTAGATTATATAGGCCTAAAATTCATTGCTAAAACAAACCTTTTTGGCAAATTTTGGGTTGTCCTCCAGGAACTTTTCCTCTTTTGGTTTGAAGGTTCTTATGCCAGCTCTAACCTGAGAAAGATATTACAAATTGTCAAAGACAAATCCAATCCAAAACCAAAAGGAAACTCAATGCAATGGGAAAATTCAGTATACAGTGAGTATGGTATATGATTGGGTCATCTGTCAAAGAGCATTAGCTAGGCTAGAATCAGCCAGTGAATTCTTACTGGGTTATAGTGGACTTCCATCACCAGTGAGATGGTCCCTTTGGCCGGACCCCCCAAGTTCGCTTTCTTCAACCCCCGGGTGACCTGCTGTCCATTCTGAACCTGTAGCGTTGGAAAATGTATTACAATCAATAGCCCTTCTCTGATCCATTACATGTTTTACGACTTGTCAATGTCAGTGAATGAACTATAAGCCCATTATGAATCCAAGGATCCCCAACTTACAGTGAGTAATGGAATGGCCACTCTGCCCAGAAAGTTAGGGGCTTTGTCTCCGTCTTCACCAAAGACCGTCATCTCTAAAACATCATGGATGTCCTTTATTGGGCTGTCAACAGATAACCAGTTAGTCCAGATTTGAAGGAATACATTAATTTGCATCAATGTATACAAAGTACACTATAAGACCAAGTAAAAACACATTTACAATGTAAAGACTTTGTTCCACTCAGGGTTGAGTGTTTTGTAGAGGGTCTGAGTCTGTAGCCTGCTGTTCCCCAGCTCCAGTACACAGAATGGATCACTTTTCCCTGCAAAGAAAGAACAAAGCTGTGTTAAAATGTGTGTGCAAATGTAGATGAACTTAGCCATACATCTGTAGATGAACTTAGCCATACATCTTAACCAGTTAAAACGGTAATGGTTAAAAGTGGAGTGATATATCACCATTGAGGTCAGTTGATGTGAGATCTGTGGCACTGACAACCTTGACTTGAAGGAAGCCAACCTCCCTCAAACTTTTGTGAGAGTTCCTCAAACTCTGCAAAAGTAAAATGATACAAACAGTCTTAGTTAAATGTATTAATGCAAGTTAGTATTCCTAGAGAGCTTTTGAAATGTACTTACTTATCTGCTAGTAGCACTTATATTAATTCTAGCATGTAAAATGTCAAAAGTGGCATGAATAAATAGTAATATGTCACTAAAAGTACTAACATATTTCTCCAGTATTTGGTCCCTCTCGTCTGGCTGTTCCAGGGGAGGTTTGTTGATTTCGTTGATGGACACCCCACAGCAGGGGTTGAGGGTGGCCAGGAACACCAGCCTGCCCTTGTCTTCATCCAGGACGTGGGTGTAGAGCTGCTGTGTGGCTACTGGCAGCCTGGACAGGTCCACCTCAAACCTAGATAAAGATGGGATCAGTCTTCAATATCACTGCTTAATAAGAATCAAAATTAAATCAAATCAAATGTATTTATAAAGCCCTTTTTACATCAGCAGATGTCACAAAGTGCTTATACAGAAACCCAGCCTAAAACCCAGAACAGCAAGCAATGCAGATGTCTATCTGAAAGAACAGCAGTCATTCCACAAAAACAACACTAACTATCAGAATCAAGCAAATCAATACTCACATTCCCCAGGATTCCTCGCTCTTCCTGCCTCTCTTAGCAAACACCTCCACCTGCAGTGGCTCCAGACAGTCCTCATACTTGTTGAAGTCAAACATCTCCCTCCACTGAGGGTTGGCTTGAACGCACAGGTTCTGGGGGAGAGAGAAAGAGCAGAGTGCTTATACAGTACTGTAGTGTGAGTGGGCACTGGCACAAACACACACAGAGCCTGGTGTGGAGCAGTGTCAGGTTTAATGCAGTGTCACAGTGAGCAGAGACTACATGACAGGTGGATTAAGTCTTCATTCAGTGCGACCAGGACGGGGCGGGGGAGAGGAGAGGAGGGTTTTTTGTGTGAGTGCACCTCAGCCTCCTCTCTGGGATCGTAAACACTGACAGCATCCAATTAGAATTAGCTTTGTTCAACAAACAAGCCGAAACAAAACCAGAGAGGTTTACAGAGAAATGACATGAGAACACAAGACTGGCGCACTGCGGAATCATCAGGGGGGAGGCCAACAAGTAGAGGTAGATGAGCAGGGCATGCTGGGTATGCAAATCAAGTGAAGCATAGTGAAGCCCTCTACCTGAAGGAGAGCGTAGTGGGGAGATTGTACAGTGGCAGAGATACCTAGTCTAATGAGCTGCTCTGCAATGCCCCAGTGAGCCAAGGTGGAGGTGAGCCACTGACAGGCACCTGCTGGGAGAAAGGGAGGGAGAGAAGGAGAAAGGGAGAGACAGAGAGAGAGAGAGAAAGTGGGGGATGAAAGGAGGGTGGAGAGCATGTGCAAAGGGTAGTGGAAGAGAAAAGGAAGGGAGGAAGCAAAAAAAACAAGGAGAAATTGCTAGATAGAGAAAGAAGCTCACCTTGCTCTTGTACCTCTGCTCTCCCAGCCTGTAGCGCACATAGACGTCCCCCTGGCCATTTTCAGGCATGTCCTGTCCCTCTACCAGAGTGATACCAAACACTCCACTCCACAGCTGGCTGTTCTTGGTGGCCTCAGCCGAGTGCTGTGACTGGGCCTTATCTTGGGGCTGGGTTTGGTCCCCCTTTTGGTTCTGGCCTCCCTAAGAGACTCAAACATGGACACACAGCTGCATTAGGACACCCTCCATGACAAAACTCTCTGAGTGGCTACCCCACTCCATTCACCTGCCCCTCAAGTCTGGCACCTCATTACATCTATGGACTGCATGAAAGTACTGTAGGACTCCGCTAGGTTCCAGACCCTCTCTCTGTTTGTGCACATTAGCCCATCTCCAGTGACAGCAGCAGAGCCACACCAGCGAGGAGAGGAGAGGTTCCTGAAGAGAGGGAACGTCAGTGAGCAGAGCAGAGCAGCCAGATGTCCCTGGCTGTGACAGTCCCACTCATCACAGACCCAGAGACAGAGTGGGGGGAGGCAGGACACTTGGCATACTGCACAGGAGACAGCAGGCAGCAGTGAGTAATGATGCAATCCAACCACACAACCCTCTCATCAGCAAATTATGCATGGATGTACATACAGCCTGGGAGTGATTTATACAGCATACACACTGGACTATTCTTCACTAAATCCCAAACCGAAATGTCGACTGTCTTCAGTGATATCTCTTATCTCAATTGTCCAATCAAATCTCTAAAATCAGCTATTAGGGTGTGAAAGGAACAAGATATCCAGGATGTCAGAACACTGAGACATCAAGGACAGCCCCTCCAAAATGATCCAACAGTCCTGCCGTGGCACAGCGGGAGACAGAGGGGGAGAAACAGGCCTTGATACGTGTCCATGTGTTAAAGTTCCCTTGAGCCTGTGCAGTGATAGGCTGTCTCTTTCAAAACAAACAGCAGAGAGAGAGAGAGAGGTTGTGTGGGCTGACTAATTAAAGAGCAGGGCTGTAATCTGCTCTGGCCTCTTTGATACTCTGTCTCCCTCTGCTGCCCTGGCCGGCACAGCTTCAAACGGCTCCCCTGTCACCCCGTCCCTCCCATCTCCTCTCCCCTTCTCTCCAGGGTCTCCACCCACACCGCAGCCCTGGGACCAGGCCGCTGGGGATCAAAGCCTGTACATTGGTCTCAGGGACCTGCATTAACATGGAATACCACGGCACAGCGCTGCTCGGCCCAATAAATACCCCTCCTCTCCTCGCTACAGAGGAAGGAACACAGAGGAGTGGAGGAGCGACATAAAGCAGGGCCCGGCCAAGTCATTCCAAGTGTTTATCTTGGACACAGTTCTATCTCAGCGGCCAATAAAACAATTCCACTTAACTGTAAGTGGCCCCTAAAGAGAGTCTATTCCTGGTCCTAAAAGGGGTCTGCGATTGCTTCCATATGGTGGGACAGCATGGGGACGACCAGGATGAGCTCAAACCTAGGTCCATTTGGCTGGTACCTCGGCTCTGTCCATCCACAGCTGTGATATTACATCCTAACATCTGGGTTATTGCCCGCTATGCCTGGGAATTATCAACCTCGCGAATCTTCGGCATCCCACACTGGCAATGTGCCTCGAACAGCAGAGCCAGCCCCCCCTCTCTCCCATACGGCCTCCTCCAGACAGAAACACTATCACGCAAAGCACAGAAACAGAGTTTTACTGGGGCAGTTGCCATTCACTGTCTCTGTGGTAGTTGTGTTGAGAGTGAACAGGAGTGAGGAATAGCACTGGGAGATGAAGAATGACTAGGAGCTTAGCGCTCAGTCCCGGCCACCAGGATAGGTGTCAAATGGAACAGTATTTTAGAGAAATCATATTTGTCAAAAATATGAATTCAAACATCACATTAACATTGTCATGCGGCAACCAAAATGTATTGGCACTGTCATCTGCCTCTGCAAAATGAGAGTGTAAATTTGCCCCATGATTTTATGAACATTTCCACATTTTCTTTCTGTCTGTCCATTTATCCATCTGCAGAGCATACAATGGGTATGTGAATTGTGTTTTATTTCTTACCTATTTAACATCAAACTCAGATTTAGAGAGAGATTAAACAGTGGCAGATGTAGTGACTGAATATGTAACGATCCCGGCAGTCTGAGTCGGGTTCTGTCTGGTGACTAGTTTTTCTGTTCACGATCTCCAGTTTCCCGAGGGTTCGGGAACGCTCCGGGGAGCTCTCTTGATTTCCGCACCTGCATCCCATCAGCAATCTGCACACCTGGTCCTGATCATCACCCTTCTTAGGCTCTGGCCTAACATCCAGTTCCTGCCGGATCGTTAGCCATGAACAGTATGTTTGTCCGTGTATCAGCCTTGGAACATCTAGCGTTAGTTTTGTTGTTTTGCACCTTGTTGACTTGCTGTGTACTTACCTCCGTTTTGTTCTGTCTGCAGTCTCTCACCCGGAACCTTCACCCAACCTCTGCCTGATGGTCGGCGGCTGCCGAGCCATACTGGACCTACCACTGCACCCTCAACAACCCATCCACGCCACCCGCTCTGTTCCCTGGATTATTCAGCCTCACTCGGGAATCTACTAAATAAACACTCACCTTTGTCTCAAAGTACCTTGTCCTGGTCTGCTTCTGGGTTCTGGCTTAGTAAACCGTGACAGAATAGGTGTGAGAATAAACCCACAAGCACCATAATGAGAAGAGCACCAGTCCAAAACACAACAACACTAACTGCATCCAATTTCAGCCTTAATCACAATGCTTCAAAAGAGAGAGCTGTATTAAGGGCTCTACTCCAAACTGTGCTTAGTCAACATGTAGATATGATGTTAACATGTTTAGATCACTTGTAATGCATTGTTTAGTCTGACACTTGACTCTACACAATTCCAAATAGAAAATGCAACTTGTCATTGGCACTGTGACAAGGAAGTTAACTATGAAACCATGTTTACGAAATACATTATTTAAGGTTGAAAATGCATGCACAAAAACAAAGATCCTGGGACTATACTTCGCTCATTGTTATGATCATCATATATAATACAGTGATCTACTGCCCCCTGCTGCTGGATATCAGGCACAATATCAGCCATATTTGGATTTCTCTGACTAAAGTAAAGGCTATACTGTTAGTAGGTCTAGTATTGTATGTCTATTCTAGCAATAGACATTGGCAGATACTGACATTGAACACATTTTAGAATTAGATTTACACCACAAAATTATGCAAGTAGAAAGTAGACCAGTACAAAATAGACATTTCAAAATCCTACCCTCTTTTTCTGGTGCCATTTCTGTAAAGGAGAAAAAAATTCAGGAACATTTTAAAATATTGAAAATATTGACATTGAAAATTAGAGATGTAACATTCTATAGAGACTCCAATCAAATGAGGCTTACACGTCTTTTGATAGTAGCGTCTCTAAAAGTGAGGCATGTGTCCATGACGATGACCCCCATGTCATCCTCCAGACTGTTGGGGTCCTCCAGACTCAACACCATCTCACCGGTCCTGGACAGAGAGAGAGACAGAGACAAGAAGTACTGCAGTTTACTAGATAATACACAGGCTGAGTGATTAGTAGCTACATGTGTATTACTCACTTGTCTAATTCAAGGTTTCTGATGACAATCGTGCTGGAACCCATGAAGTCATCAGTGGTTAGGTCCTTATCATAGACCTGCAACAATTATAAACACCATACTCAATATAAAAACAGTTACTGTATGTCAATCAGGTTTGGAACAATTAACTAATATTGCATGCCAGTTTTGTATCCTATGCAGGCCATAGCTATGACATGATCAGAGTGTCAATCTGTCACTTTTATGACAATATAAGTACATTGTCGTTCATGTGTAGGTGTTACTTAGACAACCTAAGTAAAAAAAACAGATCAACGTGATACTCACCCTCACGTCAACAACCTGCTCTCGATCCTGCAGGGGGAAGGAGAAGGACTCGCTCCATTTTGGATTCAGGTTCTTATACACAACTTTGCTTTTGTAAATTGTCTTCCCTTCCAGTTTGAACTTGACATAAGGATCACTTTTACCTAGAGTTTCAAAAACAAAACGGAAGGTTCAGAAAATAAAAGCATTATCAGATTATCAACACAATCAGTCATGATATTAGGCAAAATCCTACTTGCAAATGGGTGTCATAACAATTGTATAAAAAAACACTTACAAAATGTAATATATATGACACAAGAAACAAGTCAGATCCACACAATTTAGAACACACAGACACACACACCTTCCTCCCCAGCTAGATACAGTTGAAGTCGGAAGTTTACATACACTTAGGTTGGAGTCATTAAAACTTGTTTTTCAACCACTCCACAAATTCCTTTTTAACAAACTATAGTTTTGGCAAGTCGGTTAGGACATCTACTTTGTGCATGACACAAGTCATTTTCCAACAATTGTTTACAGACAGATTATTTCACTTACAATTCACTGTATCACAGTTCCAGTGGTTTTACATACACTAAATTGACTGTGCCTTTAAACAGCTTGGAAAATTCCAGAAAATTATGTCATGGCTTTAGAAGCTTCTGATAGGCTAATTGACATAATTTGAGTCAATTGGAGGTTTACCTGTGGATGTATTTCAAGGCCTACCTTCAAACTCAGTGCCTCTTTGCTTGACATCATGGGAAAATCAAACAAATTAACAAAGACCTCAGAAAAATAATTATAGACCTCCACAAGTCTGGTTCATCCTTGGGAGCAATTTCCAAACGCCCGACGGTACCACATTCATCTGTACAAACAATAGTACGCAAGTATAAACACATGGGACCACGCAGCCGTCATACCGCTCAGGAAGGAGACGCGTTCTGTCTCCTAGAGATGAACGTACTTTGATGCGAAAAGTTTAAATCAATGCCAGAACAACAGCAAAGGACCTTGTGAAGATGCTGGAGGAAACAGGTACAATAGTATCTATATCCACAGTAAAACAAGTCCTATATCGACATAACCTGAAAGGCCGCTCAGCAAGGAAGAAGCCACTGCTCCAAAACCGCCATAAAAATGCCAGACTACGGTTTGCAACTGCACATGGGGACAACGATCGTACTTTTTGGAGAAATGTCCTCTGGTCTGATGAAACAAAAATAGAACTGTTTGGCCATAATGACCATCGTTATGTTTGGAGGAAAAAGGGGGCTGCTTGCAAGCCGAAGAACACCATCCCAACCGTGAAGCACGTGGGTGGCAGCATCATGCTGTGGGGGTGCTTTGCTGCAGGAGGGACTAGTGCACTTCACAAAATAGATGGCATCATGAGGAAGGAAAATTATGTGGATATATTGAAGCAACATCTCAAGACATCAGTCAGGAAGTTAAAGCTTGGTCGCAAATGCGTCTTCCAAATGGACAATGACCCCAAGCATACTTCCAAAGTTGTGGCAAAATGGCTTAAGGACAACAAAGTCAAGGTATTGGAGTGGCCATCACAAAGTCCTGACCTCAATCCTATAGAACATTTGTGGGCAGAACTGAAAAAGCGTGTTTGAGCAAGGAGGCCTACAAACCTGTCAGGAGGAATGGGCCAACATTCACCCAACTTATTGTGGGAAGCTTGTGGAAGGCTACCCGAAACGTTTGATCCAAGTTAAACAATTGAAAGGCAATGCTACCAAATACTAATTGAGTGTATGTAAACTTCTGACCCACTGGGAATGTGATGAAAGAAATAAAAGCTTAAATAAATAATTCTCTCTACTATTATTCTGACATTTCACATTCTTAAAATAAAGTGGTGATTCTAACTGACTTAAGACAGGGAATGTTTACTAGGATTAAATGTCAGGAATTGTGAAAAACTGAGTTTAAATGTATTTGGCTAAGGTGTATGTAAACTTCCGACTTCAACTGTATATCAAAGAGCTGTGTGAGAGACTGAGATATGCAGGGAGGAGGTACACCCCACATTTATTTAAGAAAACAGAGGGATGTATCTGTTTAATTGTGAAAGAAGAAACTCTCGGCAGCATGAGGCAACCAGCAAATAAAGTCCAGAAACCAGGAGCAACCGGTGTTAATCTCCCAAGCCTGTTAAGAAAGTCGGCCTGGTGGTGGCGTGGGGGGACGGGGCGTCTTTGTCTCAGCCATGGTATGAAGATTGGCTGAAAAATGAAAGCCAGTCCCATGCCTTTATTTGTATGGTGGAATAAAAGGGTGCTTGAGAGAACCTGCAGGGAGGCTTGAATCCCATGACAAAGGCCCTGTGGGGATGGGCTGTCAGACCTGTCAGCTTCCGACTCCAAATGAACATCTCCCAAAAGCAGGCAGGACCCACAGCAGCTCCGCCCTGCCAGTCTGACAGGAAAACCTCCAGGCAACTTGACAGGAGGAGAATGTGGCAGCCAGTGAGGAGAAAAGCTCTGGTGTGACAGAACGGTGACCATTGAAATTAACCGCGAAAAAAGGGGAGAACAAAAAAGAGAGGTGGGGGCTGGTGGCTGGTGGCTGGTGGCTGGTGGTGAGGGTCCTTTCAGAATATGTAATGACAGTGGATGGTGTTGGTGGATCTCTGGCATCGTGTTGATTGTTGGGCAAACAGTGGAGAGGCAGGGGGCGTATGGGGATTGCATCATCATCATTGTGACATCCTGTCAGGAAAAGTAAGTTCTCAACTAGCAGGGAGCTGTGGCCCGAGACGACAAGGTTAGTGAAGCCACGGCGACAGTCACATAAGAAACCTTAGCACAAGCTGAGGGTTACATAGAGAAAATAATATAGCCTACATATGGCAGCAGCGGTCAGTCAGGCAAAGAGGTGGAATTTAAGATTGCAGTTTTAAAAATGTTTGATTGAAATTCAGCCAAAAACCTCCAACTGATATGTTCATAAAATAAACAAAATGTTCCAGAGATGTTTGGTTTTCAATCGCAGAGGAAAATTAATAAAGGCCATGTTGTTTCTTTCAAACAGCAATTCAGTCTATGGACAGGTGAGGTCACTGCTTCCCAAACTAATTGCATTGCATCCCTACAAGCCCACAATGAGAATGGGCAGATGACTGAGGAAATGAAAAATGTATGTATGCATTTGAGAAACATTTTAGTTGTATTTTGGTGAGACTAGATAATTCATATCCAGCAAATATTAAATATAACAATCAATCATTTTGGGCATACAGACCCCAAACAGTCAGTAGTATTCCACAAGCCCTGTGTATCTTATCTGCAGTATATAACGGAATGCCATAAACTGAGCGTACAAAATACCTTCCTAATATTGAGTTGCACCCCCTTTTGCCCTCAGAACAGCCTCAGTTCATTGGGGCATGGACTCTACAAGGTGTCAAAAGCGTTCCACAGGGATGCTGGCCCATGTTGACTCCAGTGCTTCTCAAGTTGGCTACACTGATTGAAGTGGATTTAACAAGTGACATCAATAAGGGATCATAGCTTTCACCTGGATTCACCTGGTCACTATGTCTCTATGTCATGGAAAGAGCAGGTGTTCCTAATGTTTTGTATAACCAGTGTATATGACATCCCAACAAATCAACATCTACTGTCCTATACAGACCAAAATAATAAGTATGACATAAGTAAACATTTCCAACCATTGTGATGTAAGATCAGGGATTTCCTTTCACGTGTTCAGAACACTATGAATTACAGTAGAAAGGACCACATTTCTTAGGATGTATTTTAGGAAACCTCCAGCAGGTGGCAGCTTGTTATTTGTGGCAGGAAAATGTTATTTAACAGTAACAGTGAAACATTGCATGAACTCTCCAACTGACTAAACAATTATAGCCTCTAAATTTGCATTGGTTATGAAAACCACACCACATAATTTGTTTCTCCACACATGTTGTTTACAAAGAAACAGCCAGAGTGCATCGCAATCTATTCAGCACACCACTGAGAATACTGTGGTGGAGCCTGGCTGGCAAAACACACTTTTGCACTATACGAGTTATCCATATTTTTCAAAGTCACAGAAATATATCTAAGATATACCAACCCCATGTAAGCTTTTCTGTAGTGTAACTGCTCATATGGAGTTGGGCAGGGTTTGCTTCCTTAAAGGAAGGCTCCTGGGTGTGTTTTGGCGACAGAGTCTGGTCTAACTGGAATCACTGTCAAAGATACATTCCACACAGTTATGGGCCCTTTGTAATGTGCTTCAACTAAAAATACTTTCTTGATGAAATGTTCAAGATAAAGATCAACAAAGTAAATATGATGAATTGCTTTGTCATCATCCTACTCACAGCATAAGACACTCCTTCTCAAGTTGAAAGTATGTATCTATCAATATACCCAGCATGCCTCAGACATTACATTCATCCATATGTAGACCTCCAGAAGTAGCAGGTTCTTTCCATCCACTTACCATTGCGGTCTCTGATGACCAGGTTCCTGCCCTCCTTCAGGTTGACGGTGAGGAGGTACTTCTGGATAGGACCAGGTGGGCCCCCTGCTGCCATAGCCTGTCAAGGAAAGGAATCACATTAATATGATGCTTTATAGTCTACAGCCTTAGTGTTGTCCATTATTGTTGACAAGGTCTGGAAGTCCAGTACTCACATTGTTGCCTGATTGACCCTGCAAGGGCTGGGCATTGAAATCATTGTGCTCATTGGGTAACTATGGGAGAAAAAAATGTAAGCTTATCAAAAAGACATCTACAAAGTATGGAACAAAGTTAGATGTTATCATGTTCAGTCACGTTGTTGACCACTGTTGACCTCAGGTACTATAATTGTACCGGCAACCAGTAAGGCAGGTGTGTGGCCTCAACAATGTCTGGCCTTGTAATAAGACAGATCTACATTTAATACAATGGAAGTGGCTTCAGGTCTGCACAAGAGCTACTAAAATAATGTTTATTCTGCTCAGCTTATACATTATATGAGTATACGAATTGCTATCTGCAACGAGATTTCTGACAAAGAACCACTGAAGCATTGTCTTAAAGCTAGAATCTTTAATTGAAACAATAACAAAGAGGCCACCCGCCTCTGTTTTGTAACCGCTCTCTATGGATACAAGGACTGACCATCCATAATATAAAAATTATAATTCTAACCATGTTTTTATGCTATACAGTGTTTTAATCGAGTACTCGAACGGACGTCAAAACTCGATCTTTAACCAGAGATTAAAAAAATATATAATACTGTAAAACTATTTGTCTTATTAATTTCTTAACTCTGGTCAAAATGAAAAACAGGGTGGCAGGTAGCCTAACGGTTAAGAGAGTTGGGCCAGCTCAAGCTCTCCTATCACAGCACAACTAGCTCCATGAGTAGGGCCCTGTGTTTTGGTTAATCATGATGCATGACCTCGATTTTAACCTTTATTTAAAGCTTTTCATCAAACTGTCCCATTTTCTTTTTATGTCAGATGGTCCAGCACCATTATCAGACAATTCATTTTGGGTCTAATTCCTATTTCTGGAAATGGCTTAAAATAAAGGTTCAAATCCAGATCATTTGACATGATTAACCTAAACACATAGCCCTATCCACGAGAAATCATATGCTTATCATGCACAAAGAAACATTCTCAGAGGGGGACAAGAAGCAACAATCTCGCAGTACATCCTTTGCCACTGCAAAGCGCCGCTGTGACCCCGCCAGAGGCAAGCAGGTAACACAGCTCATTACAGTTTCGATGAATGATTCTCAACTGGCACATGTGTTTTATTGATTGAATATACACTGAACAAAAATATAAACGCAACATGTAAAGTGTTGGTCCCATGTTTCATGAGCTGAAATAAAAGATCCCAGAAACTTTCCAAGCTTATTTCTCTCAAATGTGTGCACAGATTTATTTACATCCCTGTTAGTGAGCATCTCCATTGCCAAGATAATCCATCCACCTGACAGGTGTGGTATATCAAGAAGTTGATTAAACAGCATGATCATTACACAGGTGCACTTTGTGCTGGGGACAATAAAAGGCCACACTAAAATGTGAAGTTTTGTCACTCAACACAATGCCACAGATGTCTCAAGTTTTGAGGGAGCGTGCAATTGGCATATCCACCAGAGCTGTTGCCAGATAATTTAATGTTAATTTCTCTACCATAAGCCGCCTCCAACGTCGTTTTATAGAATTTGGCACATCCAACCGGCCTCACAACCGCAGACCACGTGTATGGCGTCATGTGGGCGAGCAGTTTGCTGATGTCAACGTTGTTAACAGAGCGCCCCATGGTGGCGGTGGGGTTATGGTATGGGCAGGTATAAGCCACAGACAACAAACACAATTGCATTTTATCAATGGCAATTTTAATGCACAGAGATACTGTGACGAGATCCTGAGGCCCATTGTCGTGCCATTCATCCGCCGCCATCACCTCATGTTTCAGCATAATAATGCACGTCCCCATGTCGCAAGGATCTGTACAATACCTGGAAGCTGATAATGTCCCAGTTCTTCCATGGCCTGGATACTCACCAGACATGTCACCCATTGAGCATGTTTGGGATGCTCTGGATCGACGTGTACGACAGCATGTTCCAGTTCCTGCCAATATCCAGCAACTTCACACAGCCATTGAAGAGGAGTAGAACAACATTCCACAGGACACAATCAACAGCCTGATCAACTCTATGCGAAGGAGATGTGTCACGATGCATGAGGCAAATGGTGACCAGATACTGACTGGTTTTCTGATCCACGCCCCTACCTTTTTTTTAAAGGTATCTGTGACCTACAGATGCATAAACTGTATTCCCAGTCATGTGAAATCCATTGATTAGGGCCTACTGAATTTATTTCAATTGACTAATTTCATTATATCAACTGTAACTCAGTAAAATATTTGACATTGTTGCATGTTGCATTTATATTTTTGTTTTTATGGGGCAATTTGATTTCAGTTTATATTTAATTACTTAACCTACCTTTACATAGATTGACCGATAGTGTATATATGTGGAGGGTATTGTAAAGTACAATGTTAGTGTGGTATCTGACCTCAATGTCTTCCTGGGGCTCCCTGCATAAGATGTCTCTGATGTTTGTGGAGAGGGAGGGCTCCCTCATATCCAGGTCCTCAGAGTCAGTGGGCCAGAACGAGTAGGCTTGTTCCTCGAACGGGGTTCCACACACAGAACTGTCCCCACTGTCCGCAGGGGTGCCCATCCTATTCGGGGAACCCATCCTGTCTGCCCTGTCCACTGGCAGAGACCATCTATCTGGAGGGATGTTCAGTCTGTCCAGTGGATTTGAAGGAACAGACCATCTCACTTCTGCTGGTTGTTTCCCTCGCTCCCTGGAAGCAGCCAGTCTCTCTGTAACCAGGTTTGTTTGGTCTGAGACAGAAGAAGCAGATCTTTCAGCAGATGCACTCACTCGTTCCCTAAAAGTGACCACTCTGTCTTTAGAGAATAACAATTTTTCTGTAGAAACATTAATTCTCTCCACTGAAGAAGTCAATCTTGGTGTGGGCATAGGTATATGTGGAGCATTTGATCTCTGGGTAGGTGGGTTCCCTCTGTCCACTGTTGTTTTTACTCTGTCTGCTGAAGAAGAAGAAACAGAAGAGGCAGATCTCTCTGCAGGTGTGTTACATTTGTCTGATGGCATGTGGATTCTGCCCATAAAGGTCGCCATGTCCTCCTCTTCTGATTCTTCATAAAGAGTTTGTGTCTCCACAGGTGCACTCATTCTAGATCCAGATACCTTCATGTTATCTATGAAGGCCGAATCATACACAGTCTTTCTACCTGAGGGGCCTGCATCAGTTGCAGTCAGCCTGTCTGTGGATAGAGGGACTGAGTTAATAGAGGCGTTATCACTGGAGCCTGAGGAGCTGCCAAAGAAGATGGCATCTGAGGCTGTGGAGAAGGTACTGTCTGCGGGAGACGGTTCAGCCTGAATAAACCTCAGGTCCGGCACTGACATACTGCGCCTGTATTGCAGGGGCTTCTTCTTGTCCAGTTTCCCCGGGGTCTTCTTCTTCTTTAAGTTGTTGAACTGGGTCTTGGTCTTCTCACGCAGGTTCTCCCACACAGTCTTCTTCTTTGGGTCCATGCTGAGTGGTGCAGGCGTCAGGCCACACCCTTTCACACAGAGACTGCAAAGACAAGATGAAATAGTATCAGCATTATTGTTTAACATCTATGGGATCGGTGTTCGTATACGGGACGGTTGCGCTAACGTGCGCTAATGTGATTAGCATGACTGTTGTACAGTGCCTTGAAAAAGTATTCATCCCCCTTGGCGTTTTTCCTATTTTGTTGCATTACAACCTGTAATTTAAATTGATTTGAAATGAAAAAAAATAACTTGTTTCAAAAAATTCTAAAAAATAAATAACGGAAAAGTGGTGCGTGCATATGTATTCATCCCCTTTGCTATAAAGCCCCTAAATAAGATCTGGTGCAACCAATTACCTTCAGAAGTCACATAATTAATAAAGTCCACCTGTGTGCAATCTAAGTGTCGCATGATCTCAGTATATATACACCTGTACTGAAAGGCACCAGAGTCTGCAACACCACTAAGCAAGCGGCACCATGAAGACCAAGGAGCTCTCCAAACAGGTCAGGGACAAAGTTGTGGAGAAGTACAGATCAGGGTTGGGTTATAATAAAATATTAGAAACTTTGAACATCCCATGGAGCACCATTAAATCCATTATTAAAAAATTGAAAGAATATGGCACCACAACAAACCTGCCAAGACAGGACTGCCCACCAAAACTCACGGACTAGGCAAGGAGGGCATTAATCAGAGAGGCAACAAAGAGACCAAAGATAACCCTGAAGGGGCTGCAAAGCTCCACAGTGGAGATTGGAGTATCTGTCCATAGGACCACTTTAAGCTGTACACTCCACAGAGCTGGGCTTTACGGAAGAGTGGCCAGAAAAAAGCCATTGCTTAAAGAAAAAAATAAGCAAACACGTTTGGTGTTCGCCAAAAGCCATGTGGGAGACTCCACAAACATATGGAAGAAGGTACTCTGGTCAGATGAGACTAAAATTGAGCTTTTCGGCCATCAAGGAAAACGCTATGTCTGGCGCAAACCCAACACCTCTCATCACCCCGAGAACACCATCTCCACAGTGAAGCATGGTGGTGGCAGCATCATGCTGTGGGGATGTTTTTCATCGGCAGGGACTGGGAAACTGGTCAGAATTGAAGGAATGATGGATGGTGCTAAATACAGGGGAAATTCTTGAGGGAAACCTGTTTCAGTCTTCCAGAGATTTGAGACTGGGACGGATGTTCACCTTCCAGCAGGACAATGACCCTAAGCATACTGCTAATACAACACTCGAGTGGTTTAAGGGGAAACATTTAAATGTCTTGGAATGGCCTAGTCAAAGCCCAGACCTCAATCCAATTGAGAATCTGTGGTATGACTTAAAGATTGCTGTACACAAGCGGAACCCATCCAACTTGAAGGAGCTGGAGCAGTTTTGCCTTGAAGAATGGGCAAAAATCCCAGTGGCTAGATGTGCCAAGCTTACAGAGACATACCCCAAGAGACTTGCAGCTGTAATTGCTGAAAAAGGTGGTAGATAAAGATAGTTACGCACGCTCAAGTTTTCAGTTTTTTTGTCTTATTTCTTGTTTGTTTCAGATATTTTGCATCTTCAAAGTGGTAGGCATGTTGTGTAAATCAAATGATACAAACCCCCAAAAAATCAATTTTAATTCCAGGTTGTAAGGCAACAAAATAGGAAAAATGCCAAGGGGGGTGAATACTTTCGCAAGCCACTGTAAGTAACAGCAAACTTTCCAGGACATAAACATGTCTTATATGGGCAGAAAGCTTAAATTCTTGTTAATCTACAGTGAAAAAATACCATGCTGTTGTTTGAGGAGAGTGCACAACAACAAAATACTTATCACGGCATCTGGTTTGATACATTCACCTCTGAAGGTAAATAATGTACTTACATTCAGTAATCTTGCTCTGATTCGTCATCCTGAGGGTCCCAGAGATAAAATGTAGCATAATTTTGTTTGATAAAATCAATTTTTATATTCAAATGTAGGAACTGGGTTCTACAGTTTGAACCCTTGCTGTCTCTGGCTCCACACCCACCCCGCCCGTCCATCTAGACGTGTGAAAGTTAGTGTATAAGCTAATGATCCATCATGTATGACATTCCTTGGAGTGTGTAAACTTACAATTTGTATTACCATATCATTTTTGTATGTTCTCTATAGTTATGCACTTGAAAATGTATCAATTGACCAATTCGGCACATTTGGGCAGACTTGATACAAAATAGTCCAGTATTGCAACGCTTCACTGGATCAATCTGAAACTTTGCACACACACTGCTGCCAAAAACTAAATTGCGCCTAAACTGCAATATTATATTGTGGCTTTTCTCTTCTATTTCAAAGATTCTGGGAATTGAAAAAAAGGGTCAGATCTGGTTAAGTAGTACTGTTTACTGGACTCTTACACAAAAAAAGCTTCAGGCCTGACAAACATGATTGCACAATTGTTTTGGTTCTCATCATAGGAGTGGCATTCACTTAGGGCACTCAAGGCATTGTGCCACTCTATACTGGCACAATGCCCTGAGTGATACTGTAATGATGTAACGATACTTGCCCTGCTTTTGGTACGCAAAAACTTTGTTATTCAATTTACTGTAGGAACTGCCGTTTACTCGTATCCGTTTCACTACTCACTCCTAATGATGACATCGGGTAAAGAATGCCACAGAGCCAAAAAGATACATCCACAATATTAGGCGTAGCATCTTGTTACGGCAGAGAGAAAGCTAACACAGCTTATATGATGAGTTTGTGTAGATAATATTATGCCCAGTGCAGTCAAAAACATGATTTTTCTGTGTTTTATATACATTTCCACATGGAATAATACTGTGAAATGTTGAAAATTATGATAAGCCCTTTTAGTGTAAGAGCTGTTTCTTATTGCTTGAGAAATTGCTCTTTGCTAAGAAACTATTTGTTTCTTTTTCACCATTTTCATTGAAAACAATCATAGTAAGGTAGATAAATTGTTACCCATAAATGTGATATTGAGATAAAAACAGCTGCATTGGACCTTTAAGGTAAAGAAATCCAATGTCAATAAGAGACATCCAAATAGGCCATTTATAATCTGACCACATCCCTCTCCTCTCCCACTCTCACTCTCTCAAAAACAAATGTTCTTTACCTGGGCCTAGGCTATATCACCAGAATCTACACTACCGTTCAAAAGTTTGGGGTCACTTAGAAATGTCCTTGTTTTCGAAAGAAAAGCATTTTTTTTCCATTAAAATAACATCAAATTGATCAGAAATACAGTGTAGACAACATAATTGCAAAAGGGTTTTCTAATGATCAATTAGCCTTTTAAAATTATAAACTTGGATTAGCAAACACAACGTGCCATTGGAACACAGGACTGATGGTTGCTGATAATGGGCCTCTGTACGACTATGTAGATATTCCATTATAAAACCGCCGTTTCCAGCTACAATAGCCATTTACAACATTAACAATGTCTACACTGTTTTTCTGATCAATTTTATGTTATTTTAATGGACAAAAAAATTGATTTTCTTTCGAAAACAAGGACATTTCTAAGTGACCCCAAACTTTTGAACGGTAGTGTATGAGGGGCCCACATCAGACATAGAAAACTAAAAACCCAGATCATTGTAAGCCTATCCTATAGAGATTGGTTAATAAACGATCATAATATAACAGCCTCGGAATTCAGATAATTAAATATGATGAAACATCCACATACTTGCTTAGACAGTTACACCGCTGCTCCACGACCTTATAGAGAAGAAAGAGAAATATGTTCCAAGTCTGTTGTCTCAGGAAACTTCCAGAGAGCTAGTCAGTGGACTGCCCTCAGATAATAGTATGGTGAATGAGGAAGTCCCTTTCAAAGGAACTTATAAATACATGCTCTTGCTTCTAGACAGGCTTGATGATTGGGTGGAGAGCAACAGCAGGGTGAAACAGGCCACACCAGTCCCACCAGGTGAGTTTCATTACATGGTGATATTTTCTGTCCACCAATAGCAGGTTGAAGTGATGGATTATAGCACAATGTATACCTTTCCTGTTCTTAGCATATTATTTAGAAAAGTCATGGAAATCCTCAAGTTATGGTGCTTCATAATAAAGGAAAAAAGTAGGTCACTGGCATAATGCTCCCAAAAAATACCAACTAGCTGCTGACAGACGGGAAAGCTTACTTGTTTGGATTGTCGGTTTGTTTGTTTACGTTGTGTTTGTTTTATCATGAATAGTCATATTTTCAAGTATGCTGTTGTTCATAAGTATTACAAGAAACAATGTGCATATTTATCTTATTAGTCAAACAATCCCAGATGATGGATTCTGAGTCATGGAGTCTGAGGCATAGTAAAGAATGTAGGCTGTGTTAACTTATTACTGAGCTCCATCTCTTACATCCAATCACTGCATCACTTGTCTGTAGAGAACATAGCCAGGCTACGTTTCTTTAATTCATCTCTAGTTATTTACAGTGCAACATGGTTTAGCCTAAGCTCATCAAAAGTGAGCATTTATGTTTGCTGAGAATCAACAATAACTTTCTGTCCACACATGGATGCTAATACAACAGGCCTAGCAATGTTCACACACTGATCTTCTCTGCAGAACAGAGGTGACTCTGTGACAAACAGATGCGTTGGAGTCTGGACCATGCCTTGTTCAATATTTGCTAATGTCTTAAAGAGCTCAGGCACACATGAAAGAAGCCCCAACTTGGCAACCAGTTAAAAGGGAGGAGTGGGGACCCAGAGAGGGCAAGCCCCTGTGGCAGGTGGCCTGTCGCCCTCCTTCTCAAACATTCCAAAACCCTGCAAGGTTACTTTACACATGCACACTGGACTCATTCCAGCACCATGCACAGCTGGCCCATAATACTGAACCCTAAAGGCACATGCAAGCTGTTAGCTACAGATTTGTAACAGGCTAATGCGATTCTCCATTCCCCGTTACAGGATAGGTACTTATGGCGTAGCACAGAGAAATTTCGACCAGCATTAACTTGCTGATACTATCTTCGTTCTCGATTCGGCCAAACATCTAAAATTGTTTTAAGATGGTCATTCAGTACAAATGGATCATTTAGCTATTTGATTTTGAATTTTAGGACCCCTTTAGATATATTTGTTTTAAATAAAACATGTATTTGATAAAATATTGAATTTGGCCTTTACTACTATAGCCCATAGAAACGCATTGAATAACACATTCATTAATGGCAAAAAAGACAGTCAAATATTTATCATAAGGAATAAGGTTTTGAAATGTCTGTCCTATATCTGGGGCGGCAGGTAGCTTAGTGGTTAAGAGCGTAGTGCCAGTAACCGAAAGGTTGCTGGTTCTAATCCCCGAGCCGACTAGGTGAAAAATCTGTCGATGTGCCCTTGAGCAAGGCACTTAACCCTAATTGCTCTGGATAAGAGCGTCTGCTAAAATGTAAATCTAGGAGATATAAGAAGGCTTAGGAAATCTTTTATTTTTTGGGTTGGCACAAAACTACCTCCATACCGGTTACCTTCAGATGAGTCCTATTGGGGGTCCTAGAGCAAAACGGAGAACACCATCGTCTTCGTGAGAATCTCCCCTTTCCACAGTGTAGCCCAAATGGTTTGGATGCTACAAACAGAAGTTGACACATTGACGGTACCAACTTCAGTAGAATCCCGTGTGGCTTGTGGGAGTCGTAGAGAAAAACGGAGACCACCGTCATGTTCATGAGAGTCTAATTTTTCCATAGAGTGGTTTATAGGCCAAATCGTTTGGACGGTACAGACGTTTTCGTGAGAAGACTAATTTTCGGGATGTCTCATGGTCTGACAAACACTGCTGTAGCTCAGCCACCTTCCACCGCAGATGCGGAAGGCTGCCATAGGCGGATGCGGTGGATTGAGACGCAGCCCATGCCAAAAAATTAACGGATGGATTTTGATTGGGACTTTTTAAATTATGTTACTTAGTTTGACACACCAGTTCATTAATAGACTCTAGGCGGTTTAAATAGCCAAGATGGCAGTGTACACATTGTTGGATTACTTCATGGAGCAAAACATTTCTTTATTTTAATAACAGAGCATTTTTTTAATTCAAACGAACCACCTGCAACTGGACACAGACATTTTAGATGTTTGGCCGAATTGAGAACGAGATAATATCGCCAAGTTAATGTTGGTCTAAATTTCTCTGTACTACGCAAAAAGTACCTATCCTATAACGGGTAATGAAGAATCACATTAGCCTGTTACAAATCTATAGCTCGCAAGCGGTCAGAAGACTGAGATTTTCTGTACAGTGGAGTTTTGTTAAGAGGCCCGGCGCTCAGTCTGAACATTAACACCATCGCTTACGGTATGGTTTTGGAAGCATAAGGACCTTGTCTTTCATATCAGCAAGAAGCATAAAAAAAGAAAATATGTTAAATTGATACACACCTTTATAGGGTTAGGGTTAGTGTTCCCACATGGCCATATCTCCATGTCACAGCGCGTGTTTACGGAAGACAGAGGGACCACCTGTGCTAATTAGCTATCTAGCATGCTCCGAACACCTGTGTGCAACGGAAGAAGGCCGCCAGAAAGGTGTTGTCACTGAAAGATACTGTAGGCTGCAACTGTGATAAAGCCAGTTAAAACAGTGTACAGTAAGTGTGTATTTTGCATTTGTGAAATTATTTTGATGTGATATGAAAGTAAATGGCTTTATGTTTCTAGAACCGTATCGTAATTGAGAATCCATTCACGTTTAGATGGAGTATTTGGCTGCCAGAGCCAGTCTACCTCTGAAAATAACATAATATCCTTGGACGTTAAGGATAATAAGGGTAACATTAGGCTCCTTAAGAGTACATCTTGGGCTATGTAGACCCCTGAAAGATAGACTGTAACACAGCGCTTTCAAGTGGCGTTGGCCCATTCAAGGGGACAAAATGCCCTCATTGGAGTTTCTTTCTGCACTGCATTGCCATAGATCTATTGGAAAGTGAAGTTTCTCCTAATATCTGCTGATCACAAATGTTGTTTGTTTTAACAAGCTCTTGTTCCACCTTGGCAAATCCATAGAGTCAAGGATAAACCTACTGCTTGTTTGTGCAGGCTATAACACTGCTCACATGCATGAGATGGAATGAGGCATTAATCATATCAAAAAAGATGATCACAGTTGTCCTGGCTAAATCTCAATTATTCAAGACCCCAGGCAGTATTCCATTTTAATAGATTCTGAACTTATTATAACAGTATATGAGTTTTGGGTAACACTTTCAATAAGGTTCCATTTGTAAAGTGTTTATGAAGGGTTTGTTATTACTTCATGAACAGTTATTTAATCATTTGTAAAAGCATTATAAACCATTAATACATGTGTTATAACAAATTGGTCAATATAGTGTGATTGCCAGTCAGTGCTTGCCAAATAGTGAGCCACTATTTACCACCAGTTATTAACCATTTATAAATGCACTTACAAATGCGTATAATATTGAACCCTTATGTATCATCATGCAATCTTATTTTCAATGGTTGCACAGTTAAACAATATTTATTTTCTCACTTTTGGGTGTGATGCAATGTTAAAATAAAAAAAATGTCCTCAGCAATCTACACACAAAACCCCATAATGACAAAGCGAAAACAGGTTTTTAGAAATTTTAGCAAATTTATTTAAAATAAAAAACAGAAATACCTTATTTACATAAGTTTTCAGACCCTTTGCTATGAGACTCGAAATTGAGCATAGGTGCATCCTGTTTCCATTGATCATCCTTAAGATGTTTCTACAACTTGATTGGAGTCCACCTGTGGTAAATTCAATTTATTGGACATGATTTGGAAAGGCACACAGCTGTCTATATAAGGTCCCACAGTTGACAGTGCATGTCAGAGGAAGAACCAAGCCATGAGGTTGAAGGAATTGTCCGTAGAGCTCCGAGACAGCATTGTGTCGAGGTACAGATCTGGGGAAGGGTACCAAAAAATGTCTGCAGCATTGAAGGTCCCCAAGAACACAGTGGCCTCCATCATTCTTAAATGGAAGAAGTTTGAACCACCAAGACTCTTCCTAGAGCTGGCCGCCTGGCCAAACTGAGCAATCGGGGGAGAAGGGCCTTGGTCAGGGAGGTGACGAAGAACCTGATGGTCACTCTGACAGAACTCTAGACATCCTCTGTGGAGATGGGAGAACCTTCCAACCATCTCTGCAGCACTCCACCAATCAGGCCTTTATGGTAGAGTGGCCAGAAGGAAGCCACTCCTCAGTAAAAGGCACATCACAGCCCGCTTGGAGTTTGCCAAATGCCACCTAAAGGAATCTCAGACCATGAGAAACAAGATTCTCTGGTCTGATGAAACCAAGATTTAACTCTTTGGCCTGAATGCCAAGCGTAACATCTGGAGGAAACCTGGCATCATCCCTACGGTGAAGCATGGTGGTAGCAGCATCATGCTGTGGAGATGTTGTTCAGCGGCAGGGACTGGGAGACTAGTCAGAATCGAGGCAAAGATGAACGGAGCAAAGTACAGAGAGATCCTTGATGGAAACCTGTTCCAGAGCGCTCAGGACCTCAGACTGGGGCCAAGGTTAACCTTCCAACACGACAACAACCCTAAGCACACAGCCAAGACAACGCAGGAGTGGCTTCGGGACAGGTCTCTGAATGTCCTTGAGTGGCCCAGCCAGAGCCCGGACTTTAACCTGATCGAACATCTCTGGAGAGACCTGTAAATAGCTGTGCAGCGACACTCCCCATCCAACGTGACAGTGCTTGAGAGGATCTGCAGAGAAGAATGGGAGAAACTCCCCAAATACAGGTGTGCCAAGCTTGTAGCGTCATGCCCAAGAAGACTCAAGGCTGTAATTGCTGCCAAAGGTGCTTCAACAAAGTACTGAGTAAAGGGTCTCAATACTTATGTAAATGTCATATTTCAGTAGGTTTTTATAAATTAGCAAACATTTCTGAAAAACTGTTTTTGCTTTGTCATTATGGGGTAATGTGTGTAGATTGATTAGGAAGAAAAACAATGTAATCAATGTTCGAGTAAGGCTGTAACCTAACAAAATGTGGAAAAGTTATGGGGTCTGAATACTTTTCGAAGGCACTGTATAGCCTTGTTGATTTGATGATGTTTAAATGTTTAAGTTGAAATGGTGGAGGCAATGCGACTGTTGTCTTTCTGCTGATGGCGGTAACTCAATGGTTCTAAATCAGTAGTTGACCATGCTGCAGGTCATAACTGTTTGTTAAATGCAATATTTGCTTTGTGGACTTTACAGGACAGATGTTGCTGTCCGGTTTTGTGATGAAACAAACGTATGTGTAGTTGAATTAATTCCGCCACTGTGTGATTGTTGTGTTGTTGTTGTCTCTGCCTTATTGTATATCATGGTGGCGTATGAAGAAATGGGTTAGAAAGCAAACAGTGCAATTATCACAACAGGTTGTAATATGGCTTTTTTACTGGCTTGCCTTGGCTTGGCTTCCCCACAGATTTTTACCCATGCACCGCCACTGTTTGGAGGCGCTCTGCAGAAGCCAGTCATAGCTTCAGTTATTGGCTATTTAGATTAGGCCTATTGTCAGTTATTTTAGTCTACATCCTAGGACAGACTTCGTAAACGTTTTGTAAATAGGCCTACTCATGGATCCAGCTCACCTTCTAGCCCAAAACCTGTAAATAAACACCATTTTGCACCTGATTCTGTCTGACTCCTTATGATTCACACACCCCTGACAGTAGGGTCCACCATTTACTGGTAGTAGTAATAATGGTAGCATATGCATGATGGCTAATAAATCGAACGATTATGGTCAGGCTATGCAGGAGTTCCAGTGTTATATATATATATTTTTTTTTTATTATTTTTTTTTATTTTATATATGGATGTGAATATTGTTTTTACCCCACCTGCTGGTAAGTATTGGTATTGCATACCATCAACACGCTTGCCTGTCTATGTCGTGGTTTTCCCAAAATGTAAATGAAAAGTTATACTAAATCAGTAATAGCAATGTGAACTATTCCGTTTCAAATGCACTTACTGCACTTATGTATTATGAGAGCCAACTTGGGCTGATCTATATAAAATGATGCATGTGAATAATTATGACACTTTCCTCTCCATCACTCCCTTATGAAGGCACATAGAGTTAGTGTTTGAGCATACATTGAGGTGTTTAATAAAGCTGACAGTCTCTATTGTTTGGGACTTCACAGGTGGACAAAATCTAGGTAAGAAAGTTGTTCACTTCATTTACAGAATAAGTGAGAGAACCTAAAATAGACAGTAGAAGCCAATAGTTTTACTTTAGTGAATGTAGAATACACATTTTACAACAATCTCTAGCATGATATCTTAGTCATTCAATAAAAAGTTCACTAGAATATTTATTATATAATGAAGATAAAACAACACATTCAAGGGAAATAAAATGCAGATTAACTTAAAATTCTCTCTTGATTTTGAAACGGTTTGTTTCATTCATGGCAACAAAGTCCAGCTTGTGCCGCCAAACGGTTTGAGCATCCAAACCGCAAACAGCTTCTTGACGTGAACTATTAACTACAAACAATTACCAAATAGATAGTTCTGTTTAAAAAAGCCATACAGCAAAGCAGTGTACTCTTGCACAGCAAAATGAAGAATGTTCTTTCAGCAAAGTTCCGTTGTCTCCTATAATCCTGTTCTTTCACATTCAACAGTTGTGCAGGTTTTTACACAGCACATAGACCAAAAGAGCAGGTGTACCACTTTACGTTCTCTATACATTCCTTGCGTGAATCTGATTTCAATGGAGCGCAGAGTGGGCAAGACTAGCCAGTCTCTATGTTCTGTAATGTATGTCAGCCTCTTTAGCTGTAGCGGCGTTAGTTTGGAGCTACTGTATGTGAGGCTTTTCTTGATTTATAACATGAGTAATTCTTTGGGATAAGGCTATTTTCTAATTGTGCACATAAAGAGTGGAGCTAGAAAAATTCCCTGATAAGTGCTAAAGTGTGCATGTAATTTGTAATGAAGCTATGAAAAAAAGACAACTAAAGTCTTGTTAGAATAGTGTAATGGTATTATTGCTGTTCTGTAACCTGACATGTGTTCAATTGGATATTAAATAAGTTATGTTGTGTTTCTTATGCATGTCTAAAATAATTCTGAATTAATAATTTGTTCAAAAAGGTATACATGAATTACATTTTATGTGCAACTGGCTATCCTGCTCCCTCATGCAGTGGCACTTAAGGACTAGAGGTTAACAGTCATATTCTCATCTGCTCAGGCCCTGCAGGCCCTGATCACACAGTTCCTACTTCATCATCTTCACAAATCGTCATTTTAGTACTGAGGGTGACTATATGGGACATGCAATAACATTTAATAGTAGATTGTACCCTTTAAGTGACGTTTTTTAAAGGGCGGCATCTGGGCAGAGTATGAGTTGGAAACTGCATAGATCACTATTGGCTTATTGCCAACTGCTATGGATCAAATGAAGGGGTGGAGACAGGCGTGGAGGAGAAACACACAAGGGAAAATATAGCAAATGTAAAGAGATACTCCTTTTGTACAGCAAACTTCTCATAAAATGTGTGCAATCCAGCAGTGTCAGATCAAGTCTATTCTGTTGCATTGTCTCTAGTATGTTTTAGCTGCTGAATTCTCTGACACTTTACCACTGTGAGGATGGGGTATAATGCAAGCCAAGGCCACCTGTAACAGACAATGACGTACCTGCCTGCATGGTCTGATATTATCACACAGGCAAATATACAACAGTAAAACAGAAAATGGCTGCTGCCACTCACAGGTACTACACCCTGCTTATGGGATCATGATTTCAGGGTTGTTCATTTCCTACTAGTGATGGAGCGCAAACATAGGGTATTTTGCTGTGCCAATTTATAAAACAGATTAATTTTATACATGATCATGACTGAGGTTTACATTTAGGCTATGATATTTACAGCGTTTTTAACTTAATTTACTCATAAGTGTGAACAATTTCACTAGAGTGATCCATCAATGGATAATTTAATTAACCATAAATTGGTCGTTCCACCAATTCGGTGCCTTTTGAGAAGTATTAACTTGGTAAAAAATGTTTTGTAGATTCCACCTAATTTTTACATTCTGTCATAAAGAGCATATGTTCAACTTCATAAAATAGTGCCAAATAAAGTAACAGGGTTGACCGTAACAGGGTTCATAGTAGCGGGAAGTAGGGGTGCTGAGGGTGCTGCAGTGCCCCCTGAAAAAGCAGAAGAAAAATAAAACATCTTAAATCAGCCATAAATCCCCTTGTGACACAGGGAATGGAAGCTTGTTGTGTGCAACAGAGAGTGGCAATTGAATGCAAGCTTCACAATTAAAAAACTAAAACATTTCTAGCCTGTCGATTTATGGGTAACAAGGTTGACATGGAATGTTCAACCCACTCAGTTTTCCACCACAAAACACCAGAAAATTGCCAAAAAGAGTAGAACCAGCTCACCTGCATTTACTGTATGATTTGACTACTAGATGTTCAATGTTTCTTTTGAAAAAAAAATTTTTTTAAGGAATAGTTTCACCATATTAAAAAGAGAGTTCAGTTCACGTAACAGGGTTGACCTTAAAATGAGGGACAGACGTAAATTAATTACTAATCACATTAAATAAATAATCTTCAGAGAAATTTTGCGATTAAGTGGGTTAAAATCTTCCTATAAGTGACACAGACATGTCAAAATGCAGAATTTGGGCACTTTAGCAAGCCTTTATTCATATTAAAATTAGTATATGAGTGTACAAAACTTTTTCCATAACAGACTGACCAGGTGAATCCAGGTGAAAGCTATGATCCCTTATTGATGTCACTTGTTAAATCCACTTCAATCAGTGTAGATGAAGGAGAGGAGACAGGTTATTAAATAATGATTTTTAAGCTTTGAGACAATTGAGACATGGATTGTGTATGTGTGCCATTCAGAGGGTGAATGGGCAAGACAAAAGATTTAAGTGCCTTTAAACGGGGTATGATAGTAGGTGCCAGGCGCACCGGTTTGTGTCAAGAACTGCAACGCTGCTGGGTTTTTCACGCTCAACAGTTTTCCGTGTGTACCACCCAAAGGACATCCAGCCAACTTGACACAACTGTGGGAAGCATTGGAGTCAACATGGGCCAGCATCACTCTGGAGTCCATGCCCCGACGAATTGAGGCAGTTCTGAGGGCAAATGGGGAGAGGGGGTGCAACTCAATATTAGGAAGGTGTTCTTAATGTTTTGTACACTCAGTGTATATTAAAGGGCACTTAATTTAATATAACAGGCTTTTAAAATGCAATATTGGTGCACAATTTCTACTTCAAATATCAAAGTGACGCAAAAGGCACTCTTTTCGTGGAGCGACCCAAATAGGTTTATTGGCATGGTTCATGAAATGGCATGTCTTTCAATCGAGTAAAGCACAATCACAATGGATGGTTTTTCAATGCTGAGATGGGACCTTGGGTTTGAAAGTTGGCAGTGTATTCAGCAGCTACAGGTAAATAGCCTAACCCTAAACCATATTTTCCTCAGCGTTGAGATTATCCTTCACAACATAAGATATAGTGGAACTTTAACCTTACATCACTGTTATTACAATTTCTTAAGGACAGACATTCACCACTATTAAAGGGAAAACAACTCAAAAAACGACTCTCTGGAAACAAAACCACTTTGATTATAACGGTAGTAATTCAATTTTGAAGAAAGTACAGTATAATTAACAAAATAGTAAATATTAACCAGTGAATCATCTACTTAATAAGGATCCCGCCCGTAAACATGGCAGTAATCCACAAAAATATACCTTTTTCTTGAATCTGGTGATGGTACAATACATACGTACTTACACCAAGGTGATATATATATTAAAGTTGCTATTTACATAACAAAAGAAAGTGTTTGGCTCAAATGTTTAATTTTACAAACAGAACAGCAAGTGTTCATGGCTTTAGATATTGATTCAAGATCTGGCTTGCATGTCTTTATATTGTTTGTAACAAAGCACAGTAAAAACTAAACTAAAAAATTAACAATTGTTTTTGAGAGAATTGCTAGGAAACCATAGCTACAAAATAACAGAAAGAAACATACAGTACAGCTTTGGCTTACATTACCAATGAATTGTTGGAGCAATGAGAAGATGTCTTGCTATTACTATGTTACCAGTTCAACTGGACAATTTCCCATAATGTTAATGTCCCATATATCAGATTATAAAATGAATATGTTATTATTGCAATATACTTTTTCCTATTTATTTTAAAACTAAACACATGACTCTGAGCCATGTCCTTCCCATACAGGATAGCTTTTCCTGTCTCAAACCCCACAAGGGAAACCTCTTTCAAATGAAAAACAACAACTATTTTGTAGAGTGTCTCTGAGGTCGAAATTGTTTTAAAATTTGATTTCACATCTATTGATTTAATAAGTTAATAGAAGAGACAAATTGAGACAAAGTTGTATGAGATTAAAGTCGTATGAGGTTACACCGTGTAGTGAAACATGAGCTCTAACAGTGGACGCCACAAACAGGGGCCCTCAGCCAGCAGGCAACACTCAGACTTTCTTTGATTGTTTGTAACTTGCAACCACAACAGCAAAAACAGCAACTACAAGTAAGTGCCAGACTAGACCAGTGACTACAATAATCTAGATTTGTTTTTTTCTTCTTTTTTTTCTTTGAACATCGGACTCCTGCAAACATAATCTGATTCGCACCCAGTACCTGATAACATCTGTTTGTGTACATAATTCAGTCCAACTACTTGAATGTTTTTCTTATTAATGTGAGACTTATTTAATTTATTTGCCATTCTCCTTCTTACAAAATGAAATGGAGTTAAATAATAATATTATAATGATAACTATCAGGACCTTTCCTACCCCCTCCATCTCTCCCCCATGTCTACCCTCTCCCTCCCTCCGTCTGACTAGCTGGTGACTGGAGGCCTGACTGGGTGGCTCTATGTCACCCAGGTGTCCATGCGCATGCGCTTGACAGAGGGGCTCTCCCTGTTGTCCTCGGTGCCGGCCGGGGGTCTGCCCAGCCCCATGGACGAGGAGTGGAAGTCCGGCCGGTGGTCTTCGCGGTCGCTGCCGTCGTACGAGCTGCAGGAGGAGCTGAGGCTGTCCACTGGCGAGCGGCCCAGGTCCTGCCGGCTGGACGCCTGCTGCTGCTGCTGATGTTGCTGCTGCTGCTGGGGGAAGCCAGAGGAGGTGACGCGCTCCCGCGGAGGGGAGATGGGCTCTGACTTGATGTTGATGTTCTGGCTGGTGTTGATAGAGAGGTTGGAGCCCTGAGGTAGGTGACCACCACCCCTGTGGAGAGGAACAGCACGGGGTCAGTGGCCATTTGGAAAGTGACATAGATCAGGTGCTTGGAGTGGTGGTTGGAAAATTGACATTTGAAAGAGTACAAGCTATGTACTTTGAATGTGTATATAATGTGTGTACTGAATATTATATTAATGTGTGGGTGTCTTTATGTGTGTGTGTTTGCTAGTGTGTTACTCACACCAAAGAGCTGAGAGCTGCCTGGCCCAGTTGATGTTGTTGCCATGCCGACATGGAGCCCAGAGAGAGGCCTGGAGCGCCGAAGCCCTGTAGGGAGGAGATCTCTGCACTGCTCAGGGAGTACTCTGCAACAACAACAGCACCAGAGAACAGTGAGTTACACACACTCCTCCTCCCACTGCTACACCTCTCACCACAGGAGACCAGACCAATCAGTATGAGCCAGTCAGGCAGCGCTGAGGCATACGTGGCAGGGGACAGAGGGGTAGACTCACCGGTGTTGTAGCCGGTGGGCATGCCTGAGTAGACCAGGCCTTGGGGGGGCAGGCTGGGGGTGGTGACAGACACTACTGGGGTGGCCAGTAGCTGGGACTGGGAGCTGCTTATCCTGTGGGTGTTCTGTAAAAAGCACAAAGAAAACAGGTTTAATGAACAAAACAACCCTGTAGGGCACTGTAAAGGCTTACTGTGGTGAACCCAAAGTGCAAGATGGTAAATTGATATAGAAAAAACATGTTACAGATATGTTGTGTATATATTAGCTGTACAGTATTTTTTAAGTCATAATTTGATAAGACTATAATAATGTACCAATGGAAAATGTGTTGCAATACTACTTTCCACCAAGAGGTAGCACTGTAGCTTCATGTCACATTTTTTTTTTTTGTCATTTAGCAGACTTATCCAGAGCGACTTACAGGAGCAATTAGGGTTAAGTGCCTTGCTCAAGGGCACATTGACAGATTTTTCACCTAGTCGGCTCGGGGATTAGAACCAGCGACCTTTCGGTTACTGGCACAATGCTCTTAACCACTAAGCTACCTGCCGCCCCACATGTAGCTACAATCCAGATAACATATTGAGCCTTGTTCGTATCATCATATAATACGAACAAGGCTCAATATGATGACTGTTTGACAATATGTGTAATAAGAACAAAACTAAATCCCATCAAGACTTAAATACTTTTTTTGTCCAATATTGATAAATGGAGTGATGTTTGTGGGTAAATCTGTAAACAGACATTCAATGTAGGGATTATGGATAATCAGAAACAGGAATATAGTTTTTAAATAGAATACCGTTTTACCATACACAATAGTGGGATTTGTGCTGACATGCACTCGTTGTTGTATTCAGTTGTCCTTACAAGCTAAGGCAAATGCTCTTCAGCACTCAAATTGTTTATAGACTGTGTATAAAGAAATTGTCAATTCAATGGCCACCAAAGATGTGTAAAAAAGAAAAAAACAGATGTACTGCCAGAAAGAGACAGATCATTAATTTTTTATAACAAATAGTAGCTACTACATATCTCCTATAAAATCACAATCCTGGGTGCAGTGGCTGCATGCTGTCCCAAGCACACAGTCACACAACACAGTGCCTTCATGCAGCACCAACAGGACCACACAAGCTCTGAGAATGCCAATCATGGTAGGCACTCATTAGGATCTATGGATACTTTAGTCAAATCTTCTGAGAATATAGTACTCTGTTCATTATGTACCTCTAATATCCACTTTTAATGCTACACTTGTTTGTTCTGATGTGAAAGTGAGACTATTTTGCTAGCACCTAACAGAGGCAAAATGGCAGAGTTAGCGTGAGCTGCAGGACTGTTTGTGATCTGGGTGGGAATAACATCAAGAGACACCTTTTACTGCATCAGTCTAGCAAACACATACAGCATATCATATCATATGATTACTTGGTGATCTGAGCAGCTCTGGTGTAGCAATTTGTAATATAGTGCAGCTGAGGGTTTCATTTGAGGCAATATTGCATCATGACAGTTTGATAACTTCCTTGCAAATATCTGCTGCTCCTACTCTCTCCAACCAGATGACATCATCAAAAACAAGCCTCTCTGAGAATGACATAATCCACAATGAAGTAATCTAACCCTCCCCATGAGGAACAAAATCCAAGATTTGAAATCTGTTCTTTGGAAGTTACTTTGTAATGTTATACATATTACAAAACCTTTTGTTTAAAACAATTATATGTAACGATGTGTGTCCAAACTACTTTCTTGAAGTAACAAGACGCAAGAGTGATAATGACCTGTCTAATAGTTATAGTGAACGTGTGCATCGTGTGCTCACTCACAAACAAACAGAAACATTTCAGCATTCCCTGAACAACACATGGGAGTGGCGGTGCACAGCACATTAGACAGGTTGAGGCATCTTGCCAGGCTCAGGACATGCAGTGAAACACTGATGCTGCTCTTCATTTCTCAATTCAATCTTTATAAAATTTAAATCTATTCAATCAAATAAATTCAATAAACTCAGTTAAAGGTATTCAAATCTACAGTTCAAGAACAGCCTTCACTCCTGAACATGTTATTACTGATCTATTTGCCTCTTGTTGTTGTTACGATGAAATTGAAAGTGTGTTCATTCAGCCATTTTTCTCAGGCATTTCTCAAAACTCACCAAATCCATTTTCTCCTCCTCCGACTGCTCTCAACAGAAGAGAAGAAGAGAGGCAGGGTTACAAGAGAAGGTCAGAATGGCTTCTACAGTCACCCTTTTGATGTTGAAAACCAAAGTCCTAATTGCCTGATTGTATTCCACAAGTAAAAGTCATCTAGACGTGCCTGCCCTCTAGACTTAAATATTCACTCTGTCCTCTGCTATTCATGTTACCATGCGAAACTTTCTTTGTCAAATGCAATGTCTTTGTCAAATGCAATACTTGGAAGGCAATACTGTACAATGCTTTGGATAAAAGTGTCTGCTAAATGACCATGTTATAACACTTTAGCTTGGGTTTGTGACCATTTCAGAGTAAGACCTATCATTTTGGACTCATCACTATTTGCTACTCAGAAGGTTCCTGGTGTAAAACCGAAATGGGTCAACTAGAGTCAATTATTAAAGACACTCTAACAAGAATGGTTTAAGTCAGCAAACACACTTAATGACTTGGACTCACATTGAATAAGTACTTAACCTCTCATGCATCCATCTAATTACATCATCAAACCTGAGGCTATAGCTTGACTCAATTGGAAGGCTCTCCACTTACTTTAAATAAAACTGTGTTCAAGAAACTAAAACTGACTAGTTAGGTCATTTCAATGCAAACTGTAATGTAATCAAATCTTTGTAGCTATCTATCATGTAGAGTAGTCAACAAGGTACAAGTCAATGTAATACATTGATACAGTACTACTTAACCTGCATATTGCGCATTTTTGTTTCACCTAGTAGATTACAGGGGTCTCTGTATGTGAGGCCTACTGTTCTGCTAGACAAGAGGCTAACTGGAAGCCCCTCTTCCATCTTCCCTGTGCTGAGGGACTAACTGTGCCTAGGCCAGGACTGTCTTAATAATACCCACACTCAATCAATAGCGGCAGGAAGACACGATAAGGGCGACAAGATATTATCTGGCTCACACTCTGGGCCCCTGATTAAGCCTTCATCCCCACTCTGTCACACCGAGATGTGATTAATTTAATACCATTATGGCCTAATGACAGGCTGTCTGCAGACCTGCCAGCCCCCAACGCTGCCTTAACCCATCTGGAACGCTGCGTTTACACTGACAGAGCAGAGCCGAGCAGGCCCTCCCTTTTGTCTCAATACTACTGACACGTTCAGGACTTCTAGAATCTCTCTGTCTGAACCATGGTAATCCTGCTCAACAGTTCTAAAAACGAACACTCTAAGGCTGCGTTTAGACAGGCAGCCCAATATTGATTCTTATTTCACTAATTGGTCTTTTGACCAATCAGATCAGCTCTGAAAAATATCTGATGTGAAAAGATCTGTGGAAAAAATATCAGAATTGGGCTGCCTGTCTAAACGCAGCCTTAATTGCTTTGTCCTTGTGATGTGTGAATCTCTGTGTTGGGGAAGCTTCTCTGAGAAGATAGTTTACCAAGCTACCAATTACTTCACACTGAAAGAAGTTAAGCTACACTAATGCTACCCCTAAAGAAAATATAGTTTAGTTTCACTTTAAAAAAGTAGTTCATCACATCTAAACTACTTTGTGATAAATTACCATATGTAAATCTAAAATGTCAAAGACTATACATAAAAAAAATTAAAAAATAACTTTGTGGTCATATGTTAACAGAATGTGTAATTTCGTCTATTAAACACAAAAACAATGTTTCAAGTGAGAATTAGGAAGGTCTGATGCCGCTCAAAATGACGAACTACCGAGTGGCGCAGTGGTCTAAGGCACTGTTTATTAGACCTAGTCTGCATCGCAGTGCTAGCTGTGCCACTAGAGATCCTGGTTCGAATCCAGGCTCTGTCGTAGCCGGCCGTGACCAGGAGACCCATGAGGCGAAGCACAATTGGTCCAGGGTAGGGGAGGGAATGGCCGGCAGGGATGTAGCTCAGTTGGTAGAGCATGGCGTTTGCAACGCCAGGGTTGTGGGTTTGATTCCCATGGGGGGCCAGTATGAATTTTTTTTTTAAAGAATGTACGCACTCACTAACTGTAAGTCGCTCTGGATAAGAGCGTCTGCTAAATGACTACTTCACCCATATTACATTTTTGCAAAATAAGTAGTGTGTAGTTCCAGTAGTTAGCTACACCGCTACATGGCAAAACAGTAATTAACTACTGAAAAACCTACCTAGATTTGAATTTAGTTCAACTACCACCAAGCTACTGCAAAATGTAGTTAAATTACTAGTTTAACTATATGTAGTTCACTACTCCCCAACACTGGAAGCTCTGTGGTTTGGTTCGGTTTGGGAGCTCTACCACTTCCAGATGTTGGCAGGGTAACACACACATGTTGATCCCCTGCACCAGGCTGGTAGATGGATCCGGGGTGCCCACGCCATGGTAACCCTAGGTATATTTACCATACAAGCCATCTGTGTCTTGGAGGAACTCCCATTGTTGAGAGCTCCAGCATGTAGGTTGGAAAGAGTCAATGACTGGTTAATTTCTGAAACCTTTTTTTCCCATTTAGATTTATGGCCATGGCAGTCTAGTGTAGCCTCAGGTGCTCAATGTGGTCAGAGCTCTCTGCACATTAATTATAATAATTAGAGAGGGCCTCTAATTTCAATATTTATAATTGAGTGACTGTTAAGGCACCTGGGGCCTAATTTATAAACGTTGCGTACGCACAAAATATGCCCAAAAACAGTTTTCACACAAAAGTTGGCATTTATAAAAACGTAACTTGACTTGAGAATGTGCTTATCCTCCCACAAACTTTAGACCATGCGTAGGCCTACGCACAGTTTCTAGTGGTTTAAGTATTGCATTGCAAGAAGGCAAAAGTAGCCTATAGTAGCCTTGTGCAAATGGGGAATATACTGTATGATGACACTCTTATTCATAACAAAAAGGTAGCTAAATAAAATAACAAGATGCAATTAGATGCATTCCAAAATAATTAGAAATAGGCATCCGTTTCCTATTATTTATTTAATTTCCATGATCATTGCAGAATAAATTCCTCACCTTTTCATACTCGCAAAATAGCCTATAGGCCTACAACAGGTTAGGACAGGCTACCATTCGTCCCATCTCTCATTTAATTGGACCCGCTTCACAGTAGTAAATAGATAAGCTATTTCAAGTCTACTAGCCTATTTTGCTCTATGCGATCCGATCCGAAGCGCAGTTTAACTTAACGGTAGAACAGACGGTTCACCTTTTCCATTGACAATTGTAGGCTACGTCTGAATACTGTAATGTCAAATTTCTTGAGTAGAATTTATTTCATTTATATAGAGTTGAAGTCGGAAGTTTACATACACCTTAGCCAAATACATTTAAACTCAGTTTTTCACAATTCCTGACATTTAATCTGAGTACAAATTCCCTGTTTTAGGTCAGTTAGGATCACCACTTTATTTTAAGAATGTGAAATGTCAGAATAATAGTAGAGAGAATTATTTATTTCAGCTTTTATTTTTTTCATCACGTTCCCAGTGGGTCAGAAGTTGTTTAACTTGGGTCAAACGTTTCAGGTAGCCTTCCACAAGCTTCCAACAATAAAGTTGGGTGAATTTTGGCCCATTCCTCCTGACAGAGCTGGTGTAACTGAGTCAGGTTTGTAGGCCTCCTTGCTCGCACACGCTTTTTCAGTTCTGCCCACACATTTTCTATAGGATTGAGGTCAGGGCTTTGTGATGGCCGCTCCAATACCTTGACTTTGTTGTCCTTAAGCCATTTTGCCACAACTTTGGAAGTATGCTTGGGGTCATTGTCCATTTGGAAGAACCATTTGCGACCAAGCTTTAACTTCCTGACTGATGTCTTGAGATGTTGCTTCAATATATCCACATCATTTTCCTTCCTCATGATGCCATCTATTTTGTGAAGTGCACCAGTCCCTCCTGCAGCAAAGCATCCCCACAGCATGATGCTGCCACCCACGTGCTTCACGTTTGGGATGGTGTTCTTCGGCTTGCAAGTAACCCCCTTTTTCTTCCAAACATAACAAAAGTCATTATGGCCAAACAGTTCTATTTTTGTTTAATCAGACCAGAGGACATTTCTCCAAAAAGTACGATCTTTGTCCCCATATGCAGTTGTAAACCGTAGTCTGGCTTTTTTTATGCCGGTTTTGGAGCAGTGGCTTCTTCCTTGCTGAGCGGCCTTTCAGATTATGTCGATATAGGACTCGTCTTACTGTGGATATAGATACTTTTGTACCTGTTTCCTCCAGCATCTTCACAAGGTCCTTTGCTGTTGTTCTGGCATTGATTTGCACTTTTCGCACCAAAGTACGTTCATCTCTAGGAGACGGAATGCGTCTCCTTCCTGAGCAGTATGACGGCTGCGTGGTCCCATGGTGTTTATACTTGCGTACTATTGTTTGTACAGATGAACGTGGTACCTTCAGGCATTTGGAAATTGCTCCCAAGGATGAACCAGACTTGTGGAGGTCTACAATTTTTATTCTGAGGTCTGGGCTGATTTCTTTTAATTTTGCCATGATGTCAAGCAAAGAGGCACTGAGTTTGAAGGTAGGCCTTGAAATACATCCACAGGTACATCTCCAATTGACTCAAATTATGTCAATTAGCCTATCAGATGCTTCTAAAGCCATGACATAATTTTCTGGAATTTTCCAAGCTGTTTAAAGGCACAGTCAACTTAGTGTATGTAAACTTCTGCCCCCTGGAATTGTGATACAGTGAATTATAAGTGAAATAATCTGTCTGTAAACAATTGTTGGAAAAAGTACTTGTGTCATGAACAAAGTAGATGTCCATACCGACTTGCCAAAACTATAGTTTGTTAACAAGAAATTTGTGGAGTGGTTGAAAAACGAGTTTTAATGACTCCAACCGAAGTGTATGTAAACTTCCGACTTCAACTGTACATATATCATAACCATTGCAGAATAAATTCCTCTCTTTCTGTGGCCATGATGAGTTCATAATACCGAAGTAGCTGTACAACAAATGACCATGCGCATCTCTCATATAATTGGGCCTATTAGATAATTGGGCTATTATAATTTCAGTAGTTTTTGCTCTATGCATCCGAAAGGGAGCGCGGTTTATAACATACAGTAGAATTGAACAGGTGAACAGATAGTTGATCTGTTGCATTGAAGTGTGTAGGCTATCACTGTAAGTAGGCCTATTGTAGGCCCAAATAGACAATGTATCAGAATTCGCGGTCAGTGCAGGATATTTAGGTTCGGGGAAAAGTAAATGCAAAAAAGTATTGAATTAAATTGAATCTGTTTACAGGTCCACAACAATTTGCAATAGTTTTTTCTTTCAGAAATGGTCAGATACAGCAAATGTTACTGCAAAAGAAAACATTCTGCCAACAGCTCCAAAGACATTTGATTACTTTGGCCATTGCTATTTCCTTTAGATACTGTCTTGGTCTAATTCCAATACTTCCAAAGTATACAGCAAATAAGGGCGTCGTCAGGCAGTGTTATAATTCTTGTATTTTTATTTACTGTAAAATGTACGCAACGGTTATTATTTACTGTAAAATGTATGCAACGGTTATAAATGTGGCCCCTGGACCTCAGAGATACAGTATAGCTGTGTTGTTTGTTTTCTTGTCACCGTCCAGAGTCTAGCTCCTGTCTCTGCATGTCTGGCAGACATATCAGTGTGGATGACGGATCACCACCTCAAGCTGAACCTCGGCAAGACAGAGCTGCTCTTCCTCCCGGGGAAGGACTGCCCGTTCCATGATCTCGCCATCACGGTTGACAACTCCGTTGTGTCCTCCTCCCAGAGTGCAAAGAGCCTTGGCGTGACCCTGGACAACACCCTGTCGTTCTCCGCTAACATCAAGGCGGTGACCCGATCCTGTAGGTTCATGCTCTACAACATTCGGAGAGTACGACCCTGCCTTACACAGGAAGCGGCACAGGTCCTAATCCAGGCACTTGTCATCTCCCGTCTGGATTACTGCAACTCGCTGTTGGCTGGGCTCCCTGCCTGTGCCATTAAACCCCTACAACTCATCCAGAATGCCGCAGCCCGTCTGGTGTTCAACCTTCCCAAGTTCTCTCAGGTCAACCCGCTCCTCTGCACACTCCACTGGCTTCCAGTTGAAGCTCGCATCTGCTACAAGACCATGGTGCTTGCCTACGGAGCTGTGAGGGGAACGGCACCTCCGTACCTTCAAGCTCTGATCAGTCCCTACACCCAAACGAGGGCATTGCATTCATCCACCTCTGGCCTGCTGGCCCCCCTACCTCTGCGGAAGCACAGTTCCCGCTCAGCCCAGTCAAAACTGTTCGCTGCTCTGGCACCCCAATGGTGGAACAAGCTCCCTCACGACGCCAGGACAGCGTAGTCACTCACCACCTTCCGGAGACACTTGAAACTCCACCTCTTTAAGGAAAACCTGGGATAGGATAAAGTAATCCTTCTACCCCACCCCTTACCCCACCCCCCCATAAAAATAAAAATAAACATATTGTAAAGTGGTTATCCCACTGGCTATAAGGTGAATGCACCAATTTGTAAGTCGCTCTGGATAAGAGTGTCTGCTAAATGACGTAAATGTAAATGTAAATGTAGGTGATCAAATAAAAATGCAGCATGAGAACGAATGCCACTCACTGATTGCTGTTGATGTAAGTGAATCTAGGCTGCACGTAAACCTGTCCCACCAGGAATAAAGCAAGAGGTCCTCAGACAGAACTGATATCCTCAGGCAAGGAGGACCATTTCTCCTGCTCCAAAACATTTCTAACATTGCACGCTATACCACAATGATACCATCACAATCCAGTGAGGGGAAAATAAAACTCCCTCTGTTGCACACATGTGAGGGACAAAGAAGCCAAAATCGGAGCAGCCCTGAGGTAGAGACACGCAGTGTTCATACCAGTCTGCTCATGTGCAGTGTAGGCTACTCACCAGTGGGGGCATCATGCCTTTGCTGGACGGGGGGATCAGCACTCTCAGGTCTGGCTTGCGGTTGCCCATCCCCATGTTCCCTCCAGGGGGCGGTGGAGACTTGGTTGGCATGACTTTCCCCAGGCCGTTCCCGCTGGTTGCGCCAAGGAGTCCCGGAGAGCCCCTAGGGTTGACAAAGCCGTTCCCTGCAGAGAGACACAGAAACAGAAGCCGTCATGGGACTGTGAGACACTACAACAACAGTCATCTGCCAAATCTCCAACACACCATTTCAAAGCTGCATAGCCTGCCACGGCACGCAACGTTAAGTGTTCCCAACCCTCTGGGAAGTTTTAATAGTCTCAGATAATTATCCTGCACATTTACCAAAATAGAACGTCAATTTCAGAATTGATGAGCCTTTCATTCTTGCTGTGAGTGACGATATCAAAGTCAACTCCTTGTATCCTGGGATGAGGAGTAATTCACTTAACAAATGTACTGTGACTGCTGTTTAAGATGGGAATAGCAAGCCATTACAGTTGGGTAAAACTGTTTGCTAAAGGATTGTTATGGTACTTTTTTTGTGTGACAATATGAGAATAATATGTCTTGCTACAGTATGCAAGACTATGTACTCATTGTACTGTATTCGTAGTACTATATACGTATGTGTGGATTGTCATTTCTTCTTTACTCTAATGGTAGATCTACAGAACAATGAGTCATAAGGGTGGTTTAGCCCACACCCAGAGTCACTTCCTGTGGCAACCGTTCTAAAACAAAGTGAAAGCAGGCACAGGGCAATGACACCATCTCAGAGCTGATCAGGAGAAGGACCAGTACAGTACAAGTCACACCATGCTCCTGAGTGGCGCAGCGGTCTAAGCGGCTCTTGCCTAGTTAAATAAAGGTAAAATAAACTGTGGCTGATGTGAGCTATATATGCTATGAAATGCTATGTTATGAAATTAATGTGAGAGTATTTGCAATCGCAGTTTATATCTCTTTTTAATGCAACATCTATAACTATTCTGATGAATCAGAACATTGAAAAAATGGATAACAGAATCTAGAAAATGATGAGAAACAGAGGGATGAAAGAATCAATGCTATCTAGTATTTCATCAACAGATCAGTGTCACACTTCAACAAGTAACTCAGTACTCCATTGTGTTCTATAGAGCCCAGTGAAACACAAGCAGGCTGCAGAATAAGCAGGACCTAGTGACATAATGGAACAATCACCTCCCTAGCTACAGATAAGAACCCCCACAATACACGGCCAAATAAACAGTTATGAGACAATGGTATGTCACAGCTGAATCAACAGCATATGCAACGCAAGCTACTATCACTCCCAGCACTCGCTTTCATCTTATACTTGAATTGACTGCTGCAAAATCGAAGGTGCACGCATATAATTAGCTATGTAAATTACCCAAACCCTACAAATAGCAGACACTGCTATTGCTTATGACAAAAAAATCCAATACTTTAACATAAATATAGGTTCATTGGAGGACAAGTACCACATGGGTCAGCAACAGTTGCAAAGAAAGTATTTTCACTATCAAAAATGTGATAAATCTGTGTAAATTATGATTATTTATTTTCTGGAAAGGCAAACCCTGGTTTTGTATTTTCACACAGAAGTTTCTTCTCTTCTCGGCTCTACTCAGAAACAGTTGTGGGGGTGGGTGGGCAAATCAAGCGAGGCAATATCTGGGCTGGTGTTTGGGAGGGGGAGGGTCCTGACTGTAAAAGGTGCAGCAACACAGCTCTTTGATAATGATCAGAGGCCTATGGTATCATCGCAGGGAATCAGTTCAAAATGAAAATCTGTTATTTCACAAACGTGAATGTGTAGGCATTGCAGGCAGTAACTATGGCCTAACGGAGAAAAAACATGCTCCTTGAAGCTAATTGTATATAGCCTACAGCCAGTTGTGCACAAAAGCAACATGCAGAATTGTAAAGTACATTTGTGCAGAGCATAATGCCTGAAATTGCTGATTAGCAAAAGACTTAGACATAATTGGTGCCAGTATCCATTTAAAACAGTCTCTAAATGGGGCACTATTACAAGACAGAACAACTATTTTTACCTTACAGCACATCTTAAAACAAGAAAATGATCACGTGCAGAGATCACATGATCACACAAGCCTTTTGGCAGAAACATTTTTGCGGATTTGTTTTCTGTTTGTTATCTGAAACAGAATGGTTCTTCTGCCATCAAATCATCAGTGAATGAACCTAGAACATGTAGAATGTTTAGTTTCTGTGTTTGGGTAAATAAATAGACTCTTTGTTGTAAATAATTAACACTGCCCACCGTGGGAGCAGGGTTACATAAGAGGTTGTATGTAACTCAAACATTTAGTATTCATCTGAACGTAAGTCAAAATAAACTCTGTTGACTAAATTGTGCTTTCACTAGAATGCATTGAAGAGCAAGTGATGCAGCACTGACCAGACCTGACTGTCATTAGGCAAACACCAGAGGAACTTGAGTCTCAGTGAGGGAAGAGAATATGCATACATGAACGAGAAAAGATTAATGGGTGTGAATCAAGAGCCTCTAATAGATTAAGTGGAAAAGAGAGCAAATTCTAATTATAGCATCCATTAATGAGCCTGGACAGAAACTCTTTAGCGGGTGCTCTGGTATTGTTTTGGCTCAGGAAACAGAGAGCAGGGCCACAGTTTGTGAGACTGCAGTGCAGTCACTCACTCACTAGTTAGTTGTTCCAAGAACTCCAATCCATATTTCACTTGGAGGGCCCCTTAGTATAAAAACAAATACAGTTTAGAATGCTTTCTTAATGGAAAAAACACACATTGGAAGTGGTAATCCACTGGGAACACCAACGGCTTCCACGGTTCTCAAGAAATAGAGGAATAATATGTTCAGATAGACTCTTTTCGACACACAAACAGCCCTTGCAATCGCTCTTTAAGAGCCTGTAACTCTCCAGTATTAATGAAGGAATCTGCACAGCTTGCAGGCATATTGCATAACAGAGAGAAGAGTCACATCCCTTACATTCTGACAAGCTCTCATTCTTAATGCTCAACAGAGTGGGAAAAGAGAGAGCATGGAAAGAGTGGAACTGTGTGCAAAGCATCTCTAATGTATTGAGGAGTGTGACTGTATCACACAAAGAATTCCACATTGGATTGCTAATTAGGTGTAAAAATGATATCACAGAGTTGCTTTAATTACATCCATATCATTTATGTTTGAGCAAAGCATAAGAAGTTCATAGTCTTCTCGTGAGCCAAGGTTTAGGTATTTGAATGAGAGCCAAAACAGATGGCTCATTTTAGATAGAACAATTGAAAATTCATTGCTATCAAAAACTGCTCTCTGAAAATATAGAATTAAAATACAGCTTTCACAATTTGCCTGCAAAACCAGAATACTGTATGTTGTGAGTGAATATTCTGACCCTCACTAGGCTTATGTCATGATCACTTAAACCGAGACTACCTTGTGGAGCCCACTGCTCTTCAGACATAATCTTATTTATCATGATTCATGTCTGCAGAGCACTGGGACTGACCCACTGTGAGACCTCTCCACACTTAGAAAAAAGGGTTCCAAATGGGTTATTCGGCTGTCCCCATAGGATAACCCTTATAACTCTATGTAGAAAGGGCTCTAACTGCTTGGAACCAAAAAAGGTTATTCAAAGGGTTCTCCTATGGGGACAGCCAAATAACCCTTTTAGGTTCTAGATAGCGCCTTTTTTTCTAAGAGTGCAGGAAGAATAGTGGAGCCCTTTCCCCCTTATTGAATCTTAAACACTGGCTTTTATGCAACTCGTGTGCTAAATGAACATCACCCCTCTGCAAAGCCTCATTTACCCGAGTTACCTGTAATGTTCTAGGAGTGAAATGACTGTATGAAAATAGAAAATAGAATTTCTGCTCAACGTAAGATGTGGTGTATTAACAGAAACACACTTTCATGTGTTAGTTTGTCAGCTGCCAAATCCTGTTATGGTCTCAGATTGAAACCAGACTCATGTTCATTCTGAATGAACACATATACTCAATTCATATCACATGTGATAAAGACCTCCTTCACACTGCTGCAGAAAGGAAACTATGAAAATGGCTCCAAAAAGCTTTCAAGCTCCAGTGGAAGATAGAAAAGCTAAGGTGCATGACATGCCATGTCATGTCCATGGACAAAATGATTCATTTGCACTTTGCCGGTGCATGTCAATATGAAGAAAGAGTTTTCTTTCTGAGGACAAGAGCTGGCATATCAGATGGGATTAGGGTTTGGATCAGTGCCGCCATTCCCTAGGCTTAATCAGTGATCCGGAGCATTTTCCAGGACATTCTCCGTGCTTGTAAGCCCCTCTTAGTGGCGATATCAAGCCACACCACCGGAGGAGAAAAGAGAGCGAGCAACAAGACAGAACTGGTGCAAAAGGCCTCTCCTCTCCCTATAGCTGCTGCTTGTGAAAAATCAGAGCTATGTAAGGAATGGCCATCTGACGGCAGCACTGGAGAGAGAGGTTTCTCTTCCAAGCAGTCTCTGCTGTTCTACCCAGTTTGGTACAAACAACAGCTGCAGTCTCCTGCCAGTGTGCCAACGGCTGACACCCCTCCCTTGGCATGGGGACGGCACAGCACCCCACAACCTTACCGCTTACCCAGCACAGGGACAGGGCTCCGAGCACCGCCAAAGACCAAATACAGACAGACCAAACATTTCACCTAGCCCTGACTGAGAGCATTGAATCACCTCACCAACCACAGACTCAAACTTATACCCAGCATGTCTCTGCTCACGATGCAGGACATAATTAATGTATAGCTTTAAATACAGCTTCTGTTGATTGCATAATGTATTTTCACTACTATCATAATATTGTATCATATGAGACACAGTGGCCTGTCTGGTAGGGAGAGGGTTAACGTCCACCTGCCTCTGCCTCTCACACAGCACATAGCAGCCATGACAGGCTGTCCGGTCATTGTGTACAGAGGACTTAGAGGGATGTCATGGCCGGAATACCTCCAGGGTGCTGCTGGCCTAGACATCTTGCAGGCTCTCTCCAGCCATATAAGGGCTGCCATGGTACTGGGAAAAACAGATGCACCTGTCAATAGAGGGAAGGAAACTGGAGGAGGGAGGGTGGGATGGAGGTGTCTGTCTTAAAGGAAACACTGTGTTTATTTACCTTCCAAAGAGAATCCGCCGCCTCAACACTACCTTTTAATATGTTAACCCTTTCAGGCACAAACAAGCTCACAATGAAGGTATAGCCCTAAGAATATATATAGTGACTGTTGTCATCCGTAAACCCCTAATATAACTTGTACAACAAACATGTTTGGAGCGACACAAAGTGAGCAGCCAATTGAGAACAAGAGGCAGTCTTGATCTGTTACTATCCAGGAGGAACAGATGGACGAGTGACCTTCCTGGTGTCCTTGGTGGTTTGATTGTGTGTTACCATAGCAGCGGGCCAGACATTAGCAGCTGCTGCCATTTTCCTCTGTTACTGTACTCAACCATCTACGCCTCTTCTTTGGAACACATTGGCAAAAAAGATATGTCCCTCTTGGACTGACTCTTGGAGCCTTGGATGCAATCACTTCACCAACCTGTCTAGTTGCAGTCTGAATAATATACTGAACATACATCATCTCTGTCTGGGTTCTGAGGATAAAACAGAACATGCTGACACTCAGCTTGGCTGTCTTGCTATACAGTAAGGACAGTGTCCCATCACTCTAACGTGTATACGAAGACCATGTTAACTAACTGCCTTCAATGTTACCAATACTCACAGACAGACAACAAATACAGTCCCCTCGCATGCAATAAATGACCAAGAATCTAACAAAAGCTGTCGTTGACCATGTCGCAGGCACATGTACATGTATGCAGACAGTGAGGTGAGGGCCAATTGGGCAGAGCCACAGAGACCTAATGAGTTCGTCCTGGAGGACCTACTATACTCGCTGGGCTGGTGCTCACGCCACGCTGGCACTGCCAGGTCTGTCCTACCCAGCATGCCACCTAATGAGATGCATGAAATGATATTATTAACCATCTGCATCCTTCAGCTGGGAGCGTGGGATCAGGGAAGAGCAGCACTCAATCCCTCCAAAGAGGCTGGGGTCATTCTCTCAGTTAACCACTGCCATAGAGCATAATATGAGGTGTCTGGAAATGTTTAGGATTTAATTGTGGAATACATGGAAACAACATCCAGCTTTGAACAACTTCCATCACTTCTACCACTACTTGGAGCTAACAGTGAGTGGGAATGCATTCTCTCTGGTTCTATGGCGAGTGGGCCATTGGCCCTGTCCTTACTTTGTGCAGTCATCCAAGTCAAAGTTGTCAAGTAATGGCCCTAAGTCAAAGTGTTTTCTTTAATGCAACAATGCCAGTATCCCACAGTTTGTGTGAAGGGACATTCTCAGGTCCACACTTTAGTACTCTGACCACAACACCATCAGCCTTGCTTTTGTATACATATTGAAGTTATAACCTAGTACGGAGCTGAACAACAAAATATTATTTACCTGTGAATCTACTTTACAGGCACAGTGCACATAAATCCAGCTGTAAGCATGAGGTGGCAGTAAGGCTAAAGACCGCCCTGTTGTTTCAGTGGCTCCCCAGAGAATAGAGACATTGTATTTTACCCATGCTGCAGTTGTGGTTACCACCTTTTATGAGACTGAAATGAACATAAAACCCATACATTTCTTATTTCCAATGCAGATGGACTTCAAGCATAGTGCTAATTTTACCATAGAGAACTCTGCATCCTGCCGAGGCATGGGCTGGCTGAATGCACAGACCACTCTGCACAACACAGAGGATGTAGCTATGGTGTCAAAACATTACTAGTTCATCCCACTTCCTCTGAGCAACACAAGTCTTAAAAGTTGTGAAACATGAGTCATAGTGCAGGCATTACTATAAACAGCAGTGGTAAACAAGTGGTAATATGAGCTCACTGACACCACTGGACCTTTGCTTGAGTCATGAAAAATCCCTTCAATTAAGTGGGACTTTTTCTCATAATAAACTAGATGCAAATAGGCCCATTGCAAACATATCACATATCAGGCAAATATCGAGCAAGTTATATCTGAAAGATCAAGAGTGAAATTGGTGGATAAAGACCTGAATCTTTACCACCATGGTCAGTTGTAGTGAGAGAGAAAAAAACAGTGAAATGTAACAGTACTGACCTGCATTGCCTTGACTAGGGGGCCTCTGCTGGCCACCGCTGGAGCCCACGTTCCTGTGTAAGGAGGCCTGAGGGGGAGAGAGCATCCCGCTGTCGCTCAGAGAGGCTGTGGCCTGGGCCAGGGCATGGCTGCTCATGGAGCCTCCTGGGTTGTAGGACATGGTGTTCTGGTTGGAGACTGGTACTGCCACATGCATGGAGAAGTTCTGCTGGGGCAGCGCTGTGGGCTACAGGAGGGAAACACACAGACATGGGGAGAATTAAAGACATGGCACTGGGCTGAGGGTCACAGGGGGAAGGAGACGGCAGAGATGGCATCTGTGATGGTGCCACATCAATCATATTGGTACGGTTAACAGAGCAGTCCTATTAACTTATCGCAAACAAACAGCTCTATGCTGCAGCTGGCAAGTTGTTCATGTTCCTAATCCAGGTTGCTTATAAAGGCGTATCTTACACTCTTACACATTCACTTCTGTTAACATTGCATTAAGTGTGAAAGGCCAAGAAATGACCACAAATAAAAATACCTTTGGTTTGTAATGGGATTAAACAATAACTGTCTTGAATAATAGGCTACAAAGTGGAATCTGAAAAATTGCTGTATTCCATATGATGCTGTCATAAGCTTGTATAATATATGTATAAATAATAATGCATAAAATGTACAAATGAACACTATATTATTGTAAATGCACAAAACAATCATTTTGCTATATAAAAACATTACACATCACTGAAAACATAACATATTCCAAAACATGCACATTAGCAGTGCCTTGTACCAGGTGTTCAGTCTTGCATTGTAATAGTCAGCACTGCAGAACAACGTTTTCTCTTTTAATCAGGATAGTGTAATTGTGTAATTTCCAAAAATATGAAAGCATTTTGGATAAAAACATATATTATGAGTTTTAATCACTTGACGTTTCTATTACTCTAGTCCATGTCTGTGCAGTGCTGACTATCCACAGAGTGTGTGAGAGTGACTGGTGACAGTGAGACCACTCCATTCACAGCATAGTCCAGTGAGGCAGTCAGTTAGTGATATTATTAGTATGTTAATTGCAAACAGTGGTGCTCTCCATGTCAGAATTAGAGAGAAAACAACAGTTGAAGCACTATACTTTATGCAGGATTCTATGATTGCCACCTGCAATAAGATCACTATTGTCTCAAGGTAAAGCTCTGTGTAATGGTAGTAGCTTGATGAACGAGTGGAGAATACACAGTGATAGTCCACTGATGTTGTGCTTTAGGAGGACTGTACACTTTTTTGTAAATCTCCCCCTTTGCTCATTGTATGATCTCTCCTAGTTCCCCATATCCTAGTGGGGCGTCCTCAATTCACCTGGGAAAATCATACACATGCCATCTAGAACCTAAAATGGTTATTCAGCTGTCCCCATAGGAGAACCCTTTGAATAACCCTTTTTGGTTCCAGGTATAACCCTTTTGGGTTCCATGAAGAACCCTTTCCACAGAGGGTTTTACATGGAACCCAAAAGGGTTCTTCAAAGGGTTCTCCTATGGGGACAGCCAAATAACCATTTTAGGTTCTAGATAGCACCTTTTTCTAAGAGTGTATGATTTGCCCAGGTGAATGGAGGACGCCCCACTAGGAGATGGGGAACCAGGACAGACCATACAATGAGCAAAGGGGAGATACATTTTTAAAATCTCCCCAGTCACATGATCTGGGCACTGTGGGACTAAAAGAGATTCAATTTTCACATCTGCTTGTGGGTGAAAAATGGGTTTTGGGAAAAAACACATAAATCACCAAAGCTACAGAACCAGTCAATATTTAAACCAGAGTGGGAAGAAATGGAGGGATCTTCCCCTTTTTCCAGGGGGAAATGTGTCTTGATAATAAAGAAGCTTCTCCTCTGGAATAAAAAAATGCACTTTCCTTTTCATATAGTTTTCAAATGTTTCAAATAATGTGGAGAAATGTGATCATTTCAATAGAGCTTTGAAAAGGTTCAACCTATCATAACAATGTGATCTTATCAGGGTGTGCCAAAATATAAGTTGCAGTACAAATAAACAAAATAAACAATTACACTTCCAATGAACGGAAAAAAGGTTATGCTTGAATAGTCCATGTTTGCTTATAGTAGTTGACAGAGGTTGCAGGGTGGGATAATGAAAAAAAATAAGAACAAATAAAAACCAAAAGGTCAAAATCCTTTGTGCCACAAAGCCAAGCAGCAAAAACATTGCATTTACTTACGATTTTATGATTTCTCATCATATTATCAAACTCCTCATTAATTTTTTTATACTTTTCTTCTGTGTGAGGGGTGAGGACATATGAGGCATCGGGGTCCGGGCTATCACAGCCTCTGTGTTCTTTCTTGTTTAGCGCCTGTAGTGGACATCAACATAAAAACAGGAATCAACAAAAAATGGCAAGAGATGGAGGAAGTACTTACACCACAGCGCTTGTACATTAAATCACTCTCTTCGCTTAGTTTGCCGAAACGGTCGTCCATGAGGGGGCTGTGCCCAAAACAGTCATCTGGATCAGGACTGGCACACAGGTCATTATGGCCTTTGTTTCTTAATTTCTGAAATAAAATTGCACAATTCACACACAATATATACTGCAGGAGACTCAGTCTACTACCACATGACTCTCTGTCTAGCTAGGTTATAATATACCTCTACAAACCTGTTCCCATAACAAAACATGAACATTGTCTAAAAATATTAACATATAAGGCATCATTCAAGTCAAGACATGAATTAATTGGATTTTTTAAATTATTCTTAATACACCCATTATAATAAACCTGCCCTAGCATGTACATTAATAAATAATAAAACATATTTTGAATTAATTTCTTATTTTTTGGCCTGCCAGTGTGCTGGTGTGAGCTGGGAATGATACAAGTACTGTATTACTACGCAATGGTTGACAATGATAGAGAAATTGAAATATCACTCCTTATCCTTTCATCATTTAGAGACCTTCAGCACAGGAGAAACTAAATATTTATCTGTCTCTGTCTCTGACCCTTTCTCTGCCCTCTCTCTCCTCTATCTCCCTCCCTCCTCCCTCTCTATCTTCCCCCTCTGTCTCTCTGCATGTGTGTGTTTCACTTATCATAAGCCATCCAGCTGTAAGACACCCCGGCATAAGAGGATCCCACAGAGCAGCAGTTCAAAACGTTGCAGACTTTAATTCAGCATGGTTGCCACTCACAGGATCTTATCAATGTTAAGTAATGTAGGAAATACATTTGTTTATTATATGTGGTCAAAGATGCTTAATAGAGCATGAAATTGAGCGATTATTGTAAGAGGAACGAGCACAGTGTGATGTGGTGTGATATAGAAGTCCAATGAGCTTTATGTTACATCTTAAAAGAATCCCACACTATAAAACAAACTAAATAAAAACAGTGTTGTGTTTGTGGTAACTTTCTATCAGAGGAGTGGTTCTCTCCAGTGTTTATGAGAGCTGATGACAGCACGTGACAGCATGCGATATCATGCCAGTCAGAGCAAATCAAGTTTGATTTATATGTGTGTTGTTCAGGTCCCCCTAACAGGCTGGTGCAGGTCCAGAGCGGTGACCTCCCCTGTCTCTGGGCTGCCTCTGAGCCGGATGTCTACAGCAAGGCCACTGACTCCTCTGGATGGAGAGGTCACAGTGTGAGGGAGTGTAGTAGGGCCCAAAGACTAATGAGCCCTTAGTCTCTGCCTCCGCCTCCATCATCCTGGAGGTGCTGGAGGTAACACACTGGCTAAGTGTGTGTGTGTGTGTGTGTGTGTGTGTGTGTTCATGGGCGTTGCAGCAGCTGGCGTCTGCTGACAGCTCTCTGACAGTACAGTGGTGTCTCGGCTGATCGCTATCTAACAATGTGTCTTACCCAACCCTGCTTACAGTAGCTACCAACACGCTGACGAGCTCTGTATGACACACTACTGTTTGATTTCCTAGGATTTAAATGTTGTGAAACCTAACTTGGTTTCAATGATTGCCTACTATACAATGTACCTGTCTACCAAGGCTCAGTTGATCCTAGCAAATTTACCAGTACTGAATCAAACTACACTCTACTCTAGTTTAGGTGTATGATGAAATGGTGTATAAGCTAAAAGCTTAAGCAGGAGAACTCGGAAAGGTACCTAAATCTCATCAGTCATATCTGTCTGACAGTGTTACTGAGGAGAGAGAGAAAGTCTCATGAGTAATGAATGATCAGGGCCGGCCCTAGCCTTTTGGGGGCCCTAAGCAAATTGTTTTTGAATAGCGAAGAGAAAAAATATATAGTTGTAGAGTTAATTTCATGCAATTCTACACATTTTGCCATGACTTATGTCATGTTAATATGATATCTGAGTGAAATTGACTAGCAAAATCATTGGGGGCCCCCTGAAAGTCAGGGCCCTTGGGCAAGTGCCCCTTCGTGTCCGGTTGATAATTTGACTATGATTACTACAAGTTTAGATAGCTGGCTAGACTAACTTAACAATCTAAAAGAAATAGCTGACATGTGCTAATTGAGTGACTGTCAGTGACTGACATAACATGAGAAAAACTGCTGATGCACAACCAAATGTCGAGATTGCACCTTGTGTATTCTACTATTCTAACTCTCAACAGTTGAGACCCCAACTGAGTTCCCCTATCGGCCGGGGGCCTTAAGTAACCGCTTATGTCGCTTATGCCTAGAGCCGGCCCTGTGAATGATACACAACATGTGTAAATGTGCAGTTAGATGCACTTGTATTTGGTGTGGTACAGAGCAAGGGCATTCTTCTCAACAAAAAAAAAACGCCTTCCTGGTTCATTTCCTGTTTACTATGGCTGCTCTTTACTTAGGCTCCCATAAAGGCTGTGTTTACTAGGGAAACTATGCACTTTCTCCACCAGACTGCCAAAGATCTGATCGGGACCTGCAAATTAAAGTCCCAACCTGCTCATTATGGGAATAGCTGGGTTGGGCTGGTCGGCCATGGCTGTGTGAGATGGGCAGGGCCGCAGGCAGCACTTCCACAATGAGCCTCCAACCAGCCGCACCCCTCTGGCCCCTGGCCGCGACCACTCAGGGAGGGGCCAGTGTGGAAACATCCAGTGCCAGGGACACTCAGCATTCGGAACAAACCATGGAACATGTTGCACTGAGACTAAACAACACAAAGCCTAACAACGAGTGCTCATATCTCGGTCATTGTCCATGAGAGATGGATTCATAAGTAAATATTAATCACTCTGATTAGAGATGTACTGAAATGCAACATAACCTTAAAATGAGGACATAATCATGCGTGCCTAAGAAAGAGTGAATATTTCCTCTGAGGTGCTCCTAGCTGAGCATGCTAAAGAGTGAAGGTCTGGGACAGCATGGCCGTTATTCCTCCTTAAATGACTTGGCATGTTTCGGGTGTCACACAGACGCTGCCCGCAGCTCCCAGTAAATGGATCACTAAATCAGCACATGGCCAAACAGGTGTCCCTCTACCAAACACCTGTCAGGCCCTGGCTCCCCGGCCCAGCCCAGCCAATCACAAACAGCTTCACACCGACATGGCCTTACAAGGGGCCACATGGAGCCCTGAAGGCCATCAGACATTCCCCAGTCAAGGATTTTACTCCATAATATAAATACATAAAAGTATTGGTAAAGCAATACAAACCTTGCGCAAAACCTAGAAAACAAAACCAACCAACTCTGAACGCACTGGGCACAAACGTAATTTCAACGTCTAGTTTTGATTTATATTTGGTTGAGTAACGTGAAATCAACAAAACATTTCACCACGTCACTGCATTTAGGTTAAGAGTTGGGTGAAAATAATATGAAATTCCCTTACGTTGATTCAACGTCATCACATAGATTCTTTGTTGTTGAAATGACATGGAAACAATGTTGATTCAAACAGTTTTTGCCCAGTGGGAAGTATGGTAAACTAAATCCAAAATAAAACAAGTGTTCCTTCTATTGCTTTTCAAATTCTAGCTCTGAAACACATTTTCAAAAGTAATGTCAAGCTGTGTTGTTTGTGCTTATTAAGAAAGAAAAGTTGGAGGGGTGTGAATACAGTAGAACAGAGAGATTTTCAACAACAACATTTATAATGGAGGTTGGGTAGGGGTGGTGGGTCTGTCTGTATTCAGGGGCTGCAGACAAGAGAGTAGTGACGAGTGAACTTGTGTAATCTGTTCACAAGGCCTGTGGAGGCTCATAAAGTTCAGTGGGAACCAGGCCAGCAGCTATTTTCTCACAGCCGTCCAGACCTGGATTGATAGAAATGTGGCTCTATACACTCAAAATGTGAGTCTGGGAGTCTGACGTCAAACCAGCAGGACATCATAGTGAGTGTATGAATGTAGCAATAAGAGAACAGAAAGCATGCCTTTAGTAAGGGAGGCCTTGAAATGTGTCACTTCATTCTTAGTATTGTATGCCCAACCGACATACTGACGATAACATCTAGTGTACCTGTATCACTCATCTCCTCCATAGCGCCAATAATTGTTAATTTAGCTGAAACTCACAAACATACACAGGAGTATGAGTTTTTGGAGCATTGTGTCAATTGTAGTGTCAATTGTACTTTTTTAAATCTATATATTTTTTATATTACATTTCACCCACCATAGATTATATATATAGTGTTCCATAAAGATCAACGTTTATGTCACATAAAATAAACATGAATATAACACTCAAAAGACTGACAGGGTCTTTTTTACAATTGGCTGAGTTTAACACCAACCACAGAGTTTATATCATAGCCCCATATACATTCAAAACTGAAGCAAACATCATTTCAGGAGTTAAAAATAAAGTGGAGCCGAAGCTGTTTTGAAGCTGTTGCGTAAGCCACCTACATTCCCTGTTCCTTGTGAAGCACTTTCACTGAAATAGGCCCAAGCAATTTCTGCACAGTCTGCCTTGGATAGAACACCATTACACTCCAATGCCCCCCACTTGTGTCAAGAGCTTTTAAAATTTCACTTATTCATGTACTGTACCTGAATAAAAGGGAGGTTGGAAGTAGACAGTAACTTTTCAAATGTGGGGAGATGGCAGGTAGAGGCTGAACTGTGAGTGTTTTCCAGTGTGCAATGGTAGCTACACAGAACATACACCAAGATCATACTTTAAGAGCCATTATTATTGTATTATAGTCTATATAAAGTATGTATAGTTTAACTATTTCTGCTTCTGTAGCGTTCCTCCCCTCCTTGCTCACCCTGCAGTGTTGTGAATGAGCTGTTGTGCCTGTTGCCGCACTAAGCAAGGTAGCATGCTAATCCTCATGACATCACCATTGTGTCCGGTCCGTTCCATCTAATGTGCTTATCAAAGGGCCTCTTTGAGTGTGAAGGCAGTTGAGAATCAGCATGGGGAGGTTGCTGATAGCAAGGCTTTTATCTGCTCACAAATACTCTCTTATATAACATCTTAAGAGACAAGTCTTTCAGTGTGAGCATGCTCCCATTTTTCCTTTGGTGCTGTAGATTTCACTTGAGGGGGAAAAAGGAACTGTTGGTTGTTCTCGTGGACACTCTAGCTAATGGCTGTATGTATTGTATGCCATTACCAAGGGCCCTAAAAGCTTCTCCTCTCTACTCACTGGTACTGGTCATGTTACTGGTCTGGGAGTAGGGGAGTAGGGAGGGCTAGATAAGGAAAGTGGTTTTGATTCCCAGACATATCTGTTTTAATGACCATTCCACATCATCAGTGATCTAACTGATATCAGGATATGACCTCTCTGTCAGACCATTGTCCTCAATTCACAGGATTGGACGGGACGGACTGCATTTTGTTTGGTTATTATTATCTGACTGCAGTTGTTTGGAAAACAATATACAGTCTGTAATCCAATCCCCTCCAAAAACAGGACAATGGCGAGACCACAGTTAGCTCCAAGCTGATCCACCAAAAAGACTAACACATGCAGACGTATAAAAGTAGAGTGAGCCTAACTGAGCAGTGGTCTGCATGTGTCTAAAGGAGGCAGACAGGGAAGAGAAAGCCTCTGTCTCAGCTCAGCTCAATATACAGTAAAGCAGATAATTACTGTGGTTGACTGACTAGATTATCACTTTGATAAATATAGCCGCTATATTATTGAATAAGAATCCATTGCACTGCAGCGAGCAATACTTTTCCCTCAGAGAGACAGCTGCTCAGAGACTGTTGATGGACGTGTCAAAGATATTAGTTGCCACAGTCAAAAGAGAACACACTTTCAATCAGCGGCTTGGATATTTTCAGAACATTTAGCCAACTGGGAATTGAAGTCCAAATTGAGGATAAAGACATGTCATCATTATCTACATCTTTAAAAGAATGGGAACAAATGAGACAAACACGCTCCATTACATCCAACTAGTTCTAGATATCTATAGAGCGCCATGTGGGTATATTTTAGATGAGAAGAAATTACATTCAACATAAAAAGTGTAAAAAGGTATACAATTTAAGTAAATAACCATTCACTAAACAAACTCTTACTACTACAAGAAGTTCACTTAACATCTTTCCCCTCCCTCCCTCCCTCCCTCCCTCCCTCCCTCCCTCCCTCCCTCCCTCCCTCCCTCCCTCCCTCCCTCCCTCCCTCCCTCCCTCCCTGTCTCGCTCTGTCTCTCTGTCTCTCTCTCTCTCTCTGTCTCTCTCTCTGTCTCTGTCTCTCCCTCCCTGTACCCACAAAGTGGATCATTAGCTGTCAGAGCCCTTGAAACCGTACCCCCGCCCTCAACTCCCATTCCTGCTCGCCTCTAAAATATTCATAAGGACAATTAGGAGTTCCGATAAGGCGGCGTGGAGGGCTGGGACGGGCACGGAGGGCTGGGACGGGCACGGAGGGCTGGGGCGGGCACGGAGGGCTGGGGTGGGCACGGAGGGCTGGGGCGGGCACGGAGGGCTGGGGCGGGCACGGAGGGCTGGGGTGGGCACGGAGGGCTGGGGCGGGCATGGAGGGCTGTGTGTGCACAGCGGAAGGAAAGGGCAGGAAGTGCCAGCAGGACGTCTGTTCTGCAACACTCTATACCCAGACCACAGACCTGGCCTCATCAATCTGAGCCACAGCAGCCCTTCCTCCCTCCCTGCCACCCACTCCTCACTCAGCCAGACTAGGCAGGGAGGGTGGCATGATGCCAGCTAACCCCCTCCTCCACCAAACTAGCTTTGCTCTGTCCTCGCCCCTGGGCAGAGAGGGGGGGGGGGGGCGTGGTTGTTCCTCTGTCAATACTGGTCACCAAGGCACTCTAATGGTGGCATGGCTGTCATTAAAGTAGTTCAAACCAAATTAGGCAGCTCATGTCTGACCTATTTTACGTATTCTGATGTTTATGACGTGTCTGGTAAGGCTGTGAGTCTGGCTGTTCCTATATGAACCTGAAAGAATAATAAAGTGGTTATTCACTGAACATTTGTTGCATGTTGCCACTGAGCTGCATGTAATGAATTATTTTCATAGTTTTACCATAAGCCATGGTAGGCCTGTGCCAGTTAATCGGTGCCATATGCCTCTAGAAACTAAAGAATACATCACTTAATACATTTTAATCAACTAAAACACAGAGGAATCATATATCATGGCAATGTTGAAATCATTCAAGTGTTTATGGGATGATGTCAGCTAAATGTAATTCACAGTTGAGATTTGAAAACATTTGCCAGAACAATGAGGTAGAGAGCAAAGAATTGTACTAGTAAAGGTCTTCATTCCTGGTGTTATAGAAATCCTCCATTATCCTTGGTTTGATGCCTAGGGATGAGCTCCGGTGTTAAAATGAGCTGGGATTGAGACTTGTTAGAATGCAATGCAAAGTATTATACATTGTTTTATACTGAACAAAAATATAAACGCAACATGTAAAGTGTTGATCCCATGTTTTATGAGCTGAAAAAGAAAATCCCCAACATTTTCTATTAATACAAAAAGCTTATTTCTCTCACAGATTTGTTTACATCCCTGTTAGTGAGCATTTCTCCTTTGCCAAGATAATCCATCCACCTGACAGGTGTGGCAAATCAAGGAGCTGATTAAACAGCATGATCATTACACAGGTGCACCTTATGCAAGGGGACAATAAAAGGCCACTCTAAAATGTGCAGTTTTGTCACACAACACAATGCCACAGATGTTTCAAGTTTTGAGAGCGCATGTTTATTTCTCTACCAATGTCGTTTTAGAGAATTTGGCAGTACGTCCAACCGGCCTCACAACCACAGACCACTTGTAATCACGCTAGCCCAGGACATCCACATCCGGCTTCTTCACCTGCGGGATCATCTGAGACCAGCCACCCGGACAGTTGATGAAACTGAGGAGTATTTCTGTCTGTAAAAAAGCCCTTTTGTGGGGAAAAACTCATTCTGACTGGCTGGGCCTGGCTCTCAAGTGGGTGGGCCTATGCCCAGTCATGTGAAAACCATAGATTAGGGCCTAATAAATGTATTTAAATTGACTGATTTCTTTAAATGAACTGTAACTCAGTAAAATCTTTGAAATTGTTGTGTGCTGCATTTATATTTTTGTTCAGTGAATGTGTAATGAATTAGGTTGAACACTCATGTTGTCATTTTCTATGCCTTCTTCTTTTTCCTGCAAGGAAGTTTTCAATCTTTCTCACTTTCTGGATTCATACAGTACCAGTCAAAAGTTTGGACACATCTACTCATTCAAGGGTTTTCTTTATTTTTACTATTTTTTACATTGTAGAATAATAGTGACGATATCAGAACTATGAAATAACACATATGGAATCATGTAGTAACCAAAAAAGTGTTAAACAAATCAAAAAATATATTTTAGATTTTTGATTAATCAAAGTAGCCACCCTTTGCCTTGATGACAGCTTTGCACACTATTGGCATTCTCTCAACCAGCTTCATGAGGTAGTCACCTGGAATGCATTTCAATTAACAGGTGTGCCTAGTTAAAAGTTAATTTGTGGAATTTATTTCCTTCTTAATGCGTTTGAGCCAATCAGTTGTGTTGTGACAAGGTAGGGGTGGTATACAGAAGATAGCCCTATTTGGTAAAAGACCAAGTCCATATTACGGCAAAAACAGCTCAAATAAGCAAAGAGAAATGACAGACCATCATTACTTTAAGACATGAAGGTCAGTCAATATGAACATTTCAAGAACTTTGAAAGTTTCTTCAAGTGCAGTCGCAAAAACCATCAAGCGCTATGATGAAACTGGCTCTCATGAGGACCGCCACAGGAAAGGAAGACCCAGAGTTACCTCTGCTGCAGAGGGTAAGTTCATTAGAGTTACCAGCCTCAGAAATTGTAGCCCAGATAAATGCTTCACAGAGATCAAGTAACAGACACATCTCAACATCAACTGTTCAGAGGAGACGGTGTGAATCAGGCCTTCATGGTCGAATTGCTACAAAGAAACCACTACTAAAGGACACCAATAATAAGAAGAGACTTGCTTGGGCCAAGAAACACAAGCAATGGACATTAGATTTTTCCAACCGCCGTGTTTTTGTGAGACGCAGAGTAGGTGAACTGATAATCTCCGCATGTGTGGTTCCCACCGTGAAGCATGGAGGAGGAGGTGTGATGGTGTGGGGGTGCTTTGCTGGTGACACTGTTCGCGATTTATTTAGAATTCAAGGCACATTTAACCAGCATGGCTACCACAGCATTCTGCAGCGATACGCCATCCCATCTGGTTTGCGCTTAGTGGGACTATCATTTGTTTTTCAACAGGACAATGACCCAACACACCTCCAGGCTGTGTAAGGGCTATTTGACCAAGAAGGAGAGTGATGGAGTGCTGCATCAGATGACCTGGCCTCCACAACCACCCAACCTCAACCCAACTGAGATGGTTTGGAATGAGTTGGACCGCAGAGTGAAGGAAAAACAGCCAACAAGTGCTCAGCATATGTGGGAACTCCTTACAGACTGTTGGAAAAGCATTCCAGGTGAAGCTGGTTGAGCGAATGCCAAGAGTGTGCAAAGCTGTCATCAAGGCAAAGGGTGGCTACTTTGAAGAATCTAAAATCTAAAAATGTGTTTAACACTTTTTTGGCTACTACATGATTTCATATCTGTTATTTCATAGTTTTTATGTCTTCACTATTATTCTACAATGTAGAAAATAGTAAAAAAATTAAGAAAAATCCTTGAATGAGTAGGTGTGTCCAAACTTTTGACTGGTACTGTAATGCAGTGTTGATCAGCATGTAATAAGGTGCAAATGATTGCTTTATTTTTCAAATCAAATCTAAGTTTATTGGTCACGTACACAGTTTAGCATATGTTATAACGGAACGCTATAAGCGTAATGCTTATGTTATTAGCTCCTAATAATGCAGTAAAATCTCAAACAAGTACATAAATAATTAAAACGTTTTAAAAAGTACATAAAAAAAAAAGAAATCAAGAACGTCAGGATGAATCCAATCTATACTCTATTATACTATACTATATAATTATACTATATTCTATATTCAGTTCTATGTAGTGTTGCTTGTGTAAGATGCTGCTGCTCATGCTGCTGCTCAGACTCAGGCTATTATGAACCAGGTAATCCAGCCCAGCGGGCTCTGTCCCCCTGCCAGGAGCCAGGTAACCTAGGGACAGGTTAGGATCTGTCTCACTTGCCCCAAAACTGGGTTCAGGAAGAGAACTGCACCAAAAACCAACCAGTTCTAACACAAGAGTGTTTAACAGCAAAAACACATCAGTGGTTATATCACACACACATCTACACACATCTAATTCCATAAACCACTAAAACACTAGTAAAACCTTTCATTCATATAGAGCCTTTCTCTAAGCTATGGACACAGTACATGAGAAAGAAGCAACATAATACAAATCCTACTCAGATGAGCAGCAGAGGGAAAATGTTATTTATAAAAAATAGAGCCAGTATGCTGGGTAATTTGTCATTCAGTCTAAAAAACATGTACTCATGTGTCATCTCTCTTTTTTCCTTTGTGAATGAGCGTGAGTGTTATTTGTACAAAGCTGCGAGTGCAGTGCTCAAGCACTTGAGATTAGAGCATGGCTCATTAGTGTCATTGGAGAGTAATGTTTACCGGGGACTACGATGGCTGTTGTTCTCTCTCCTTTTATTTCACCCTCTCCAAGAACAACTAGTTTTGAAAATACGTATCACACTTAAGAGGGAAGGATGGAAAAAAACTCTGACGTCAATGAAGCACGACATGTGCCGAAAACAAACAACTCTTGGCTGTAACCTGGTAACAAGCATCAAAGTGAAGAGTGCAGAGGCTTTGTCAAAGAACAGGGGCATATGGCTAACATACACACATGCACACACTCACACACTTCATTGGTAAACTGAGGACGATTTCACTGTTCACTGTTCATGTCCTCTGTTTTTCTCAAACACTAACATGGGTTTCCACAGCAACCAAGTCACAGTGAACATGAGGAAGAAGAGACAATTATAGTCCATTCAAGGTTTGTTACATAAATGTGGACCGAAATAGGATGTTCTATGAAAGACTTAAATCAAAATTATCACTATTGTTTTTTTCATAGAAGGCAAAAAACTCCAAAGACAGTGGTGACCCTGTTTCTAGTTCAAGCCCAGAGGAAAAGGAGTCCTTGTCCTATAAAGAGGGGCACTTTGAAACCCAGCAGGAGACTGGCTACAAAACCATTAGTACTCCTTCACTCAGCGATGCAAATGAAGGCTTTTCAACCAACACGTGTACTGCACCTCAGTACATGGGAAAAGGTAACAGTTCTGTTATCTAGAACCACAAAGAAATAAGAAAAATGTATCAAACAATATCAAAATATATGACAAGAGGAGCTTAGCTTCTTTCAGAGAACGACAGAAAACATTTGTACAACAAAGCCTGACTAACAACTTGATACTTGTAAAATGAAGAAGGGTTTGTGTGTGTCAATATTTCATCATGTAGTGATAAAGTACAGTGTGTGTTACTGTACATTAGACTCAACGTATTAGTATCCCTCCCTATTCACATGTGGAAGCAGATGAAATGCCTCATTTGAAACAGAATTGCACTGCCAAGCATATTTCCTAAAACCACAATCAAGAAAAGTATATCACAGTGTTTTACCTAGTATTTTATGCACTTGAAAGAATGTACAGACGCACACCACTAGTAACCTCCACGCAGCTAAGAGGTCAGAGCTATTACTATTGTGGCCTACAAAGATAGCACTGCTATTTCTGCTTTCAACGCATACATTAGTGATTCCTTGTTTATTTGTAGGTATACTTCCTCATGATATATCCCTGTCCTCATTGGCCTGCTCAGAATACTGTGCTTGTTTTGATGGTGCAGACTGACTGTACAAGTTAAAGTTACGCTTCAAAGGTTTTGTATAATTTCAGCCAGCAGTTTTGAAAGTAGTGCTCAAGAGCCAAATTGTGTACTACGTCATCCATTTCGTATGATATGTTACGAATTGCTAAAAATTACATATATATATATATACAGTTGAAGTCGGAAGTTTACATACACTTAGGTTGGAGTCATTAAAACTTGTTTTTCAACCACTCCACAAATTTCTTTTTAACAAACTATTGTTTTGGCAAGTCGGTTAGGACATCTACTTTGTGCATGACACAAGTAATGTTTCCAATAATTGTTTACAGACAGATTATTTCACTTATAATTCACTGTATCACAATTCCAGTGGGTCAAAAGTTTACATACACTAAGTTGACTGTGCCTCTTTGCTTGACATCATGGGAAAATTAAGAGAAATCTGCCAAGAACTCAGAAATAAAATTGTAGACCACCACAAGTTTGGTTCATCCTTGGGAACAATTTACAAACACCACGTTCATCTGTACAAACAATAGTACGCAAGTATAAACACCATGGGACCACGCAGCCGTCATACAGCTCAGGAAGGAGACACGTTCTGTCTCCTAGAGATGAACGTACTTTGGTGCGAAAAGTGCAAATCAATCCCAGAACAACAGCAAAGGACCTTGTGAAGATGCTGGAGGAAACAGGTACAAAAGTATCTATATCCACAGGAAAACGAGTCCTATATCGACATAACCTGAAAGGCCGCTCAGCAAGGAAGAAGCCACTGCTCCAAAACCGCCATAAAAAAGCCAGACTACGGTTTGCAACTGCACATGGGGACAAAGATTGTACTTTTTGGAGAAATGTCCTCTGGTCTGATGAAACAAAAATAGAACTGTTTGGCCATAATGACCATCGTTATGTTTGGACGAAAAAGGGGATGGCTTTCAAGCCGAAGAACACCATCCCAACCGTGAAGCACAGGGGTGGCAGCATCATGCTGTGGGGGTGCTTTGCTGCAGGAGAGACTGGTGCACTTCACAAAATAGATGGCATCATGAGGAAGGAAAATTATGTGGATATATTGAAGCAACATCTCAAGACATCAGTCAGGAAGTTAAAGCTTGGTCGCAAATGGGTCTTCCAAATGGACAATGACCCCAAGCATACTTCAAAAGTTGTGGCAAAATGGCTTAAGGACAACAAAGTCAAGGCATTGGAGTGGCCATCACAAAGCCCTGACCTCAATCCTATAGAACATTTGTGGGCAGAACTGAAAAAGCATGTGCGAGCAAGGAGGCCTACAAACCTGACTCAGTTACACCAGCTCTGTCAGGAGGAATGGGCCAAAATGTACCCAACTTATTGTGGGAAGCTTGTGGAAGGCTACCCGAAACATTTGACCCAAGTTAAACAATTTAAAGGCAATGCTACCAAATACTAACTGAGTGTATGTAAACTTCTGACCCACTGGGAATGTGATGAAAGAAATAAAAGCTGAAATAAATCCTTCTCTCTACTATTATTCTGACATTTCACATTCTTAAAATAAAGTGGTGATCCTAACTGACCTAAGACAGTGAATTTTTACTAGGATTAAATGTCAGGAATTGTGAAAAACTGAGTTTAATGTATTTGGCTAAGGTGTATGTAAACTTCCGACTTCAACTGTATATATATATATATATATATATATATATATATATATATATATATATATATATATATATATAGTGAGCTCCAAAAGTATTGGGACAGTGACCATTTTATGGTTGTTTTGGCTCTGTACTCCAGCATGACTATGAGGTCAAAGTGCAGACTGTATCGTAATCACCGTAATCATGGAAGCATCCATATTAATGTAGAAGTGTGTAAGGGTTGGGGTGAGTTGTGACCCAGGTGCAGTGCAGGATATACAGTAGGCAGTAGGCAGAGATGGTGAAACAAGGATCTTTACTGGTGGTTCCGAAGCCAAAATACAAAATAACGGACTTATCACGATAAAAGAAAGACGGAGCAAATAAGTCTCCAAAAATCGTCTGACAGCCAAAATATGAAATACTACCTAAGACTGAAACAAATAACGAAACAGGGAGAACACTTCTCAAGTACCTGTACATAGATCTCCGATCAGACACTGAGTAGTACTGCTGGACATAGAGAAACTAGCAGAGAAAACTGAGCAAAGGAACACAGGGAAGTGAGGGCATAAATACCCAGGTGAACCGATAGACACAGGTGACACCAATAGGATGATTATTAGTCCTGACTGTGAGTGAGGAGGTACCTAAGGTTGTCGGAGGATGACACCTAGAGGGTCGCTCCGGGACTGCAACCCCCTCCTGTAACAGAAGTGCTTAGAAACACATTCTATTCTTATTTACAATAACAGTGACTCCAAAATGACACAATACATTATTTACCATTCATTTCTATTGGGCACAAAATAATCTAAAACACAACCAAAACAAACAGCAGATGCATCCAACAAGTGGGTAGAGTCACAAGATTGATGTAATCATTGCGTGCTAGGAATATGGGCCCAAATACTAAACTTTTGACTACTTTAATACACATATAAGTGAATTTGTCCAAATACTTTTGGTCCCCTAATTTCTAAACAGTTCACCCAATATGGATGAAAATACCCTCAAATGAAAGCTGACAGTCTGCACTTTAACCTCGTAGTCATTGTATCATTTCAAATTCAAAGTGCTGGAGTACAGAGCCAAAACAACAAAACATTTGTCACTGTCCCAATACTTTTGGAGCTCACTTTTTTTTTTAATTTGTATGATACAGTATATTACGAATTTGTAAGTGCTTAAGATCCTGGACTGCATCTTTAAACGACTTTCCTGGAATACACAACAACACTCAAGCACCTGCACTGAACTGGATACACACAGCAGAGTTATAGGAAACTAGCCCTTTGCTTTGTTTTTCAAATAAAATCCATTACTTAAATATGAATATTAGAACAAAATCAAAACAAATAAATCTCTCTTACATTATTAAAGATAAGCATAAACAAACATGTTCAGGACTGACCCTTGCTCTCAGTGCTGTTCCAATTCAAGTGACATATGCAGAGCACATTCCCAGACACTGACGGCCTCAGTCTTAATAGTATGAATGCATGGGGAGTAATTGACACTTCTATTCATATCCTACTCACTACAGACCAATTCCATACAGAATCCCATTGCAACAAATATATCAATACAGAGATGGCTTCAGAGATAAAGTCGCCAATACAGCTTATCAGATACTCAGCTAAATATTACAGTTATAATATCTCACCATGCATAGTACTCTACCAAACCAAACCCCCTCTATGGAAATAATTATACAAACCAGGCATAGGTAGAAACTATTTAATGTATCATAGGTTATAAAAATGAAGGGTAAAGCAAATTAATGTCATTTTAATAAAGCTTGAGAACCCAAAAGTACACATTTGTTTTGCTGCTGGAATATTAAAATTGGGATCGGCTCGTGTATCAGAATGCCCTGAATCTACTTTAATTTAATAAATCTATGTCAATAGAACTGACATTTGACTTAGCTTAAGATGTATTTTTAATATCATGGGTGCTCAGAGAGCGATATCGCTGCATAGCGGTAAGGATGAGAAGGTACTGCTGAAGAAAACAGATGAGGAAAATACTAAGTGGTGCCAATGATCAGTGAAATTAAATGATTTAGACCATGAGGTAAACTAGTCACGACATATGGTGAAGTACAACTTATGGGAAAATATCAAATTCAATTATGTCACTATCAAGATAAAAAGGCTACTCAGACTGTCTAAATGACTTTGTTAGATGCTTAAACTGAGGAAGAGAGTACTGCCTAATGGGTTCTGAGATCTTGCCAGATTATATCACTTTGCAGGCAGTGTAACCCTGATGTGTAGACATTGTATGTAGAATAAGTATAGTAAAAACATGTGTTAATTAGGGGAAGTGGGCTTTTAGATTCTCCCTCCAAGTGACCTTACGCAGGCGAGCCAGTGCAGCTAACTATGCGTACCCTTCAGCCATCTCAAATGTCAAACAAGGCTTTAGTGGATCACAGAGGGATTCTGGGCACTGGCCAACCCAAAGTCAAGTCGCTACGTTAAGCACTTGCCAATTAAAATTTAATATTTTATTTTGTGTTGTCATCTGTGCATATCAAACATAAATTAGACCCCTGACCCCTTTTAGATTCATCTTTCAAACTTAGTTAATCATCCAGGATTGGGCGAGTCAGTGACATCGCTGGAGCGTGAGGTACAGATGTAGGATCTTAATTTCAGCCAGTTTGCTACAGCAGGAAAATAATTCTGCAGCAATAGGAAATTACCATTATTATGTGGATTATAATTAATGGACATTTTTGTAGGGGTTGATACATTTTTCGTTAGGGCAAATCAAGTCTGACAGTTCAAAGTGGAAATGACAAAATTTAGAATACTTTTCAAACCTCAAATACACTACAAGTTTGCATTTCCTGCTGTGCTGGAAAATTCTCAAAAGAGTGATCAAATGAAGATCCTACATCTGTACGTGCCATGATCCGTGTGATGCCAGTAACTTTAAGGCAGGGGAATCTCCTCAGTACACAGCAGCTCCATGTTCTCCTGGGATGCAACACTGTGTCATATTATGATACAGTACGGTGATTACTGACTGTTCATGACTCACACAAAATGTATTTGAAGTTGAAACCAACTATTCAATTTTAGACTGAAGCTTGTATTTTTTTCACCTTTTTCTTGTTTTATTGAGAAAAATACTGTTAGGTGCATGTTTACAGCAGACTTCATTGTATGCACTACTTTCTACTGAACATCGACTACAAAATACTGGTTCACACCTACCAAGCTATCCACAACTCTGGACCCAAGTGCCTGTCTGACCTCATTCTACCCTCCTGCCCCACACGCACCCTTCACTCCTCCAGGTCTGTCTCCTTTCAGCAGCCCCGCAGCAGACTAAAAACTATGGGTGACAGGGCTTTCAGTTGCGCGGCTCTGCGGCTGTGGAACACACTTCCAGACACTATTAGGGCAGCAGAGTCTCTGTCCTCCTTTAAGGCACAGCTCAAGACCGTGTTGTTCAGAAAAGCTTTCAAGGACCTCTGCCATTTCTGTTCTCAGGTCCTCTGGATCTGGTGACACCTGTATATAGCTTTGATTGTTGTTGTTATTATTATTATTATTATTATTATTATTATTATTATTATTATTATTATTATTATTATTATATGTTCCAGAGAGCCAGCCCCTCTGGAGGAGTGGTATGTATGAGAGGATTCAGGAGTGGTGACAGCTTCTCTCTGTGCCAGCCAGAGCCTCATGTGACTGTCCCCATTATCTTGGAATGTCACAATTATAGATACACAGCACTCAGGCCTGAATCTGTCTCTGATGCTCCACAGAGGGAGCCACTAGGCTTTGATGTTTATTACAATGTGCTTACTCACTAAGCCTAAGTCAACAAGAGTATGGTCATAATATTCCACAAAGATTACCACCATCTCACACTAGAAGGCTTTTTCAACTATTCATTTTCACGATTGATTCCTGTACTTGAGGAACAGTTGTGTTTATACAAGTATTAACTGGGAAGCCTTGGTGTGGTCACCTTGATTGGAGAGAGAAACTAAAATTAAAGGACAAATCTTTCCATCATATCATTACTGCATTATGTGGTCCATTGAAGTGCAGTTGTCGTGCATAAATACATAACATGTCATGTCGTTGCAAGGTGTCTGGTGTCCACTGCCTGAGAAACATGATTCATCCCCATAAATAAAAGGAATACATATTTTCAAGTGCCAAGAGTCAAAGTGAGCAACTTATATGTCTATTTGAGGACTACATCATTAAACTGATAGCTCCACTATAATAAAATGAAAGAAATTCCATCATCATTTTTGCCTAATCAAATAAAGCATGTGTATTTTGATGGGTAGAGTGAAGGGTTTGAAACAGAGGCCTTCCTTTCCCTCTCTTCCTCTCGCTCTTTCTTTGCTGACAATTTTCTTCACATTCACGTTCTCCACAGAAGCACCGGGCGGAAGATAATTGATCAATCAGGCAAATTGAACAGTCTGGACGGCTAGCCCACGATAGCAGATGTGCCAATTTGCATTCATTAAGACAGAGATGAGTCTTAATCACTGTACTGGATTTGATTGACAACATAAACAGCCCCTGTCTCAAATCCTGGAACCACTGCTTTTTATATCTCTTTTCCATATTTTAAATAGTCATTTCTATATGCAATGGCATTTGTTTTATGATCCTCTGCCAATGGCCAATGTGGTTACTGTAAGCAGGCTTTGTGGTGAAAGAGCGGAGTGATTTAAATGGAAAGTAGGGGAGTAAAGAGAGAAAAGCAGACCCAATAGACCTGGCATTATAAAATGGTCAGTATCTACATATCTTATTGGAGTGCCATTCATAATAATAGATGATAATTGAAAGTAACAATACTGACAAATCTATGGAGATGATGCAAGTAATTTTTACGCTCATTTTATTTCACTGAATGAGCTGTTTATCTTTAGAACACTCAACAATGACACCTTTTTTATTTTCAAAAGCACATTTAACAAAGATGGCCTCTCTAATGTCACTGGGAGATAAAGGTGCATTTGCATATGACTGCTCTTGCTTTGCTTACTCCACAAGATGGGCATCTGAAAAGTGTAGCAAAATGTCAACTTTTTACATCCATTGTAGTCCAGCTCTTTACAAGCCCAGGAATGGTATTTGAGTAAAATTGCAGCTCCAAATTTGATTAAAGCCATTATTACCAGCCTGGACTAAAGTGTAGTCTAACAGTCGTGTTTAAACTATTACAGATGTATAATTCCTTGCAATTATATCCACATCCCCTATTTTATGAGATTACTTTAAATGTGTTCAGTCAATGTCAATTTCGTTTAAATGCAAACTTGATTAATCCAAGCATTGCTGCAAACCGTAATTGTGTTGAAATGCTCTAAAGAAAATCACAGATGGACGTTCCTGTGAAGTTGATTTCAGGGAATCTCAGCTAGACAGTGAGCTGTCTGTATTCAGAGTAACGGTAGAAGGTTATAGAACAGCTAAAGGAAGATTTCATTACCTCTAGTTGGGGAGGAAGAGGAGAAGGTTTTATTTGATTATCTTAATTACCTACAGCAGCATTTTCATTTGCGGTACGAATAGAATTCAATAATAAGCACAACAACAGTTCCTATACTGTAGAACTTTTACCATAGCACCCAACTCCAGACCGAACAGCAGTGGTCTACTATACAGGGTAGCATGACATATGCAAGCTGGTCTGTCTGTTTCTTTATCACAGTGATATTGATCCAGTTGACATGCATTTGACCTATCCTCTGTACATCAGTCTTGATAAAGATTCTCAGATAAAATGTTCAAGGTTTCTCACTGCAAACTATTTGTAAAGAAAGGGTACCAGAAACTAAAATGATCCTGTAAAAGCAAGCTTTTCTTCTCTACTTGCCCCCATGTTCGCTCAGCACAGGTAAATGGCATGGCAAGGAATGACGTTTTCTCTGGCAATATATGTTCTATAAAGTCCTTAGAGAACCAGACAAGCTTGCCCTAACCTCTGAGGAAAGGAAACAGTACATCAATCCATCCAGCATAGCTACTCAGTAAATAAAAGGCTGCTTTGAGAGCAGGGTCTTTGAAAGGCGAGACGCAGATGGGATCAGATGGGAGCGGGGAGACTTCTAATCAGACGGAGAAGTGGACGTGATCCACAAATGGAGATTTCATGCAACAGTTCACCTGTCGCCCGGAGTGTTGCTGGAGTTCAGACCACCACACACATACACACACCGTACACACACCACACACACATTTATGCTCAGGCACAGTGATCTGAGCCTGCTGCTCTGGTCTCCACAGCGAGCCAAGTTTGAGACAAAATCCATAGCCCTCCACTGGGTTATCAAACTGTGCCCCAGGCATGCCTCCATCTGAGGAAAACATGGGAATTGCTCTCCCACACTGCAAGGCCCAGCCTTTATCTACAGATGGTACTACTGAGCAGGAATGTGACCTTTTGATTTGGCTTCGCACATGGAATGGGAACGTATGCTGCCCAATGAAAACTCCGAAAGGATTTGCTTGGTCTCTCAACCGAGGCAGGTGAGCAAATGACTGTTTGTGTGGTAATTATCAGTTTAATGCAATTTATACATTTAGAGGAGTGTCAGGGTAAGTGTCTCCATGTGAGATACATCACTACAGAGAGCAGTGGAGGCTGCTGAGGGCAGGACGGCTCATAATAATGGCTGGAATGGAGTTAATGGAATGGCATCAAACACATGGAAACCATGTGTTTGATGTATTTGATACCATTCCACTGATTCCACTCCAGCCATTACCATATATATTTATATTATTATTATATATTTTTTACATTTAGCAGACGCTCTTATCCAGAGCGACTTACAGGAGCAATTAGGGTTAAGTGCCTTGCTCAAGGGCACATCGACAGATTTTTCACCTAGTCGGCTCGGGGATTAGAACCAGCGACCTTTCGGTTACTGGCACAACGCTCTTAACCACTAAGCTACCTGCCGCCCGTGAGCCCGTCCTCCCCATTTAAGGTGCCACCAACCTCCTGTGACAGAGAGAGAGGGAGAGTGGGAGAGAGAGAGAGGGAGAAAATGAAAGAAACAGAGAGAGAGAGAGAGAGGGGGGAGATAGATAGATCTATCCATTATAGACCCATTCAGTGCTTCTCTCATCCATTTACACTAAGAAGGGACCTATGGCTTCACTAGCCGTGCAGTCATCCTATATCCCAATGACACTGACTACACACAGATAGGGAAGCAGCAGACAGACTGCCAACCAGACAGATAGACATTCAGATCATGGCCCAAATACAATTTGTGCTTTTGTCTTTTCAAAAGGGTAGTCCATGTTTTAATGATAGAGATCATGCTTAAAAGTGCAGACATCTATTTGCTATCTCTGTGTTCTGTAAGAATAAAAGGACATACATTTAATTTGTCTTTTATTGAAGACGTCACCTGGCTTCTCTCTATATAAACACTTATATGAACAGGATGCAGCCAACAGCCTGGGCTAGATCAGATAAGCCCACAGCAGACACTGAGCTCTATCTAACGGCTCTGACATTTGCTCTTGTGCCGCAGCACATTTTGGAACAGTGAATGGTGGGCACTGTGGAAATGTTCAGAAGTGGACACTGGACAGGCCTGCTTACTTCTGCTCTGCTTCTTCACTTCTGAACCTTGGTCACATAGCCAGCAGGGCTAGAGAGATTTGCACATATCTGCACAGATGCTGGCCGAGTGAGCAGGGACAACGCTGCATTGTTCTCATCTTTCGTTCGTGCAGCAAGAGCAGGGAAGTATCCTTGTGAGTGGTTAGAGGGGCTATGTGGGAAATGAACAGATCGCCACCAGCTTGTACTACACTTCAGTTAGTGGCAGTGCCCCTAGAGATAACACAGTGTGCCCTGCAGAGTACAAAACATGCCAATTACAAGATACAGCTAACACATACATCAATAAACAACAATGGAAACAGACACATACACTACCATACTGTAGAATCTGTACGGGAATCTCTACAAAAAGGAAAAGCCTATTTATTAAGAACAAATAGCAAATTATGAATCCTCTTCCATTTGTGAGAAACAGTTTTAGTTTTTGTACTTTGGTCCTGATGAATACAAGAAGGACTCCCGAGTCACGACAGAAAACAAACATGGGGTCACTTTTACATAATTGTGGAGTGTGTCCATTTATTATTTATGCAGGTGAGACCCTGCTTAGCTCAGAGGGAGAGAGCACAGGGCCCCTGGTGGAGGACTGAGGCTGCTGGATGCCAGAGAACTGTTTTGCAGCTCTGCCAAGCAGGTAATTCACTAGCAGCAGTAGAATGAATAAAAAATACCAGGCACAGCTGACTCCTTTCATGCAATTTGATTCATTTCTTTAAGTGAAAGACGTTTTAAAACGTGGGATTCTTGGAATTTGTGTATCATACTCTGTAGCCTTTTCCTGCAGTCAAATGACTAGTGGCCTCATGGGTGGAATGTTATTAATATTTTTCATAATTTCATAATAAAAAATAACAAAATACAAATAGGTGTTTCTATGTCAAACGGTTTTGTTATATTTCTTCTGTGATGTATATAAAGTGTAATATTGGGAGACAAACTCAGAATTGAATACATTTCAACTCTATATCTGACCTAGAGTATGTGGACAACTACAAATACCTAGGTGTCTGGTTAGACTGTAAACTCTCCTTCCAGACTCACATTAAGCATCTCCAATCAAAAGTTAGATCTAGAATCGGCTTCCTATTTCGCAACAAAGCCTCCTTCACTCATGCTGCCAAACATGCCCTCGTAAAACTGACTATCCTACCGATCCTTGACTTCGGCGATGTCATTTACAAAATAGCCTCCAACACTCTACTCAGCAAATTGGATGTAGTCTATCACAGTGCCATCCGTTTTGTCACCAAAGCCCCATATACTACCCACCATTGTGACCTGTACGCTCTTGTTGGCTGGCCCTCACTACATATTCGTCGCCAAATCCACTGGCTCCAGGTCATCTATAAATCACTGCTAGGCAAATCCCCGTCCTATCTTAGCTCACTGGTCACCATAGCAACACCCACCCGTAGTCTGTGCTCCAGCAGGTATTTCTCACTGGTCATCCCTAAAGCCAACACCTCCTTTGGCCGCCATTCCTTCCAGTTCTCTGCTGCCAATGACTGGAACGAACTGCAAAAATCTCTGAAGCTGGAGACTCTTATCTCCCTCACTGCACCTGAACTGCACCTGTACACAGCCTTTCTGAAATTAGCCCACCCAACTACCTCATCCCCATATTGTTATTTATTTTGCTAATTTGCACCCCAGTATCTCTATTTGCACATCATCTATCATTCCAGTGTTAATACGAAATTGTAACTATTTTGCACTATGGCCTATTTATTGCCTTACCTCCATAACTTACTACATTCGCACACACTGTATATATATTTCTGTTGTATTTTTGACTTTATGTTTTGTTTACCCCATATGTAACTCTGTGTTGTTGTTTTTATCGCACTGCTTAGCTTTATCTTGGCCAGGTCGCAGTTGTAAATGAGAACTTGTTCTCAACTGGCTTACCTGGTTAAATAAAGGTGAAATAAAAATAAAAAATGGTACAGATGTTTTATTTTTTTAAGCCCATAACCATGTGTGTGAGGTGTATACTTTGGTTTCAAAGTACATTTGTTCAAGACTACCAAGAAACACTCTGTGTGACCCTGATTTAGCAGAAAGTATTCACACACCTTTAATTTTCCAACATTTTGTTGTGTTATAAAGTGGGATAAAAATGTATTTAAGATCTACACAAAATACTCTGTAATGTCAAAGTGGAAGACAAATTTAATAAAACACTATTATAAACTGGGTGGGTCGATCCCTGAATGCTGATTGGCTGAGAGCCGTGGTATATCAGACCATTTACCACGGGTATGACAAAACAATTATTTTTACTGCTCTAATTAAGTAGGTAACCAGTTTATAATAGCAATAAGGCACCTCAGGGGTTTGTGATATATGGCCAATATACCACGGCTAAGGGCTGTGTCCAGGCACTCCGCGTTGCGTCGTGCATAAGAACAGCCCTTAGCCGTGGTATATTGGCCATATACCACACCCACTCAATCCTTATTGCTTAAATATATCTTGATTAGATAAGTATACAACCCCCTAAGTCAATACATGTTAGAATCACCTTTGGCAGCAATTACAGCCCTTAGTCTCTAAGAGCTTTGCACACCTGGATTGTACAATATTTGCCAATTATTCTTTAAAACATTCTTCAAGCTCTGTCAAGTTGGTTGTTGATCATTGCTAGACAGCCATTTTCAAGTCTTGCCAAAGATTTTCAAGCTAATTTAAGTCAAAACTGTGACTATGCCACTCAGAAACATTCAATGTCGTCTTGTTAAGCAACTCTAGTGTGTTGGATTTGCCCCAAACATAAGGCTTTGTATTCAGGACAAAAAGTGAATTTCTTTGCCACATTTTTTGCAGTTTTACTTTACTGCCTTATTGCAAACAGGTTTTGGAATATTTTTTATTCTGTACAGGCTTCCTTCTTTTCATTCTGTCATTTAGGTTAGTATTGTGGAGTAACTACAATGTTGTTGATCCATCCTCAGTTTTCTCCTATCACAGCCATTTAACTCTGTAACTGTTTTAAAATCACCATTGGCCTCATGGTGAAATCCCTGAGCGGTTTCCTTCCTCTCCGGCAACTCAGTTAGGAAGGACGCCTGTATCTTTGTAGTGACTGGGTGTATTGATACACCATCCAAAGTGTAATTAATAACTGCACCATGCTTAAAGGGATATTCAATGTCTGCTTTGTGGTTGAATATGTGCTTGAAATTCACTGCCTGACTGAGGGACCTTACAGATAATTGTATGTGTGGGGTACAGAGATGGGGGTAGTCCTTTAAAACTCATGTTAAACACTATTACTGCACACATTGTGAGTCCATGCAACTTATTATGTGACTTGTTCAGCATATTTTTACTCTTGAACTTATTTAGGTTTGCCATAACAAAAGGGTTGAATACTTATTGACTCAAGACATTTTAGCTTTTCATTTTTAATTAATTTGTAAACATTTCTAAAAACATTATTCCACTTTGACATTATGGGGTATTGTGTGTAGATCAGTGACACAACATCACAATTTCATCCATTTTAAATTCAGGCTGTAACACACCAAATGTGGAAAAAGTCAAGGTGTGTGAATACTTTCTGCATGCACTGTATGTTTGAGTGAAGTCTGACAGTGAAAACACAAGTGTATTATGACGCAGCTAGCAGTGCAGAAACCAGGAAAATGTCTGTCCTGTTTAATGAAAACACCTCAGTCAAACTTGAAACACAAGACCTAGTCTGTGTCTATTTTAAATATTGGATTGCAAAACAAATAAAGCACTTTTATTGTTATTATCCAGGTTTTTCGACTGGGTTTTTATTTAAGGCCTTTGCAACTGTAAGCCGAATTCAGTCTTTTACGATTATCACTTCACACTGTGCGATGTTACCAAATTAATATCTTGATATCAACCTGGCCAGATTGTACGATTTGCTTCAGTTCAGTCATCACATTCTGCGATTGGCTTGAGGCTACGTCAGCCGACGTAGGCTACGTCAACTGCAGCGGTGTTTTTGATCTGCGCATGTGCCAGCCCCAGCAGCGCAGGCCTCTCTCTATGCTTATGCGCGAGTGAAGTGAGGTCAGAAAAACTGAAAGTATGCATCTTAGAAATAGTTTTCACTTACAAACTTTATATGTCCAACCTCAGAATCAAATAGGCTTCCCCAAAATAACATGGTCGCTGTGGTAGAACGTTTATTCTGATAGCCGATTTTGTGCATTGATCAAAATCCCATCAGGTAGCCTGATTTCAGATGTGTCATGTAGGCTAAACAAGATTATTAGGGAAATCGTAGTTCTTGCACAGCATGTAATAGTTTAAATCAAACTAGGCATAAGACGTCTAAAATTGTACAGTCTGCAAAGGTCTTTAGTCAAGAATTAAGACACTAACTTCAGAAAACAGGTTCTGAATAGGTTGAAAAACCACAAGTGCGTCAGTAAGAGGTATTTGGATCCCGAAGGATCCATAATCACCCCATTTTCTTTTCAGTGATGCTCTTGGCCGACAAATTCGGTAGGCTGGCATATCAAGTGGCTTATTCTTCTTCTGTGAGTGTTTGGGCATGTAGAGGGACACTAGCTGCCAGGAAGACCAAGTGCTGCTGGAATTCTCTCCAACACTCTTAGAGCCAATATGAATCTCTAAAGTATGTTCACTACACAATGCTATGTAATTAAACCTAACATTTACAGACTTTTTGTCTTAAACGGTGGTATAATAATTATGCGATTCATCCATGCAGGTACAGTGGGGAAAAAAAGTATTTAGTCAGCCACCAATTGTGCAAGTTCTCCCACTTAAAAAGATGAGAGAGGCCTGTAATTTTCATCATAGGTACACGTCAACTATGACAGACAAATTTAGATTTTTTTTCCAGAAAACCACATTGTAGGATTTTTTATGAATTTATTTGCAAATTATGGTGGAAAATAAGTATTTGGTCACCTACAAACAAGCAAGAATACTTTTTTCCCCACTGTATCTACAGTACCGTATCTGGGGGAAACAGGGTTTCCATGCTGTTTGGACAGCTACTGAGTGTAGGCCTGTGCAGTGGTAGATTTTTCTCATTTGTTGTTGAACTGAAGCTGAACTTATCAGAGGCTGCAGACGTCCTCTGCCCTACCCGACGGGTGACTAGAAGGAAACTGTTACCGGCCCTTCAGTTTCCAACGACCAAACAGTTCCTACATAAGCATATACATGGTTTTCCTGCCCTGATACAGTGAAAATGTGAAGCCACTCACCTCGACAATGTCAGAGTTAGTTCTGCTCTCGTGGGGCTCGTTGTACTCAGTGTATTTGAGCAGGACTTTGTCCATGTCTGTGCTCGCATACTGAAAGAGTTTGTTTGAGCTGTTGAATATGATCAGGGCTATCTCACAGTCGCATAGAACGCTGAGCTCATAGGCCTTCTTCATTAGCCCAAACTTCCTCTTCGTGAAGGTAACCTGAGGAGACACAGACCAACATCATCAGTTACACGAAGGAACAAAACCAGATTCAGAAATTACTATTCAAATCTAGAAAATATACATAAATAAATCCACACATAATTTAGTATGCATGTATAAAAGACGGTGCTTAAACAGAATTGGAAATTATGTTGAACAGCAGCCTGAGGGTGTTTTTGCTGGTTTGATAGGGGTCAGGCTGCAGCTGCAAAGTTTCAGAACTAAAAATAAGACACTTTCCTATCTCCATCTCTCATAATACAGAAGTCATAAGAGTATCCCTGTAGGAAAACTACAGTGAGGATATGAGGCTGGTGTGACTGGTTAGCAGGCCAGAGGTCAGGCAGTGTAAAGTCATGTAACAGTTCAGTAAGCTGAATCAGGGCGTTAGGAACTGGGATCCATACATTACATTAACTCCTGACTCCATATATGGTACAGACAGCGGTCCCTCCCTGCCTCTGCATCACTCTGCCAGTAACACGAGCCCACAGATGGGACTGCAGGTCATGCATCACTCCAGTGGTATTGACACCTAACCCTCTCTGCAGACTTTCTGTCCTGCATCTCTCCAGCTCTGTCTCTGTGGTTGCCTGTACCCAATACACATGTCATTATGTAACACTTCTTTATTGCCTTTGCAGTACTGTATGCTATGACCCTCGATCATTGTAAAACCTGATCCAGACAAACAGGGAAACAAGGAATGTAGATGTTCTTCCGTTGAGAACCTACAAGTTGTTCTGTAATGTTGTTTATGTGAAACACCTCCTCAATAGCATTTATGCAAGCTTATCATCCTCACAGTATGCATCATGTAAAGTTCATTCAGTTACAGTACAGCGAGAGCTATGCTATGGATATGCCAGTGAAAGCTGTGCTTCAGGCCAAAGGAGAGTGAATGTGTCTGTATTCACTTCTGCCAATTTCACTGACCTACTAAGAGGAGCTGAGCAGATGAGCTGGCTTTGTTCAACTTTAATTGGTCACAGCTTGCGGCTACCCTCATTTAAAATGGCATAATGCAATATAGTCCTATGAGTTGCATAGCTTATCTGTCTCCACTCAGCCAGTGGGGTCACTCCAACTGTGAAAAATGAATTTCAAATGTTCCACACTACAGGTAATTACACAGGTCCATTATAACTCTGGGAGACACACAGACCCATTCCACATGTCATTTTACAGTCACTGCTCCCATGTCAGGTGTGGACATGATGACAAAACCAAATACAAGAATGACATTTCCTAAAATGGCACATTTTAATAGTATGAGTTGCAAGTCTTAGAACACGTGAAAGGCCCAGTGCAGTCAAAATTCTGTTTTGCCTGTGTTTTGTATCATATTGTACAGCAGCTGATGAAACTAACACTGTAAAGGTGTGAAAAAGTCTGATCAGTGTTATTTCCTGACAGTTGCTGGTTGAACAAAACAATTTACACAGGACCTTCTAATGAGCAGGTTTTTGCATGGGTGGCCATCACCAGGCAGTACATTAGTTAATAGACCAATAACAAAGAGAGTTCTGCCACTTTTCAACCTCATATACATTATCTCCAGCACCATACCAGCGTCTACATATGTGAAAACTGTGTGTTTCTATGGTCTGTGGTTAAATAGATAAGAACGGTACAAAAAACTGCTTCTCTGTGACATTACAGGGTAGGACTAAAATTAAGAAAAATATTTTCTAAACTTGCAACGGGTTTCTAGCCAGAGGGAATGTATTTTCTTGCTCCCCACATCACTGTGAATCTCATAGTGTTTGAAAATCACTGCTTTAACTTTTGATGATGTCATCAGGTTGAACTTTCTTACTTTATATTTTTTCTACAAAAAGTAGAAATGCGCCATTTTCACATATGTAAACACTGGTATTGTACTGGAGATAATGAAAATGATGTAGAAAATGTTTGTAATTGCCTATTAATTGTTACCCAGAAATGATTTGATATTGATGTAAAAACGGCTGCATTTACAGTAAGTTTGACATATGGATGTATACGAGTCCTGCTGGAGAGCAAGTCCTCTATATATTGGTTTTGTGCATGTCATAGTGTTTATTTGTGCTGTGGAGGCAATACGCTCCATGAGGGCAGACAAGGGTATGTGCAGTTTCTGTATCCTTGGTCCACAGAGGACCAGTCCCCACTCTGTTCTCATCAGACCTGACTATAACACAGTATAGTACAGTAGGCTACAGTAGCTCCTGGTGCAGCATAATGGACCTGTGTGTGACAGGCCAAACCACCTGACACTGACCTCCCTTGACTCACACTCCTTCTCAGAGCTGCTTGCTTGCTTACTTGTTTGTTTAACCGGCTGGAAAGCACCGACTGTCATGTGGGGAAATGATTAACAAATGGACTGCATTTTAGCAGATGAGTGTGTCTGCTAAGCTAAGCTATGGAGGGAGGGAGCATTACCTTTCAGCAGGAAGCAGGACGCTAACCCTGGGTGAGTGAACTGAACTGGTGAGCTGGGACTTTGTTCCAGCTGGCTGGGCTGGCCCTCAGTGTGCTGAGTGGAAGAGCAGGGCCACAGCGCTGTGCTGACCTAGGCTCCTGCTTCATTTCACCCAGAGGAGCACAGAGACCTGGATCACCATGCTTCGCTCCGCATCGCCTCTGCAGAGCCAGCTGCTTGCTCTTAAAGAGGAGTGTTCCCTATTCTATTATACTGTCTGTATCCTTGCACTGACTGGACATACTGTAGGAAGCATGTCTGACATGGTTTCTGTACTGTATGCCCTGATCAAAGAAGATAATACAGACAGGGCAAACAACATGTCCACATACTGTGCTTCATACTAATGTACAACAAGGTTTATCTGTATCATAGAAGAAGCTTTTAGATGCAGCGAGAACAAGCCCTTCATGTCATGACTATCAGCAGCCTACACCGCAGAGTTGAGACCTTGCTGAGGTGTGGGCCTTTGGGTTGACACCCCCCACGTCCTGTCCTCTATGGGGTGACTGCCTGGTGAGACAGTGGAAAACCACAGACATCCTTGAGGTCACGTGGGCTAGTCTGTAGGCAGGGTTTTTCTATGGCTCACCACGTCAAAGACATCCACACAATAGACACCATTCTATGGGTTACTCAAGAATTTGGGTGGTGCTTCAAGTGTAATGATTATGTTTAGTTAATGTACTGTCTAATTCATGTAATGACAGTGACAGCAAAAGGAGTATCCACTGTAAATCATGTGGAACAAACTACCACAAGTTATTTGTGTGCTACTATTATCCTCTGCCAAGCATTCAACTGCAAATATAGAAATAATAAAATGACTCAACTTTTCTAAACTCTAAATGTAAAATGCATCCATTTCTCCAACTTTCTGCATCCTTTGATAAGGTCATTATAATAACCCACACAATGCCTAGCAGACAGACAGTAATTATATTAGCATTTCCCACCTGATTGTGCGCCTGGCTGAAAACCTTGACCTTTTCAGATTCTCTCTCACTGCTAGTGACGAGCTGGGGGTGCTAATTCTGCTCTCATATAAAACTTTCTCCAACTACTTTTCCTTCAGGTCTCCACCACTCATCCTATCTATGAAGTGCATGCCTCAGGCATTGTGCTTCCGAAATTCTCCATTGACAACTGTAGTCAGTAATTAAATGTGGGAAGACGAACGAAGAGGATTTTCAATAGAATGTTTAGCTTGGTCAAGTGGCCTTATGTAAGAACTACTATACTGTATAGCATTTGTTGCCAGAGATCCAGCTGAGTGCATGGTCGTCTTGCATGGTCGTCTTGCTCTGCCATGATATGAACTGTATGCCTACATGATCCTGTCTCCAGAGAATGACAATGATGGAGGGACCTGTCACTCAACAGGTCTATAACTTTCAAGGAGTCAACATGACAAACAGGCCATCAGGGTTGGCTTTGGGGTGATGGAGGTGATGCCGAGTCATTGAGGGAAAAGGGAGCTGGAACTCCATGTCCACTCTAATGGTCTCCATGGCAGACAGGGGTGTGGAAGGCTGGGTTGGCTGCAGAGCATGTGTGCCCTGACACCAGCTGGGAGAGTGACCCAGGCCCCCTGGCTCCTTGGCTGTGCAGTACTAGAGTACAATACTAGTCACAGGGCCTTCCCTCCTGTCCTGTCTGGCTGGATCAGCTCTCACAGGGAGAATGGACAGCTCCAGGACCCCTGTGCCAATGGACCACTGCAGGATCCAGAGGCCTGGCCCACCAGCTGGGCTTGACCTTGGAACCTAACTGGACGATCCTTCCCATTAGACCACATGAAATGAGCCCACCGCTCTGACCTCCTCTGCTAGGTCTACATTGATACTGTATGTATAGAGTTTACTCGGCTGAGCCGGTGAGAGGACTGGTGCTAGAAAATTATGTAATTATTGTTCAGTATTGGACGTCATTTGAATCATTAAAGTCATTATAGTCTGTCTGTTCCAGATGGGTAGAAAAGGTTGAATCATCTCATTGTCCCTGCTTTTCAACCTGACAACATGAGCAGACCACCATACTTCCCTCACTAACCTCTTGCTAATACTTCACTATGGAAACACAAAACATAACTTTCCCTGTTTCACATATAGCTGCTACCCTCTCATTTGTAAGGCAGTTAAACATTATATTTTTCAAACATGCGTCATAGGCTGTGCACTCCACCTAGCCTCCCCTGTTTTCCACCACCTTTCTTTATTCTCTCTCTCCATTCTCTACCAACAAGGTTTTTACCTGTTAAATAAATAATGGAGTTGGCCCGGGAGCTTTCAGTTTCAGAGTAGGGAGAGAAAGGGATGAAAAATAGAGATGTGCTCTGCTGCTCCCTGGTGAGAGAGGGAGAGGGAGAGAGAGAGAGTTAGGGAGAGGGAAAGAGAGAGCAGCACTGTGCTCACAGCAAGGGCAGGCAACCCTCCACCCAGCAGCAAAATCATCAAACTTTTAATGACTTGGGCAATTACCCCCAGTGAGCCTGCTTAATGGCATCCAGAGGACGTCATTAGACATGAGGAGCTAACTACGTAGCATTCACTGGGCCAGACACAGCCAGCCTCACTCTATTATTTTTAGTAGACGCTCTTATCCAGAGTGACTTACAGTTTCATACTTCACCGTAACTGGTCCCCCCTGGGAATCGAACCCACAGCACTGCCTTTGCAAGCGCTGTGCTCTACCAACTGAGCCACCACTCCACTCCGCTACAAAACAAAGCCACCTTCCACTGTCCTTTCACTGGGAGGGAGACCCCCACACATGCTGCTACTAAAAAGTCCTCTCATCTCCTCCATGGCCTTTCACATTGTTATGTTGTACTATTCATGAGGCAAAGACTATCACAACACAATCAGGCCACAACAGAGAGCTTCTCTGTTTGAAAGGCACTTCTCATCAGGTCATGTGAGGCGACTGATATTATTAAACCAGATTCCCCCTCAGGGAATCATCTCAGAACATTCCCCTACTCTTGAATTATTCAGCCAGATTCTCTAAATGAGAGTAGTAATTGTAGGGTGTTGCAGTTGAGTAAATCAGGCCTTTCACTGGCTGGTCTGATTTGAAGATTGATCCATCCATAGTGATTCTGTTGTCGAGCTCCATTATAGAATTCATCCCTTACACAGGTTTGCAATTAGTATGTCAGGCAGGCTGCTCTGCTCAGTGAGGCTGGCTGAGCTGAGGTTTCTACCTGACAGGACCTCAGCCTCCATCTTTCATACACCTAGAGTATGAAGAGAAGGAACGCAGTAGAACCAAGGGTGAGCATCATAAAATAATTATAGGGTCATGAAATCTATTCATTAAAAAGTGATTTGGCTATTATTACATTTTAGAGAATTGAAAGGTGAGTCAATCCAAAGGAAATCAAAGAAACATCCTAGAAATGACACACTCTATATGCTCTGCCTGAGCTCTGCATGGGCTCTTGAGGCTAATCTTTCTGCCATAAATCGTGAAAGGTCAACAACCCTTCCAGAGCACTTCCAGTGTTGATGTTACAAGAACACCCCTGCTGTCCCCGTGCAGCGTCCTGTATTACCACACTATTTAATTAGCCCACTTAAGGCCTTCGTTCACTTTAAAGGGGAATTATGGCAAATTTCGAAAATGTTTCTATGTTCCTAAACCCCTCTGACGCATTATTGGACTGTCCGTCGAACTGGGAGAGCGAGGTAGAGCTAGAGTGAGAGCTACGTCACCAGGTTATGCAGCCGCCCACTCTCACTGCAGCGCTAGATAGAACTTTGTGGAATAATGCAAATCTACGAAAAATAAACATTCTGTCACAGCGAAAATACTAAATTCGGCAAGTCCAATCGATTGTGAGATATGCGATAAACTTGGGTCGCGGGTTCACAATTTTACCTTTTCTGAGATCTCTGCCAAGCAAGGAGGACAGGAGCCGACCTAATCGCATCTCCCACTTTTACCTTGCAACCCCATTGGAAATAATTTCACCTGCCAACATCCCGCCACGTCTATTTCTATGGGCACAAGCACTGTTCATGACACAAACTATTCACACCCCTCTTGTTGGCGGAGAGAAAATGTGCAGTTTTAAAGCTTATTTCCTGCAATTCTACACATTTTGTCATGTATTCATGTGATATTTGAGTGACTCGAACATTACTACAAAATCTATGGGCTAAAAAACCTAGCTAAAATATGTTGAGCTGGACATTTCTGATAAGTTATAAATAGCTCTCTAATGTATTTTATCTTTATTTAACTAGGCAAGTCAGTTAAGAACAAATTCTTATTTACAATGACGGCCTACACCGGGCGCCACCCTATGGGACTCCCAATCACGGCCAGTTGTGATACAGCCTGGAATCGAACCAGGGGGTCTGTAGTGATACCTCAAGCACTGAGATGCAGTGCCTTAGACCGCTGCGCCACTCGGGAGCCACTCGGTTATGCAATGACTGACATGACAAGATGAAAACTGATGATGCAATACCCAATTTCGAAATTGTGCTTTGTGCATTCTACTATTACCACTTTGAAGAGTAAGTTGAAAACGGACTGAGATCCTTAATCCCCCCTGCCGACCCCTCGCTACATCCCTTGTTGCATGGTGTGATCAGATCATTACGGAAATATATATATACTAAAATGAGAGGGAAATACTAGTGAGTGTGCAACATAATGTCCACTTCATAGGATGACACATATGGGCTAAAAGGCTAATTTATATAACAAATGTTTCATTAGATTGTAATTTTCCTACAGTAGCCAGCTGACAGCGAACGTATCCTTGTAAATTAATTTCCGTTGCAAATATAATAGACAGCCTAGGTAGGTACTGATGCATGCATCTATCGAAATGTGATTTATGCTCACTGTCCAAATTTTCATTGGGTAGATCAAATATGCTATTTTTACATTTATTATTAGCCTACATTTACATTTTCAAATTGGTAGACTAATGACAATCATTTACAAAATGATGCATGGGATTTTGTTTGCAAGCCAGGGCCAAATTGCCTTCCTCGATAAAATACACTAGCATAAAATACCATATTCCTTGAAAGTAATGTATTGATTATACAGTGCCTTCGGAAAGTATTCAGACCCCTTGACTTTTTCCGCATTTTGTTACATTACAGCCTTATTCTAAAATGGATTAAATAAATAAAAATAATCAGCAATCTAAGCACAATCCTCCATAATGACAAAGCGAAAACAGGTTTTGGGAAAAAATAAAAACAGAAATACCTTATTTACATAAGTATTCAGACCCTTTGCTATGAGTCTCGAAATTGTGCTCAGGTGCATCCTGTTTTCATTGATCATCCTTGAGATGTTTCTACAACTTGATTGGCGTCCACCTGTGGTAAATTCAATTGATTGGACATTATTTGGAAAGGCACACACCTGTCTATGTAAGGTCCCACAGTTGACAGTGCATGTCAGAGCAAAAACCAAGCCATGAGGCTGAAGGAATTGTCCGTAGAGCTCCGAGACAGGATTGTGTCGAGGCACAGATCTGGGGAAGGGTACCAAAAAATGTCTGCAGCATTGAATGTCCCCAAGAACACTGTGGCCTCCATCATTCTTAAATGGAAGAAGTTTGGAACCACCAAGACTCTTCCTAGAGCTGGTGACCCGGCCAGACTGAGCAATCGAGGGAGAAGGGTCATGGTGAGGGAGATGACCAAGAACCCGATGGTCACTCTGACAGTGCTCTAGAGTTCTTCTGTGGAGATGGGAGAACCTTCCAGAAGGACAACCATCTCTGCAGCACTCCACCAATCAGGCCTTTGTGGTAAAGTGGCCAGACGAAGCAACTCCTCAGTAAAAGGCACATGACAGCCCGCTTGGAGTTTTTCTGGTCTGATGAAACCATGATTGAACTCTTTGGCCTGAATACCAAGCGTCACGTCTGGAGGAAACCTGGCACCATCCCTACGATGAAGCATGGTGGTGGCAGCATCATGCTGTGGGGGATGTTTTCAGTCAGGATCGAGGCAAAGATGAACGAAGCAAAGTACAGAGAGATCCTTGATGAAATCCTGCTCCAGAGTGCTCAGGTCCTCAGACTGGGGCGAAGGTTCACCTTCCAATAGGACAATGACCCTAAGCACACAGCCAAGACAACGCAGGAGTGGCTTCGGGACAAGCCTCTGAATGTCCTTGAGTGGCCCAGCCAGAGCCCGGACTTGAACCCGATCTCTGGAGAGACCTGAAAATAGCTTTGCAGCAACGCTCCCCATCCAACCTGACAGAGCTTGAGAGGATCTGCAGAGAAGAATGGGAGAAACTCCCCAAATACAGTTGTGCCAAGCTTATAGCGTCACACCCAAGAAGACTTGATGCTGTAATTGCTGCCAAAGGTGCTTCAACAAAGTACTAAGTAAAGGGTCTAAATACTTATGTAAATGTAATATTTCTGTTTTTATTTTTTATAAATTAGCAACAATTTATAGAAACCTGTTTTTGCTTTGTTATTATAGTGTATTGTGTGTAGATTGATGAATAAAAAATCTATGTAATACATTTTAGAATAAGGCTGTAACGTAACAAAATTTGGAAAAAGTCAAGGGGTCTGAATACTTTCCGAAGGCACTGATGAATGATGATCACTGCAATCAACAGCTGCAGTGTTGCTCATTGGATTACACCATATCATGGAACAGGCTATGTGAAAGTTTATAAAGTCAAAAGGCAGACATATGGATTTATTTGATTTGGATGGATGGTTGACATGACAGAAAGGTAGGCGGATATTTTCTTATCTAAAATGTGGGTGAAACTTTGCTTCAGTATACATTTCTCGCGCTCGTTATGTGTTTTGTTTCGCGCATGGGACTCAAACCTAGATGGACTCGTGCCTGGTAAAAACGTTATAGCGTATTGCGCAATATATTACAAAATTCTAACAAAATACACAACATCATTTAGGAGATAAAGGTTGTAAGCACAGTGTTTCTGATCAGATCGACAATGATCTTCTAATGTATTTGTGTGGCTATAATGCTATCTTTAGAGCCCAACATTTTCTGCTTGGTTTCCAGAGCATTGAAAAATAAATGAAATAGGCTACTACCGAGGTCTGATGATGCTTCTGAGAATATAGTAAAAGGCATGTTGTGTTGGGTGATGTGCTAAAGTCTGATGTAGGCTATTTTGAAATCTGACAGTGTGTTGTGTTTATGAGGAGGCCCCTACTGCGTGTGTTGTTGCATGAGCTGGCTGCTGTTTCCTCCTTGCTTGGCAGATATCTCAGAAAATGTACAATTGTGAACCTGTGACCCAAATGTATCATTAAAAATGTATATGCCACATCTCACAATCGACTGGACTTCCCGAATTTAGTATTTCCGCTATGACAAAACGTGTATATTTTCCGTATATTTGCGTTATTCCACAAAATTCTATCTAGCGCTGTAGTGAGTGGGGGGCTGTATAACCCTGTGACGTAGCTCTCGCTCTGCCTCGCTCACCCTGAGTGAGAGAGGTGTGCACGTTGACAGACAGTCCAACAAGTCAGAGGGGTTTAGGAACATAGTCACATTTTAGAAATGTGCCGTTATTCCGCTTTAATGCTATGAATATGGACTGCTGGCGGTGAAGCCATGTGAATAAAGATTCTAACCGTCTTCTGATAATGAGCCTGCATGCTAATGGCCGTTCCCCCTTGGTTAGGAGCACACCCCAGGGACAGGGGACTGTTTGTTTCATGGTCCATAGAGAGAAGATACACACACACATCACATTATCATGGTGAAGCTTTATTTTAGCAGCACTCCCAGTGTTTTCACAGTGTGCCCCATTCTCATAGAAGAGTAATGGCAGCGCCTGGGCTCTACTGATAACCATTCTGGGAGATGAAGAAGTGTGACATTTCAAAATCATATTGGGAAAAAAACAACACAACAGTAAACATGCCGTCCCCCACGAATGATGCAGCGCCCCCCTTAGGCCAATCAGTGTGATTTTTTAAATGACGGATCTCTATGGCAAGATGCATCATTCACCCAAGTTTCGCCAAAACTGGGCCAGTGGTGTCTGAGATATTGCATTTGATTAATGTATGTACAGTCGATTACTATAGTGCCCCCCCTTGGGCCAATCAGTGTAATTTTGTAAATGACGGATCTCTATGGTAAGACGCATCATTCACCCAAGTTTAATCAAAATCGGGCCAGTGGTATCTGAGATATCTCGTGGGTTAGCTAGACTGATATCCCTGAGCATGTGTGCCAAATATCATCACTCTGAGTCAAACAGATCAAGAGATAAAAACATGTGCCTGTTATAGCGCCTCCATGAGGTCGATATGAATGTTCTTGCATATGTTGATTCTTGACAGTGTTTGCAACGTGTCCCAAATGTTGTTACAATACGAATATCCTTGACTGATTTGTGCCATACGAGGCCCATGTTAATATTTATGTTGTTTTAGGTACTAGTCTGGAACATTTTGCTTTGAGAGACCTTTGTCCATATATGTCACATATCAGCTTTTGTGCAGATCGATCATTCGGTGCCAGAGGAGTAGCGTGTTAAGTGTTTCTCACATAATTCTAAATGCTGGAAACTCCATCATGGTGGACCTTATGGGTCCCTGTGCCAAATTTATTCCTTGTGAGGTGAGGGACCTATGTACTGAATTTCATGGCTTTGGGTCAAATAGGGTAAGGGGCGTGACCTTTCAAAGTTTGCAATTTCAATCTCTTGTTATAGCACCACCATCTGGCCAATCTGTGTAATTTAGCAAATGTCGGATCTCTATGGCAAGACGCATCATTCACCCAAGTTTCGTCAAAATCGAGCCAGTACTGTCTGAGATACCGCGTGTGACCAACGTACGAACGACTGTACGAACGAACATACTAACGGACAGAGACAGACGTTTTCGCAGTTTGCCAATTTAGCAATCAGAAACAACCTGAAATTATGTTGTCGCTTACTTCCTTTTCCTTTTTTGCTGATGTCACAGGTCAGTGCAGATACTAATGCTTTGGCAGGAGCCTGCTCTCCCCTGCACTGCTATTTGGATCCCACCCAGAACCAGGTGTTATGCTGATAATTGGCCCATCATGTAGATTTTGGTTTCTCACTTGGCTGAGCTGCATCCCACACAGTAACTGTCAGAGACATGGGGGAGCGGGAGCAGAGCAGAAGAGAGGGGAAGGGGCACGAGGTCCCATGTTATCATCCTCAGGAGGCTGAGCAAAACCTCAATTCGCTTTCTGTGTGCATGGCATAAAAGTTGTTTCACCCACTAGAGAGTGCAAATGATATTTTGAGAGGGTGCGAATAGGATACATCCTATTGGATCGGGCTCAAAGACCACTTCTCCATACTGTAATGCAAAATATCAAACACATTGCTGTTCACAGGAACACCTACTACCTGACATAGATCTGCATATTCTGCATATGTAATGCAGTGATATGAAAGCTCTAGGGATTTCGGTTCTCCACAGATACAGTCGGCCTCAGACAGTGGTTGAGCAGACAGGACGGTGCTGTGTTGTGCTGTTTAGGGGGGTTATATTTAGCGTGAGCAGGCAAACAGAGTGAATTCCAGGGCAGGCCTCTCCTCTCTGTGGCTGGCCAGTACCAGAGCCATGGCAGTTAGTGTTGAGGGAGAGAAGGGTGCTCTGTGTCCAGCTAACTGACCCACCCTGCTAATGAGAGGGTGGTGTGGTGCAGTGGCTGCTCCTAATTACTACCAAGCAGCTGCAACCGCATGGAGCCACGCGGAGCCCAGCGAGGGGCCCTGCCCGGCCAAGGGACAAGCCCTCCAGTGTGGAGAGGCCGCAGTCGCCCCACTTCGCCCCGCTCACCCTATGCTCACTGCTCAGTGCTCTGGGTTCACTCCCACGCCAAGCAGCCTCTTCTGTAGCCTGCTATACTACTGCTGCTCCCTCATCAACTTCTCCTGCTGAAATTGCAGGGTGGCGGGGGAATCATGTCTGTAAATATGGCTGCACTGACAATTTTTTAAAATGGTTCCTGTTTATCCGGCTGGGGACTTTCTGTTCAGATTCATATTGTCACTGACAGCAGCCCAGCTTCAGTTCCATAGAACAGGTATCCTATCCAAAATATTACCCAATATAGAAATGGCCTTTCTCCTAAATTGTGGGAACCATATTTCAGTTTACAGTCAATAGATTTTGTTAACATTATTTCAGCATCTAATCTATTCTAAAAAAAAATATATATATATATATATATATATATATATATATATATATCTAGACTGTTATTGAGATGAGGTTTTACTTATTAAACTCAGTTTAAATTAAATGATTACAATACCTTGTTTACTTGTTTTCATCTATTTCATAACGAGTTTATACCTATAAAATCTATCTTTATATGGGATGTAAACATGGTCTTTGTTAAGCCACCACATCCAATAGTTTCTCAACATTTAAAGATGCATTATTCAGAAATTGCTAAAATTCTAACAGTTCGCCTAATATCAGTATTTGAGACAACACAAGCAAGTATAGTGTAGAGAATCATTGTACCATCTAAACCCCTGTGAAATATATTTCCATAACCAAAAATATTGTATTTACAGCTGTCTGAAGCTGGTGTACAAAACCGAAAGTAAAAGACGCAAAAGCTAAACTTAAGAACGGGAAGCATAGAAATAGCGCACATAGTACAGATCTACCACTTCTTAGACTTGCTTTTAATGAGAATGACAGATCTATAATTTCTACACATCTTTAAGGCATATCATTTTACTCCTAACCCCTACACTGGAGAGATATACTTTCTCTTACAGGACTGGATCATGTTCATGTATTACAAACAATAAATTATGTTATTTGGATTGAAAATACATGAGGCACCAATTCACTCCAGAGAACAGTGCTACCTCAAATAGAAATAGTTGCTATATGAAAACATACAGTCCTGTGAAGTCAGTGGGCACTTTGAGTCCCAGTCAAGAATTCACCACAGGTGGTAAGCGGTGAGAAGTCAACTCCTGTTTTCAACATACGGAACAACACTGTAGGCCTCATGTAGATAAGTGGGAGTAGTCTCCTTCCATTAGCTTGTGTGTGGAGAGAGAGAGGCGTCTTTATGCTGAGTGGAGGGCAGGGGAGAGGGGTGACACTGACCTGCCTGTTCCTCTCATCCATGATCCTGGTGATCTGTATCTTCTTCCGTCCCATCTTTGCGTTCTGTTCGGTCTCTCTGACACCTCAAGAATATCAGAAAAACTACCGAGCTCGTCTTCTTCCTTAACTCCTAGCACATTGTACAACACTCTCTTCTCTCTCTCTGGCTCTGTCCTTCTCGTGACCACACCACAATCTGCAGAGAGAGAGAGAGAGAGAGAGAGAGAGAGAGAGAGAGAGAGAGAGAGAGAGAGAGAGAGAGAGAGAGAGAGAGAGAGAGAGAGAGAGAGAGAGAGAGAGAGAGAGAGAGAGAGAGAGAGAGAGAGAGAGAGAGAGAGAGAGAGAGAGAGAGAGAGAGAGAGAGAGAGAACAGAGTTAACATAACACCCAGTGATCTCTTCTCAGGCACAACAAAGCAGCCAAGGGCTCTATGTTCCATTCCTTGACACATACAGAGAGGTTATGAGACCGACCGGAGAACATGATGGCACCTTATCTACTCATCTGCACTTCCACAGCAGCTGGAGCCACTGGCAGAACACTTCAGATTTAAAGGAGAAACCGTTTGGAAAATGCTCAACGCAATTTATAAGTTAATCTGCTCCTTAGTGTTGAATATGCCTGATTCAGAACCAATGATAAAAGGGCCTTTCAAGAGCTTTTCATACATAAGTGTGAAATGATATTTTCCATTTTATGTGAGAAATGACTGCATTGAGCTCTTACTGAAGTACAAGTTGCCATGTGGAGCTGGTGTTGACTCCCAACCAAGTAAATGTCTACTGGGTTTATCTTGCTTTAATCTTTAAACCTAACAACCAGGAACAGGATGACAGAATCACAGAGCTTTAACAAAAAAAATGTATCCTATTCTCTCTCGCTCTCTGTGTCTGTCTTTCTTTTTTTTTTTTTTTCTCATATGTTCACCAGGAGTCTGTAAAAAAGTATCCCTAAGATGCCTGTGAAGACCGAGCACAGAGCTTCACTGTTCCTCATCTGACCCAGGCTGCTGCCAGCTTTGCTCTTCAGATGATTAAGAGTACACCCAGTCAGGTTTAAATCCTCTGAGGTGGATGAGGTAGTTCCCACGTGAGGTACTCTGTAACCTGCCAACCTGGTCACTGGTTCAGACTTCAGCAAGCCCAGTGAACTTTGACCTCTGCTCTAAGAGAGATAGACTTCTCCCTGGAGGAGCATTCATCACTGACACATGGACATAATTTACAAGCAAATGGAGAAATGCCTATATTTCCCCATAGAGCAGAACCTCAGAGCGAGGTTAACATTGTAGTATTCAGCCTAGGTCCAGCAGAGATACAGTCAGCACTATAGACTACCGTGTGGTTACCAAAGACCAAGGAGCCGTGAGAGCTGACTAACATCATGGGACCAGAAATGGCCAGTTCCAGCGGCATACAGTAATTTGGGGCTTTGAGACACTGGCATTATAGTGTCTGGCTGTCTGAATCTAACCTCCACTGTTAGGTAAACTCAACATGAGATAACCTAGCCAACAACCCCAACCCACGCATGGCTGTCCACAGTAAGGAAACTAACCACGCAAAGCGCCATGAAGAATTTCCCTAAACCACATCACAACAAGCCGGTGAGCACGACAGTGTTTCCAAATACTCATACTGACACTTTTTCTACTGGTGTGTCTGTATGAGTGTGTATTTCTGTCCATCTCTCTCACTTTGAAGAGCAGTTGACTTGCTTCTCTTGACAATACTGTACAATTGTAGGCCTGCATCTGAAGACAGTGAAACACACACATTCCACCTCGTCTCTAAACTGTGAGAGGATCTGTCACAGCAGTCTAGGACCGTTCTTGTGGCATAATGCCTTGTGTCATGACATTTCTGTTACGTAAATATGAGATGACAAGCTGAGGTCCCTCAGACACCAGGTTTGCTACTGCACTCTACTTGGTACATCTACTCTTTGAAGAAAACACATAGAAATATATTTCCTTATTCTATCTGTAAATCAAATCTAAAATCAAATAAGATGTTATTTGTCACATGCGCAGAATACAACGGTGAAATGCTTACTTATAAGCCCTTAACCAACAATGCAGTTTTAAGAAAAAAAAGAAAATGCAGATCAGTTTTAGCATAATAAAAGGTGTCATAAATCTATGCATAATAACTGGTGAATGTTAAAGCATAGTTCTCAAAAGAGACACCAGATGGGAGACAGACAATCAACACCTGTACTGTTTTTATTTTATTTTTCACTGATGCATTATGTATCAGTACATCTGTAGCATGTGTCGATTACTAAACCTTTTCACATAACTGCCTACACATAAAAAAGTATAAGTAAAAAGTAAGTCAAAGTTAATCCATAACTGAACTAAAATAAATGCTTTTGGATTAACTGCTTGATGGATGTGAAGTCAACTTGTTCACAGGTATAAGAGTTATTTAGGTAGAGAGCAGAGTTCTAGTCTTGGCTGTGAGTTGTGTCCTAATCTCGTTGGGTGACAGAGCAGAGCAGGGCAGGGCAGGGGCAGCAGAGGGGATGTAGAGTTACACTAAACCCTGGTGGATTACTGCAGCACGTGGAAACTGGCCAGCACTGCAGCATGTCACCACTCACAGCCTCGGCACGGCACGCCTCTTTACAGGTGGATGTACATAACCCTCCACAAGGCTCGCTAACTAGAGCATGGTACCATGAGTCATACGACTCCTATTGTTTAGTGCTCAATGATGCTAATGGTAAACTGCAGCTAAGTAACATAACTCACGTCAATGTGCGGCAGGTAGCATAGCGGTTAAGAGTGTTGGGCCAGTAACTGAAAGGTCGCTGGTTTGAATCCCCAAGCCGACTAGGTGAAAAATCTGTCAAATGTGCCCTTGAGTAAGGCACTTAACCCTAATTACTCTGGATAAGTGCGTCTACTAAATGATTAAACTGTCACTGACTCTCCAGGTCCATACAACCATGGTATTTTTAAGGTGAGGTTAACTGAACTATCCATTTAAAGCTTTACTCTATGTTAATGATGCTTGATAGGATTATTCTGTCCATTTAACCTTGCTTGTAAGAATGAAAATGTATACATCTCACCATGTACTCTTTAGAAGACCTTGATAATGTACACATGCACCACTTTGTCTTTAATTTAAACCGGTCCAGCACTTCTTAAAGGTGCTTACCAAACATTTGCACCACAGAGATCAATGCACAGTGAATATGTCTCTATAGGAGAGACCATATTAGGCTGACATCAAAATCAATACCAGCTACATGTCCCACAGAATGTGTAGATGAAACCAAGCCTCATTTACAACCAAATGAACCAAGAGTGTAAATACAGTGGAACGTTTTGAGCATTGTTGTTTAGCTTAAAAAGTCCTCTTAGATCCTTGGAATTCATCTAATTAAGAGTGATGTCTGGCCACTTCTGAGCAGTTTTTGTGTGTCTGTGTGTGTGTGAGAGACAGGCCCAGTGAGAGGCCAGCCCAGTAGCAGCCGCTCTCTGTCTCTCAGTCCCTTCCTCCCTCTCGTGAGACAGGCCTCTGGGAGATGGGGAGGGTTGGTGACGGGGTCGGCCCTTTCACACTCAATAAAACATGCTCCACTCCCATGTAATTACTGAACACAGCACATCCGCCTCGCTCCCTCACTCCCTCTCAGTCAGTAAGCCTGAATAAGCTCTGCACGTAGTCACAAAGCTGGAGGCCTAGCGTTACTTAACCTTATATTACATCTTACACTGCTGTCCAACACAAAAGATGACATCCTACATGGTTTATTACATTAAAAGGATGAGACCAGATTATCTATTATTGACCCTGTTATTGGCCATACTACATTCAGAGCATGATATGGTTAGAATGATATATCTTAAAGCCAAGAAAAATCTATTGCTTTGAATGTTCAGCTCTTCCTTGCTTCAAAGGCTCTATACATTCAAACGTGTGTACTCTACTGTCTAAGCGAGTGTTTAATGTGAGGAAAGCCTCCCCCATTTCCCTTATTACTCTGACTGTAATGGACAGGAGCCAAAGTCCTGAGCATAGCCATGACAGTTGTGCTTCCTGTTTGTGACGAGCTCAGTTTGACTATCCTACCACAGGGCCAGGCCATGGAGTGACCAGACAAGACTCAACTTCCTGCCTCTCCACTTCCTGTTTTTCAGGACCCCTCTAAATGCCCACTGCAGGGGAGGAAGGGAAAAAAGGGAGCGAGTGTGCCTTTGGGACACCCTTCCTCTCTGATCTCCTCCACGTGTTGCCTTCCTGACTGTAACTCTGAGACTAAACAACAACATGACTCCACCTCCTGTTGAGTCTCTCTGTGTGTTTAATATGTTTACAGTACGGTGCCATTAGACAGACTGGACAGGCACATGCTGCCACACCAAGCACTCCACCACTTTCTATTCAGTTAGACGTCAGGCTTTCCTTGTTTTGGCCAGGACTGATAATGACTTGAAACATTTCCTGAGTTACATAATGATGAATCACTACTCCATCACACAAACTAATGAGCAGTAAAATACTGATTAAACAGAGTTCATACTTAACAAGAAAACAGCAGCGCAAAATGGTAGCAACATAATCCCAAAACTTGAAAGTGGAAGGAAATGGCTCAGTTCCAGTTTGTTAGGCTTTAGCGGTTTGGGGACATGGAGCAAAGTAAACCCTCGCGGTTCTGCTGCTTCGTTTCAATGAGACCCTGACATAAGTGCATTAAGAAATGAACACCCCAACTCTTTGTTCTTCCTATCATCAGGCTGTGCTGTACCTGTAAATGGGGCTGTTGGCCTGGGGGGAGTGGAGGAGAGCCAGCCTCTCTCTCTCCCGCTCCTATACTTCCCTTTGTGAGAGCACCCTTATCTCCCACTCCAGCAGGGAGAGGTAGGATTGTGGCCCCAGAACCAGCATCACTAGTGTTAATGTCTCCTGATGTTAATCTGACACATGGCTGATCCTGCAACAACCACTTTCTCCATTCCGCTCTCCCTCTTTCCATCTCTCTCTTTCTCCATTCCTCTCTCTCTCCCTCTACCTCTCCCTCCTCCCCCCTCAGTCTCTCTCTCTCTCTCACCTCTGTTTCCAAGGCAACTAATGAGATATAATTAATAAGATCTACCAAAGGGGTGTGTGAACAGAAATGAGTGAGAAAGAAGCTTTGAAAAAGAGAGAGAGCTGCTTGCCTAGTGAGCTAAAGAAACTCCTTCAAATGTGTGTGCATATTGGACTTTCTACATCCTGTTAACTTTCTTTGTAGATCATTGCTTGGGGTGACATTATCATCCTAGACAATGACTTCAAAAACATTTATAATTTTTACATAAACTCTTATCCAGAGCGACTTACAGTTAGTGAGTGCATACATTTTTCTTACTGGCCACCCGTGGGAAACGTTCCCACAACCCTGGTGTTGCAAGCGCCATGCTCTACCAGCTGAGCTACACAGAGAAGTTAAGACAATTACTACATTAGCACCATGATATTGTTATAGAGAAATCGTACACATGCAATTTCCACAAAAGATAAACATTTGGGGTAAACTGAAATATTGAGATTCTTTCAATATGATCAGTAAGTCTGAAATGAATTGCATACATTTGGATTAAATGTATGAATGTGAAATACAAGTGAAGGCTACTGTATACTCTGAAGCAGTTTGCGAGTTATTTGTGAGATAACAACAGACAATAGAAAGTATTTTCCTCCTTTATTTCATATAATACAGTAGTTATACTCAAGTATGCCTTGATATGATTTGAGTGGATCCAGCCCTACATAGGCAATTAAAGTTAGAGTACAACAAGGTTTGGACGGTGACTTACACAAACATTCCAAAGCATGTTCTGCATAGCTTGCATAGTAAATAATAATGGTTAATTGAGTATACGGGTACTGGGATATGGCAAAGCTTCTCCACTTTTATAACTTTTTTAGCACGCATCTAAATTGGACCGAAAGTTGAAGACTGAAGTTGTTGGCCTACCTTGCTCAAGTTTATCAAAATGTTTTCCATTGACATGTATGAGAGTGTGACGTGTAGGGGACAAAGATGCAGTATTCACAGACTACAGAGTGGTTGTGTTGAGGAGGCAGACCAGAGCAGGCCAGGCTGTGAGTGGTTAATCTCTCCCAATGATGACTGCTACCTCACTCCAACTCTCCACTGACCCAGCTGTAATCCCACGTTGGATCAATGCAAGTTCAAACAATCATCCATCCTGCTAGCGCCTAACTCTGACTGGGAAGATGGAGTTGCAGACAGGGACAAAGCTACTTATCACCTCCACAATTATATCATCAGGAAAACCCCACTGGATTAACTGGCTTTTCTCTTAGACCACCACATCATATAACATCCATCAATAACCTGGGAGAAATGGACAACTGCAAAAACGAATCTCTTTAGGAGAGAGGTCAATAACAGAACACACACCCTTACAGCCTTGCCAATCAAGACAGGTATATTATTGTTACTTTTGAGTGTATTCCTATTGCATGCTGAAATCAGCTGCATTGAGCAAGTTTCAAGGTATGGTAAGGTTTTGATAATAGGCTACATATCCAGAACGACAGAAAAACACGACATGAGATGCTGACACTGAAACTGAGCGCTAGCAGACAGACACCCTCCCTCTCAGTCACACAGTAATGTCAGGGGATGAGAGAACTATGCAAGGTGACTTTGACTAAATGCCTTGGGGTCCATGAGAGTAAGCCATTGACTTGACTTTATGGCATATTTTTCTCACTTATCACCATACTGAGTCCTAAAAGCTTGTATGACGAAACTAAGAGGGAATTAATACACATTTCCCTTTGGCTTGTAGGCACAGTAAGAAAAATCTGAGGCCAGTAAGACACCTGCAACAAGCAGCAGACACAGTGTACTGTAATCACTGCCAACATGTACACCTTAGCTGGCCTAGCAGACAGCCAGTTACACTGACTGCTCATGTATCTTCTACAGACATGGAACAGTGCATTGAAGTTCAGACAACAGAGCTTGATAAACGTCATAGTCCAAACAGATGTTGTAGTGCTGGAGCTGGTGTATGAGTGTGAGTATGTGAGCGCACGTGTGTTTGTATGTGAACTTAAAGGGAATAGAGAGGAAACAGGAATAAAACCTTGAGACGGAAGAGAGGAAGAGTTCCCCCCACCCCCATGCCCAGCCCCAGCTTTCTTGCCGTGTGCGGTAGCAGCAGCGTTGTAACATAATTACTGCTGGGACGCCTCTATTCCCAATGATCCATTTGCGTCAGTCAGGTTTTTGAGCAGAGCCGATGAATGGATTCTCAGTTTCTCAAGGATAAAGATATGACCCTATCCGAACTGTTGTATCCATTTCATGTGCAGAGGCTACTCTCCTTCTCAAGGTTCATCTTCTGATGCTAATTGTAGTACAACGCTTTAGCATGAAGAAAAGGATGCAAGCTTAGAGTAATTATTTTTTCTTCATTAAAAATGTCTGGTTGAGAAATGCATGATATACATTGAGAGGAATTATACTGCCGGTTATTCAGATTTGCAATGGTGAACAACCCACAAGCTAAACTATTTTAATTTGAGCATCTTGCTGTTTTTGGATGAAGCCCAAAATGTAATATTGTTCTGTCAAACTTATTACCTTGTTATGTGACAGTCACAAATCACTTCTAATCAACCAAAATGTCATATTCTACTGCCAAAATGAAACTGACTAAGTGTCTAAGTACTCACATCAAATTAGGAGTAACAGCCAAACACAGTCATTCAACATCACTGTCTCTGAGCCAAAACCTATCTCCAAAAACATTTAATCACCAACATCCCTTATGACAGTATGTCAATTTTACAAGTGAATTTCCTGACACGAATCAACGTCAGAATCTGACATTCTCTCTGGATGAGCACTTCAAGTGTCACAGCGCACCCAAGTTCTCCTTTTCTAAATCATTCTGATAGAGTCACAGATGACACAGGCCTAAAAGAAATGCACAAGCTGAACATTCCTGAAAGTTTTCTGAACATTTCTGTACACTTTCTTCATCCTTCATAATCTCAATTTTTCAGGGAATCAGGAAATGCACATTTTCCGAGTCTCCTGTAAATATACATGCACCCACACCCAAATTCATGCATCCTAAATGTTAGCATGGCAGCCCTGTGTGGATTGTGGACCTGTTGGCTGTGTGATGTGGTTGTATGTGTCCATTTGCATGGTTGTCCATCATCACAGGGACTTCTAACCAGGGAGGCATAATCACGCCAACGCAGAGGGGTGCAACATCCCCCCTACCCTCAGCCCCCAAGGCACCCTGCAAACTGTGTTAAGCGGCATGGCAGCCTTTTGATGTTCCACAGACCGCAAATCCAAAATGGTAAACAGCACAGATGAATCAAGATCGTCTTCCTGGGGGAATATGCTGTGTAATGATATTAGGGACGTCATGCATTAATGTGTCACGGCAGCACTACATTTACCCGCTCTCATCCCCACAAAATTTGCTGAATATCCAGATGAAACATTCCGATTCAGTTTAGATATGTAATTATATTTCAAATATGTTGTTTGATCAACAGCAGGCAGATTTAACTATATAAACAAATGAAACTGCTCTGAGTTTACCATGTTGTGTTACACATCATGTACACATTGTTTCTGTTGGTTGTTAGTGTGTTACTTCCTGTCCTGACCAACAGAGCACTGGTGCTTCTTTTAATGGAAAAAAACTTTTTTTGTTTTGTTTTATGGCTTAGAATAAATATTAGATTTTCTCTTTCCATTTTTATCTTGCTCTCCATCCCTCTGTTACTCTGTGTTCCATTACATAAAAGGTTTATGCAACCCAAGCAGCATGGACCATTATGACTCATGAAAACTGTGAAAGGTTCAACATTGATTTGATTTTTTAACCCCAAAAAATGATCGCAACCATATTCTTTTGATGACTCCACACATACCTACATGGATGATCGTGGAAATCCCAAAATATAACACTAATCCCTTGAGGAAAGGGTACAGAGGTTGGAAGATGATATAATGCTAAATAACAGAATTGTAATTTGAATAGACTGATCTCAATATACAGCCAATAAATCCATGTCACTTTGGCAAGGTGAAACCACTTATTTCCATTACAACGTAAGCCCTGATTTTCGACAATTAATTTTTCTGTTCACTGGTTTCAATTTGTTGTTTAGTGTTTTTGGCATGATAAAAACTCTTCGGTTTATTGTAAATGAGTGCTTGTCAACAACGACAGGGAAAAGAGGAAAGACGTACAGTAGAGATAATTTTAAACAACCACATCATATAGGCACCAGGGAGAATGTTCAGTGGATGCGAAGTTGTTTTACTTCAATACCAAGCCAAAGCTCAGAAAACAACATTCACTTTGAAATATAGATGTGCTCTTATATAAACGTTGTCTGCCTGGTGCATGACTGGTGCTTATGCAACCAGTGTTTGAATGGGGGCATATCCTTGGAAACTTTATGCTTGTACAGGACAAAAAGAACAGAAAATGTGTCATTCTAAAGTATCTTCTCTATCAATACTTGTTGTTTGTTGCTCAGAACACCAAATCTGAACCAAACATAAGAACTTTCCTCCAGCAAATCTGTCCCAAGATCAAGAATAATGTATTGTAAATTATCCAATAATGTATTTTTTATGCAACAGGCTCAACATCAAATAAACAATATTATGAATATATCCAGGCATTCCAGAAAGAATTGGCTTATTTTGCATAATGATTCAGTACCTCCATAAAGTACCAGTGCTAGAGAACATCTAGGAATGATGTATGGATGAGAATGTAAAGCTGATACAATCTTTACCACAATTTGCATGTTTTGTTTTGTACTTTGGGATTTACAAGCACAGCACTGCCTTTTGGAATTTCCTAAATGTTCTGAGTAGATATTATACTAAATGAAACCCATTCTTTTAAAAGTCAACAGGACAGACGGATCAAACACAAAATAAGGCTGTTTGACAGGTCATCATACAAACATATCCTCCCATCCATACATACATAGTGTACTACACACACACACACACACACACACACACACACACACACACACACAAACACACACACACACACACACACACACACACACACCACACACATACACACGCACACAGAAACCCACTGGCCCTGCTGCCTGCCTCTCCAGGAATCTTTCCAACCCAACTGTTTTGTGATAGTCTGTTGGCCTGACTGAGGCCCAGTTGTTGGTGACGGATGCCTCTCCCCCCATGCATGGTCTGAACACTGTTGGCAGCTTGGTCAGTGACAGGGGGGCCGAGTGGAGGGAGGGGAGTAGGAACAAACTGGGGAGCAGAGAGTGTGACACTGGCTGAGTACATCCAGAGAACAGCTGATACACCAGTGGGCTCAGTCAGTCTACTATTTCACCTGGATCAGCAGCGCACATGTGCCACACACGGCACACAGTCTGGTCCCAGGCAGAGACAGACTGGACTGGGAGAAAGAAGGAGAGAGGGAGGGCAGAGACAGCTGGCAGACTCAACAAACTCTCACACAGAGGCTTAAGAGAGCCAGGCTCTGGAGACTGAAATTAGGGTACAACTACTGCAGCCAGGACAGGAATTAAATATATATGTTTTGGATGAAGAAAGAAAAAGAGTGCCTTAATATAAAACTCTGGTTTTGCATTCCAGGTGATAACCTGTACTGTATTACTGCTCCCAGCGAGATTGTGAGACTACATGTTTTAATACAGGAGTGGTGTAATGTTTTCCCTGGTTGGATGCTGCCAGGGCTGTAAAGGCAGAGGGATGATGTCATGCCCAGCCCAGTAAAAGTGATACGTCCCTGCCCCGTCTTCCACTTCTCCTAATATGGCAGGGGTCAAGTCTCTTTCCTTACACTAGCGTAGGAGCATCGTAGGGGAAACTGATGGGGTGAAATGTTGGCTGCACCTTCTGCTTAGATTAGGCTTGGGCGGTATCCAGATTTTCATACCGTCATACTGTTCTTCTGCCATCCTGGGATTTACAGTATTACCGGCATAGCACACAAGGGGGCGTTAAAAACTCAAAGAAAGCGCATTGGCCGTCTATTACCAGAATGCTTAAAAACTTTTCACAAGTAATAGAGAATTCTCAAGGAAACTTTTAGCTGAATGCTAACAAGCGCAAACCAACAAAATCATTGCAAAGACTGGCAAATCCAGCTCATAAAGTTATACAAGTATAGCTAGTATCAATTTTCGGTGATTGTGGACATTTACAAGCGAAATTGAACAGCAGAAATTGTGCAAATGAACAAAGTTGTGATGCATGCTTGTCTGAAGGAAAAGCAGCATGTGTACACAGAGCAGAGAGGAGAAGAACGGAAAGGAGGAAAAAAATGCTAGTGGGAAGCACAGGGAAAAAATGGCAGCTGTACAGATAACTTCTCCAGAGATCTTTGACTTCTCAAACATGGTCTCCTTTCTTAGCTAACTAACAAGTAACCAAATACACAGCTGGAGAGTATAGCACATCTTAGATATCTGATGGTAAACATTTTGTAGTGAATTGCATACAAATTTAACTTCATCACCTCATGTGCACCGCACAACAGAGAGAGAGACTCACCAATAGAACGCTATGGACTCACCAGGTCCCGCTTTCTCCCGTTGTGCTCTTTACAACAAACATGTGACTGGCTAATGTTCTGGGGAACTACGGTAAGCTTCATAATTAAAAAAACGAAGAACGCGATCTGCTTTATCTCCTTGCACAAGTTGACTGCTGGTGATGATGGCGCCGGAGAGGATGGCTGCCGTTTTATGGACTCTTAACCAACCGTGCTATTTTGTGTGTTTTTTCATATTGTTTGTAACTTATTTAGTACGTAATTATGCTGCTACCGTCTCTTATGACCGAAAAGAGCTTCTGGACATCAGAACAGCGATTACTCACCTTGAACTGGACAAATCATTTTTCTTTAATGAGTCGGACGAGAGGGATTTGCTCCAGACACCCGACAGGGCCCTCATCCCCGTCATTCGCAGTAGAAAGAAAAGGAGATATCGCAGAAGGAGATCAGGGTGCTTGGTTAGGAGCCGGCGACGAGTGGCTAATCTGCCTTTTCCATCGATTCTATTGGCCAATTTACAATCGTTTGATAATAAAGTGGACGAACTACAGGCACGAATATCCTACCAACGGGACATTAAAAACGGTAATATCTTATGTTTCACCGAGTCGTGGCTGAACGAAGACATGAATAACATACAGCTGGCGGGTTATACACCGTATCGGCAGGATAGAACAGCAGCCTCTGGTAAGACAAGGGGTGGCGGTCTATGTATATTTGTAAACAAAAGCTGGTGCATGATCTCTAAGGAAGTCTCGAGGTTTTGCTCGCCTGAGGTAGAGTATCTGTCTGGTGTTCAACCTTCCCAAGTTCTCTCACGTCACCCCGCTCCTCCGCACACTCCACTGGCTTCCAGTTGAAGCTCGCATCTGCTACAAGACCATGGTGCTTGCCTACGGAGCTGTGAGGGGAACGGCACCTCCGTACCTTCAGGCTCTGATCAGTCCCTACACCCAAACGAGGGCATTGCGTTCATCCACCTCTGGCCTGCTGGCTCCCCTACCTCTGCGGAAGCATAGTTCCCGCTCAGCCCAGTCAAAACTGTTCGCTGCTCTGGCACCCCAATGGTGGAACAAGCTCCCTCACGACGCCAGGACAGCGGAGTCACTCACCACCTTCCGGAGACATTTGAAACCCCACCTCTTTAAGGAATACCTGGGATAGGATAAAGTAATCCTTCTAACCCCCCCTTACCCCAACCCACCCCCAAAAAAAATGGAAAAAAAAAATAATAATAATAATAAATTGATTACAAAAAAAAGTATTAAAAAATGATATATATTATTGACAAAAAAAAAACAAAAAAACAAAAAATAAATAAACATTGTAAAGTGGTTATCCGACTGGCTATAAGGTGAATGCACCAATTTGTAAGTCGCTCTGGATAAGAGCGTCTGCTAAATGACGTAAATGTAAATGTAAATGATAAGCTGTAGAACACACTATCTACTAAGAGAGTTTTCATATATATTCATCGTAGCTGTCTATTTACCACCACAAACCGATGCTGGCACTAAGACCGCACTCAATGAACTGTATACGGCCATAAGCAAACAGGAAAACGCTCATCCAGAGCCCTCCATTTGGCAAATCTGACCATAATTATATCCTACTGATTCCTGCTTACAAGCAAAAACTAAAGCAGGAAGCGCCAGTGACTCGGTCAATAAAAAAGTGGTCAGATGAAGCAGATGCTAAGCTACAGGACTGTTTTGCTAGCACAGACTGGAATATGTTCCGGGATTCTTCTGATGGCATTGAGGAGTACACCACATCAGTCACTGGCTTCATCAATAAGTGCATCAATGACGTCGTCCCCACATTGACTGTACTTACATACCCCAACCAGAAGCCATGGATTACGGGCAACATCCGCACTGAGCTAAAGGGTAGAGCTGCCGCTTTCAAGGAGCGGGACTCTAACCCGGAAGCGTATAAGAAATCCTGTTATGCCCTCCGACGAACCATTAAACAGGCAAAGCGTCAATACAGGACTAAGATCAAATCGTACTGCACCGGCTCCGACGCTCAGACTACAAAGGGAAGCACAGCCACGAGCTGCCCAGTGACACGAGCCTACTAGATTAGCTAAATTACTTCTATGCTCGCTTCGAGGCAAGTAACATTGAAACATGCATGAGAGGATCAGCTGTTCCGGACGACTGTGTGATCACGCTCTCAGGTCAACATTCACAAGGCTGCAGGGCCAGACAGATATACTCCGAGCATGCGCTGACCAACTGGCAAGTGTCTTCACTGACATTTTCAACCTCTCCCTGTCTGAGTCTGTAATACCAACATGTTTCAAGCAGATCACCATAGTCCCTGTGCCCAAGAACATTAAGGTAACCTGCCTAAATGACTACCGACCCGTAGCACTCACATCTGTAGCCATGAAGTGCTTTGAAAGGCTGGTCATGGCTCACATCAACACCATTATCCCAGAAACCCTAGACCCACTCCAATTTGCATACTGCCCCAACAGATCCACAGATGATGCGATCTCTATTGCGCTCCACACTGCCCTTTCACACCTGGACAAAAGGAACACCTATGTGAGAATGCTATTCATTGACTACAGCTCAGAATTCAACACCATAGTGCCCTTAAAGCTCATCACTAAGCTAAGGACCCTGGGACAAAACACCTCCCTCTGCAACTGGATCCTGGACTTCCTGACGGGCCGCCCCCAGGTGTTAAGGGTAGGTAACAACACATCCGCCACGCTGATCCTCAACACGGGGGCCCCTCAGGTGTCCGTGCTCAGTCCCCTCTTGTACTCCCTGTTCACTCATAACTGCATGGCAAGGCACAACTCCAACACCATCAGTAAGTTTGCCGATGACACAACAGTAGTAGGCCTGATCACCGACAACGACGAGACAGCCAATAGGGAGGAGGTCAGAGACCTGGCCATGTGGTGCCAGGACAACAACCTCTCCCTCAACATGATCAAGAAAAAGGAGATGATTGTGGACTACAGGAAAAAGAAGAGGACCGAGCACGCCCCATTCTCATCGACGGGGCTGTAGTGGAGCAGGCTGAGAGCTTCAAGTTCCTTGGTGTCCACATCACCAACAAGCTAACATGGTCCAAGCACACCAACACAGTCGTGAAGAGGGCATGACAGCACCAAGTCTAGGTCCAAGAGGCTTCTAAACAGCTTCTACTCCCAAGCCATAAGACTCCTGAACATCTAATCAAATGTCTACTCAGACTATTTGCATTGACCACCCCCCTCTTTTACGCTGCTGCTACTCTCTGCTTATTATCTATGCATAGTCACTTTAATAACTCTACCTACATTTACATATTACCTCAATAACCTCAACTAACCGGCACATTGACTCGGTACCGGTACCCCGTGTATATAGCCTCACTACTGCTGCTCTTTTATTATTTTATATTGTATTTTTCTTTGATTTTTTTTTGGTATTCTTTCTTAAAACTGCATTGTTGGTTAAGGGCTTGTAAGTAAGCATTTCACTGTAAGGTCTACACCTGTTGTATTCGGTGCATGTGACAAATACAATTTGATTTGATTTGATTTTGGTATTTATACTGAAGAATATCAATGCAACATGTAAAGTGTTGGTCCCATGTTTCATGAGCTGAAATAAGTGAGAATTTCTCCTTTGCCAAGATAATCCATCCACCAGAGCGGTGTGGCATATCAAGAAGCTGATTAAACAGCATGATCATTACACAGGTGCACCTTGTGCTGGGGACAATAAAAGGCCAGTTATAAGTTTTGTTATACAACACAATGCCACAGATGTCTCATGTTTTGAAGGAGCGTGCAATTGGCATGCTGACTGCAGGAATGTCCAACAGAGCTGTTGCCAGAGAACGTAATGTTCATTTCTCTACCATAAGCCGCCTCCAACGTCATTTTAGAGAATTTGGCAGTACGTCCAACCAGCCTCACAACCGAAGACCACGTGTAACCACGTCAGCCCAGGACCTCCACATCTGGCTTCTTCACCTTCGGGATCATCTGAGACCAGCCACCCGGACAGCTGATGAAACTGTGGGTTTGCACAACTGAAGAATTTCAGCACAAACTGTCAGAAACTGTCTCAGGGAAGCTCATCTGCGTGCTCGTTGTCATCACCAGAGTTTTGACCTGACTGCAGTTCAGCGTCGTAACTGACTTCAGAGTGCAAATGCTCACCTTCGATGGCCACTGGCACGCTGGAAAAGTGTGCTCTTCACAGATGAATCCCAGTTTCAAAAGTACCAGGCAGATGGCAGACATGGCATCGTGTGGATGAGCGGTTTGCTGATGTCAACGTTGTGAACAGAGTGAACAGAGTGCCCCATGGTGGTGGTGGGGTTATGGCATGGGCAGGCATAAGCTACAGAATGCACAGAGATACCGTGATGAGATCCTGAGGCCCATTGTCGTGCCATTCATCCGCCGCCATCACCTCATGTTTCAGTATGGTAATGTACGGCCCCTTGTTGCAAGGTTCTGTACACAATTCCTGGAAGCTGAACATGTCCCAGTTCTTCCATGGCCTGCATACTCACCAGACCTATCACCCATTGAGCATGTTTGGGATGCTCTGGATCGACATGTATGACAGCATGTTCCAGTTCCCACCAATGTTCAGCAACTTCGCACAGCCATCGAAGAGGAGTGGGACAACATTCCACAGGTCACAATCAACAGCCTGATCAACTCTATGCAAAGGAGAGTGTCGCGCTTCATCAGGCAAATGGTGGTCACACCAGATACTTACTGGTTTTCTGATCCACGCCCCTACCTATTTTTAAAAAGTTACCTGTGACCAACAGATGCATATCTGTATTCCTAGTCATGTGAAGTCCATAGATTAGGGCCTAATGAATTTATTTCAATTGACTGATTTCCTTATAAGAACTGTAACTCAGTAAAATCTTTAAAATTGCTGCAAGTTTTGTTTATATTTTTGTTCAGAGTACTTAACAAGTAGCTACAAATATTCAAATATATTCAAAAACTTCAAATAAATAGTTTCAACAGTAGACGGTATATGAAAACCATCCCGTGGGTATTTCCAAATACCCCGGTACACGGTATATACGGTATACCGCCCAACCCTAGCTTAGATAATTTTACAGTGTCAAAGCAAAGGTGAGTAAAGACATTCTGAAATCAAGATCAAGACCGTAAGCACAACTCTACGTGTTTTGCTGAAAACAAAACAACCTAGTGGACTTAAACCCCCTACCCGTAGTGTCTCTAATTACTAAACATGGACAGATGTAATGCATGTTCCCTGCTCAGCTTGAAAACAAAACACCGGTCATCCTGCTCAAACACTGCCCTCACAGCAGAGAGATGGTGGGACTTGAGTCCTGAGGTGGACCCGACCCGCTTTCAGACCAGAAGAGGGTGTTAGGTCACTTCCCTTCACTGGTAATAGACATGTTGTGTGCTGCAGGATAATGGAAATTACGACATCCCTCCAGCTGTCCAGGTTCAGAGGGCTTCACAGACAGGCAGAAAAACAAGGATACAGTCAGGCCCCTGGCTCTTCCTCCAGCCCACATTGCCGCTCTCGCTCCAGCTGCAGGAGGCCTGACTCTTCCCACCACCAGCTACTGTACTTATTGACTGCATGGGGTCACATTGGGGACTATGACCTCCAGATCCCCAAACACAACCCACACACCTGCAAATCTGTTTATTATTCAGGAGACCCCTGGTGGGATTCAATTCTATATTATTGTATATTATTTTTGTCTGAGCAAATACCATACTTTTCTACCAAATGCTTTGGGATATCTTACGCAACCCAGTTACCATGGCTAGTGCCTATAAGAATAGCCCACAGATTCCACCATGTGATCCTGCTGATCCTCTAACATCAAATCAAATCAAATTTTATTTGTCACATACTTTCATAAATCACAGGACTAGACTAACAGGGAAATGCTTACTTACTGGCTCTTCCCAACAATGCAGAGAGAAAGACAATAGAAAAATAATAGAAAGGTAATAACAAATAATAATAAAAGTCATAATAAATACACAATGAGTAACGATAACATGGCTATATAGATTGAGGTAAATATGTACATATAACTAGGAATAAAGTGAGTAGGCAACAGGACAGATAATAAACAGCAGCAGCTTGTGCAGAAAGGGTCAATGCAGATAGTCCGGGTAGCTATTTGGTTAACTATTTAGTAGTTTTATGGCTTGGGGGTAGAAGCTGTTCAGGGTCCTGTTGGTTCCAGACTTGGTGCATCGGTACCACTTGCCGTGCGGTAGCAGAGAGAACAGTCTATGACTTGGGTGGCTGGAGTCTTTGACAATTTGTAGGGCCTTCCTCTGACACCACCTGGTATAGAGGTCCTAGATGGCAGGGAGCTTGGCCCCAGTGATGTACTGGGCCTTACACACTACCCTCTGTAGCGCCTTGCGGTCGGATGCCAAGCAGTTGCCATACCAAGCGGTGATGCAGCCAGTCAAGATGCTCTCAATGGTGCAGCTGTAGAACTCATTATCAGATTGCCTTCTCAACAGGAGCAGCATACAGTATGTTTATCAGTGACAGTGATTAGAAACAAAACAGACACACACAAAGCAGCCCTGCCTTTGTATTGCCTGTATAACATGCTTGGCGCTCACTGTGCAAGACAGGATACTATTCAGATTGAGGGAAATGTTTTAGGCTTTATAAGCTGCTCGTCTATGCATACTGTAAATATCTAGTATTCTCGAAATTCATAAACCCTGCAAGAAAAATCAGGTCTTCCATGGGGATTCCAGCCTTTTTATGTTAAGATAAAGAGGATGCGTCTTAAATGTGATACAGGGGAGCATATTAGCGATCACAAGAAATCTTTTGATCTAGCAAATTAGATTATAATGTATTCCTTTGATACTGTATATGCTTTTTCAAAGTCTCATTGAAATTCAGTCAAAGTGCAACTCAGCAAAGTAATGTACTTCAAGGGAAAATGTATACAACAATTCTGATCTATGATACTGTAGGTATTTAAATCAAATCAAATTGTATTTGTCACATGCTTTGTAAACAACAGGTGTAGACTAACAGTGAAATGCTTACTTGCGGGTCCTTTTCCAACAATGCAGAGTTAAAGATAAAGATTTTAAAAAGTGTGTGTGTGTGTAGCGTCAGTATGCATGTGTGTGTGAGCTAGTGATGCGCGATTTGACTCATAACCCGCAGTCCCCACGGTTATATCCGCGGGGCGGGCGGGTTTAGGGTAATGAAATATTGTGTGGATGAATGGCGGGTGGGTGGCGGGCAGGTTGAATAAATAGAAAGCAATACCTTAAATTATCCATAAATGTAGCCTATCATTCTTGTGCAATTTATATCTATAGACTACATTTAAGTTTTTATTTCATTATTTTAGGCTATCTGGCATTCTAACTGTACGCACGCCAAATAGCCTACATGCCAATCGCCAAATGCTTTTTGGAACAGGCAGAAAAAGTTAATGTCGATCTATGGAGACAAAAAGGACAATGTCTGCATTTAATTCGAGAAAAGCTGCGAAATGGATAAAAAGAATGGAGGGAAAGATTTGGTGAAGTGGTAAAATAGGATGATAGCAATGCCGGCTATGTTATGTGTGATGATTGTGAGGCGCTATAGCAATTCGACAGTCACAAGACGGACTTCAAATAGGCCTATGGCACGTCAATGGAACTGTAGCCTACTGTTCAGATGGGTTAAATGGAAATTGAAATCTGGACACTGACTGTATGTTTATAACCTCTTACATAGCCTTAATGTTAATGTCATGCAGAATTACTGTAAGCATTTCTTGCAGTAAAATGATACACCAAATGTAGGCAAAATATTTACTCGGAAACAGGAGTGGAGAAATATGATTTATTTATTTCAGCATCTTGAGAGAATGTGAATGCGCAGTTATGTAACCTCTGTATAAGTTTTATCTTTATCAGCATCATAAAAGCTGATAGTAGGCTATTTCAACCACATAAAATATGCATCCAAGCCGAACTGAAATCTTATCAGAAACATTTTGTGTTGTTTTCACAGCTTTCTATTACCTTGCAAGTGTCAAACTGATGTAATTTGGAAATTTTGCAAATACAATCCCCCCCCAATCCCTAAACGTCTTTGCTCCGAAAAAGAAGCAGAGATGACAGGGAAAACTTTACCGATGTCAACCACTGAACAACAATATAAACTAAACATGCAACAATTTCAAAGATTTTACTGACTTACAGTTCATATAAGGAAATCAGTCAATTGAAATAAATAAATTAGGCCCTAATCTATAGATTTCACATGACTGGGAATCCAGAGCATCCCAAAGATGCTCAATGGGTGATAGGTCTGGTGAGTATGCAGGCCATGGAAGAACTGGGACATTTTCAGCTTCCAGGAATTGCATACAGATCCTTGTGACATGGGGCTGTGCATTATCATGCTGAAACATAAGGTGATGGCGGCAGATGAATGGCACGACAATGGTCCTCAGGATCTCTTCACGGTATATCTGTGCATTCCGCAGGTTATGCCTGCCCACACCATAACCCCACCATGGGGCACTCTGTTCACAACGTTTACATCAGCAAACCGCTCACCCACACGACACCATACAAGCTGTCTGCCATCTGCCTTTTGCCCACTGAAGTCAGTCAGGTCAAAACCCTGGTGAGAACAACAAGCATACAGATTAGCTTCCCTGAGACGGTTTCTGACTGTTTGTGCCGAAATTCTTCGGCTGTGCAAACCCATAGTTTCATCAGCTGTCCGGGTGGCTGGTCTCAGATGATCCCGCAGGTGAAGAAGCCGGGTGTGGAGGTCTTGGGCTGGAGTGGTTACACGTGGTCTGCGGTTGTGAGGCTGGTTGTACATACTGTCAAATTCTCTAAAACGAAGTTGGAGGCGGCTTATGGTAGAAAAAATCGAATTAACTTATCTGGCAACAGCTCTGGTGGACATTCCTGCAGTCAGCATGCCAACTGCACGCTCCTTCAAAACTTGAGGCATCTGTGGCATTGTGTTGTGTGACAAAACTGCACATTTTAGAGTGGCCTTTTTTTGTCCCAAGCACAAGGTGCACCTGTGCAATGATCATGCTGTTTAATCAGTTTCTTGATATGCTACCCCTGTCAGGTGGATGGATTATCTTGGCAAAGGAGAAATGCTCACTAACAGGGATGTAAATAAATTTGTGCACAACATTTGAGAGAAATAACCTTTTTGTGTGTATGGAAGATTTCTGGGATCTTTTATTTCAGCTCATGAAACGTGAGACCAACACTTTACATGTTGCGTTTATATTTTTGTTCAGTGTAGTAATTTGATCCTCCTGATTCCTGCTTACAAGCAAAAACTAAAGCAGGAAGCACCAGTGACTCGGTCAATAAAACAGTGGTCAAATGAAGCAGATGCTAAGCTACAGGACTGTTTTGCTAGCACAGACTGGAATATGTTCAGAGATTCTTCCGATGAAATTGAGGAGTACACCACATCAGTCACTGGCTTCATCAATAAGTGCATCAATGACGTCGTCCCCACAGTGACTGTACGTACAGTGAGGGAAAAAAGTATTTGATCCCCTGCTGATTTTGTACGTTTGCCCACTGACAAAGACATGATCAGTCTATAATTTTAATGGTAGGTTTATTTGAACAGTGAAAGACAGAATAACAACAAAAAAATCCAGAAAAACCCATGTCAAAAATGTTATAAATTGATTCGCATTTTAATGACGGAAATAAGTATTTGACCCCCTCTCAATCAGCAAGATTTCTGGCTCCCAGGTGTCTTTTATACAGGTAACGAGCTGAGATTAGGAGCACACTCTTAAAGGGAGTGCTCCTAATCTCAGTTTGTTACCTGTATAAAAGACACCTGTCCACAGAAGCAATCAATCAATCAGATTCCAAACTCTCCACCATGGCCAAGACCAAAGAGCTCTCCAAGGATGTTGGGGACAAGATTGTAGACCTACACAAGGCTGGAATGGGCTACAAGACCATCGCCAAGCAGCTTGGTGAGAAGGTGACAACAGTTGGTGCGATTATTCTCAAATGGAAGAAACAGAAAATAATTGTCAATCTCCCTTGGCCTGGGGCTCCATGCAAAATCTCACCTCGTGGAGTTGCAATGATCATGAGAACGGTGAGGAATCAGCCCAGAACTACACGGGAGGATCTTGTCAATGATCTCAAGGCAGCTGGGACCATAGTCACCAAGAAAACAATTGGTAATACACTACGCCGTGAAGGACTGAAATCCTGCAGCGCCCGCAAGGTCCCCCTGCTCAAGAAAGCACATATACAGGCCCGTCTGAAGTTTGCCAATAAACATCTGAATGATTCAGAGGAGAACTGGGTGAAAGTGTTGTGGTCAGATGAGACCACAATCAAGCTATTTGGCATCAACTCAACTCGCTGTGTTTGGAGGAGGAGGAATGCTGCCTATGACCCCAAGAACACCATCCCCACCGTCAAACATGGAGGTGGAAACATTATGCTTTGGGGGTGTTTTTCTGCTAAGGGGACAGGACAACTCCACCACATCAAAGAGACGATGGACGGGGCCATGTACCGTCAAATATTGGGTGAGAACCTCCTTCCCTCAGCCAGGGCATTGAAAATGGGTCGTGGATGGGTATTCCAGCATGACAATGACCCAAAACACACGGCAGAGGCAACAAATGAGTGGCTCAAGAAGAAGCACATTAAGGTCCTGGAGTGGCCTAGCCAGTCTCCAGCCCTTAATCCCAAAGAAAATCTGTGGAGGGAGCTGAAGGTTCAAGTTGCCAAACATCAGCCTCGAAACCTTAATGACTTGGAGAAGATCTGCAAAGAGGAGTGGAACAAAATCCCTTCTGAGATGTGTGCAAACCTGGTGGCCAACTACAAGAAACGTCTGACCTCTGTGATTGCCAACAAGGGTTGTGCCACCAAGTACTAAGTCATGTTTTGCAGAGGGGTCAAATACTTATTTCCGTCATTAAAATGCGAATCGATTTATAACATTTTTGACATGCGTTTTTCTGGATTTTTTTGTTGTTATTCTGTCACTCACTGTTCAAATAAACCTACCATTAACATTATAGACTGATCATGTCTTTGTCAGTGGGCAAACGTACAAAATCAGCAGGGATCAAATACTTTTCTCCCTCACTGTACATACCCCAACCAGAAGCCATGGATTACAGGCAACATCCGCACTGAGCTAAAGGGTAGAGCTGCCGCATTCAAGGAGCGGGACTCTAACCCTGAAGCTTATAAGAAATCCCGCTATGCCCTCCGACGAACCATCAAACAGGCAAGGTGTCAATACAGGACTAAGATCGAATCGTACTACACCGGCTCCGACGCTCGTCGGATGTGGCAGGGCTTGCAAACTATTACAGACTACAAAGGGAAGCACAGCCGCGAGCTGCCCATTGACACAAGCCTACCAGATGAGCTAAATTACTTCTATGCTCGCTTCGAGGCAAGTAACACTGAAACATGCATGAGAGCATCAGCTGTTCCAGATGACCGTGTGATCACACTCTCCACAGCCGATGTGAGTAAGACCTTTAAACAGGTCAACATTCACAAGGCCGCAGGGCCAGACGGATTACCAGGACATGTACTCCGAGCATGCGCTGACCAACTGGCAAGTGTCTTCACTGACATCTTCAACCTCTCCCTGTCTGAGTCTGTAATACCAACATGTTTCAAGCAGACCACAATAGTCCCTGTGCCCAAGAACACTAAGGTAACCTGCCTAAATGACTACCGACCCATAGCACTCATGTCCGTAGCCATGAAGTGCTTTGAAAGGCTGGTCATGGCTCACATCAACACCATTATCCCAGAAACCCTAGACCCACTCCAATTTGCATATCGCCCCAACAGAGCCACAGATGATGCAATCTCTATTACGCTCCACACTGCCTTTTCACACCTGGACAAAAGGAACACCTATGTGAGAATGCTATTCATTGACTAGAGCTCAGCGTTCAACACCATAGTGCCCTCAAAGCTCATCACTAAGCTAAGGACCCTGAGACTAAACACCTCCCTTTGCAACTGGATCCTGGACTTCCTGACGGGCCGTCACCAGGTGGTAAGGGTAGGTAACAACACATCTGCCACGCTGATCATCAACATGGGAGCCCCTCAAGGGTGCGTGCTCAGTCCCCTCATGTACTCCCTGTTCAGTCATGACTACATGGCCAGGCACTACTCCAACACCATCATTAAGATTGCAGATGACACAACAGTGGTAGGCCTGATCACCGACAACGACGAGACAGCCTATAGGGAGGAGGTCAGAGACCTGGCCGTGTGGTGCCAGGACAACAACCTCTCCCTCAACGTGATATAGACAAAGGAGATGATTGGGGACTACAGGAAAAAGAAGAGGACCAAGCATGCCCCCATTCTCATCGACAGGGCTGTAGTGGAGCAGGTTGAGAGCGTCAAGTTCCTTGGTGTCCACATCACCAACAAACTAACATAGTCCAAGCACACCAAGACAGTCGTGAAGAGGGCACGACAAAACATATTCCCCCTAAGGAGATTGAAAAGATTTGGCATGGGTCCTCATATCCTCAAAAGGTTCTATAGCTTCACCATTGAGAGCATCCTGACTGGTTGCATCACTGCCTGGCATGGTAACTGCTTGGCCTCCGACCGCAAGGCACTACAGAGGGCAGTGCGTACGGCCCAGTACATCACTGGGGCCAAGCTTCCTGCCATCCAGGACCTCTATACCAGGCGGTGTCAGAGGAAGGCCCTAACAATTGTCAAAGACTCCAGCCACCCTAGTCATAGACTGTTCTCTCTGCTACCGCACGGCAAGTGGTACCGGAGTGCCCAGTCTAGGTCCAAGAGGCTTCTAAACAGCTTCTACCCCCAAGCCATAAGACTCCTGAACATCTAATCAAATGGCTACCCAGACTATTTGCATTACCCCCCACCCCTCTTTTACGCTGCTGCTACTCTCTGTTTATTATCTTTGCATAGTCACTTTAATAACTCTACCTACATGTACTTATTACCCCAATTACCTCGACTAACCGGTGCCCCCGCACATTGACTCGGTACCGGTACCCCCTGTATATAGCCTCGCTTTTGTTATTTTTACTGCTGCTCTTTAATTATTTGTTACTTTTATTTTGTATTATTTTATATTGTATTCTTTTGTGATTTTTTTATTAATTTTTTATTTATTAATTTTTTGGTATTCTTTCTTAAAACTGAATTGTTGGTTAAGGGCTTGTAAGTAAGCATTTCACTGTAAGGTCTACACCTGTTGTATTCAGCACATGTGACAAATACAATTTGATTTGATTTGATTTGGTGTGGTTAGCTTGCTTTCCAGCTAGCTAGCCAGGTTAGCTTAAGCCTTGTGGTGTGAGCTAGCTCTTTGTTATTGTGGTTAGCTAAAGCCTCGAAGCATGGGCTAACCTAGTTAGCTAAAGCCTTGCAGCATTGGCTAACCAAGTCTCTGTGATTGGATACTTCGAGCCAGTGATCCGCCCCTGAGCGAAATCCCATACTGACACATAGAAATAAAACCACAGAAACATGTTGTCCATCATTGTTAATATATGTGGTCCTCTGTAGCTCAATTGGTAGAGCATGGCACTTGTAAAGCCAGGGTAGTGGGTTCGATCCCTGGGACCACCCATACGTAAAAATGTATGCACACATGACTGTAAGTCTCTTTGGATAAAAGCGTCTGCTAAATGGCATATTATTATATTATTATTATTATGTTAGCCTTACGTAACCGTGCATTGTGTGGGTGAGCGGTTTGCTGATGTCAACGTCGTGAAAAGAGTGCCCCATTGTGGCGGTGGAGTTATGGTATTGGCATAAGCTACGGACAATTAACACAATTGCATTTTATCGATGGCAATTTGAATGCACAAAAATACAGAGATCCTGAGACTTTACAATGTACATAGATTTAAAAACATTAACATGTAGTGTGTGTGTGTGTCTATCAGTTACACACTACATGTCAATATTTTGTCTGTAATGTATTTTTCGTTATATTGCGGACCCCAGTAAGACTAGCTGTCACCATTGGCGTTGGCTAATGGGATCCTAATAAATCAAATCAAATCAAATTGTGAGGCCCATTTTTTTATCTTTATTCCCAGTCATGTGAAATCAATAGATTAGGGCCTAATCAAATATTTAAATTGACTGATTTCCTCACATTAACTGTAACTCAGTAAAATCAATGAAATTAGTGCATGTTGGTTTTACATCTTTGTTCAGTATCCTTGCAACACAGTAATATTTCTATATCTCGTCTCTTGTGTAGTTAACCCTATGTTTATTAGTTTGTGTTAACTAGACCAACTGATTAGCCTCGCGGCTCTACGGTCGTGGGAGAATAACTATCTGAAGTCGAACTGCCCCCACACAAACCATTGGCCAGCACCTTTGACCAGCACTGTGCTAGCTACAGCATGCCTTAGCCACAAGGTAGCTCCTACCTCGCTAACGCATTAGCCGTGAGGCTTCTACTAGCTATCTTACTCTGATCTAAAGCCCAGGGCTTACACGTTGATTTTTTACAACAGGCATCTCAGCATAGCCCTGTTTTATACAATGGCGACTGCTGCCTCATCCCAAGACGAGCCAAGCAAAGCATTCAAACCCCACGTTCTTGCACTTGCGGTTCCATGATTGCGGGGAAGGATTTTCACCTTCTATGCATCAATTGCCTGGGAAGGGAACATGCTCAGGAAACACTCGACAACCCAGAGTCCTGTAAGCATTGTACATTTCTGTCTAAAGCAGGTTTGAGGAGGATGCTAAAACACTCCACTATCTCTACCCCCTCCCTCACCCCTCAGCCACCGGCCTAGGTTGAGACTCAGCCCCCCTAAACCGAGTGTCAAGGGAAGGCGAGCCAAGGGATTATGAGGATGACGGTGGGATTAATCTCGTCAAGTCCCTGGGTCTCCCTGCCCCCAAGACAGAGAAGCAGCAAATGTCCCTTACCTAGAATTGGGCTCCTCGTTGTTTCCAAGCGAGCCACGGCCAGACCGGGTAGCGAGTGGCCGGCTCTCTTGGGACCTGTACGATTGGGAAAAGACTCCCATCCCGCATGGCCCCCGCTAAGCAACTGCTTCCCGCCATCCCGGCTTGCCTCAAGGAGGCGAGGAGCTCATGGGACAAACCCCTTACCAGGAAGATCCTGGCTAGGGGCTTCCATAGCCTGCACATGCACAATATGTAGGAATCCGGGTTTTGTAACCCTCCCATGGTTGAGCCGTCACTGGCTGACTACCTCCACCCCACACACCATGCTACTAGCACTACTGGAACTTCCCTCCCTGGAAAGACAGAGCGCTTTTCTGCCTATATTTTCCATAAGACGTACAAAACCTCGGCGCTATCAATGAGAGCACTCAACGTGACCTTTTCATTGATGGCTTACCAGGCAGAGTTACTGGAGGAGGTGATAAAATAACTGGATTTGGATACCCTGAATCCAGATGCTTGGGATGTATGATGTATGATGTCTGATTGCAGATCTAAACCTCCATGCCGCCCGTAGTGCCATCCAAGGCTCTCGTCGTACCATGAGTATGGCGGTGTTGGGAGATAGGGCACTTTGGTTAAGTTTGTCCAGCTTAACAGACAGCTTGGACCTCCTGGATGCCCTTGTGACACCCAAGGAATTGTTTGGGCTCGCTGTCACCACCATATGGCAGAAGTGTGACATGCGTTAGAAAGAAGCCAAAGCCTTCTGCCTGCCCCGCAAACCCGTAATCCATGGCAGCCCGTTGGTCACCGCAACGCGCCCCAGCCTCACAGCATGGAGGGGGAAACATGCTGCTTCTTGGGGGACCAAACACCCCCGGTGACACAGCAGACTGCCAATACCCAGGTTAAGCCCTTGAAACAAAGCAAACCTGGAGGTAAACAGTCCTTTGATGCGGCCGCATTAAGGTTCTGTCCTCTTAACCCCCCTATGGGGGGCAAGAATGGTCAGCCAATCTAGGGCACATCCCTTAGCGGCAAATGAGGATAGTGTGCAAAGCCTACGGCTTCCTTGCCTTACCCTCTCTCTTGGGTTTAAGGTGAGCTATCCCTCCCTGTCTCATAATGATAAGCAGGGGAACAGGTTTTCTTGGCTCACTTTGAAGAACCCCTTAGCCCACCGGGTGTTTTGGGATATTTTTGGGCAATCTTATGGCAACTCCGCTCTACTGATAGAAAACATTTCCGACAGTCAGTACAGTATTTTTTACTTGTACTTTCTGGTCTGCCCTTTGCTGGGAGCCGGAGCACCAGACAGCTACAGTATCTGGAACACCCAAGTCCACTATGCTCTGGCCTTTTTTCCTCATCCCGTTTCTACCCTGCTCTTGGTTTATGCAGTTGGGCACTTGTCAGCTCTACCTTCACTTCTCGGGAACAAGCGGCTGGGGTTATTTTTGCTCTTGTTAACCCTCCCCTCCGGGGTAGGGCCAAGACAGACCAGCTGCATAACTGCTCTATTGCTTAGGATTAGGACATCTGGGTAACCAGCATGTTTCCTTCTTCTTTTAAGCTACACCGGTTGGCGGCTAAGGTAATTCCGTTGGCCACTCTATGGCGCAAAGCCCTGCTTGGTGACACGGTATAGCCATACTTATTGCCACCTGCTAGGGATGCATTCCAAGAGGATCAAGCATGTTTTGCAAGAAACACTATGCTTATATACCTTGGACACAATACGAGGTATACCAGTTAATTGGGAGACACTCTCTGTCCCCCATGCAGCGTTATCAAATCAAATAACATTTTATTGGTCACATACACATATTTAGCAGATGTTATTGCGGGTGTAGCAAAATGCTTGTGTTCCTAGCTCAAACAGTGCAGTAGTATGTAACAATTAACAACAATACTGTCACGCTCTGGCTCCGGGACTGTGTATTTTGAGCCAGGGTGTGTTCATTTGGTTGTGTTTGGTATTGGTTGTGTTGTATTTGGTTGTGTGTTCCTTGTCAGTCATTGTAACTGAGGACTTCACGATTCGTCATTGTTTGTTGTTTTTTTGTAGTGAGTACTTTAATTTAATAAAGTCATGTTCGCTCAACGCGCTGCGCTTTGGTCTCCCTCATTAGACGATCGTGACAGAAAAACCCACCTTAACCAGATCAAGCAGCATGAAGAAGAGAGAGGATGGACTTGGGAGCAGTTGAGTAGGAGTCTCGACTGGGCCAAGCCAAGAGAAGAGGAGAGAGGTTGGACTTTGGAGCAGTGGGGTGATAGTCTGGCGAGAACGATGGAGGCCTGGTCCACGAAGAGGAGAGAACCCCAGAAATTTTTTAGGGGGGGGCTCACGACGTCGGACCAGCAGGAGGCCGCGATAGAGCGGTCCAGTGGGTTGCTGGAGGAGGCCGTCGGGTTACGGGGGCCACTGGTCGAAGAGGGGATGGAGGAAGTAGAGGCACGGCGAGAGGTACTGGCGTGTGTTGCCAGTCCGGTCCGGCCCGTTCCAGATCCCGGTGTAGGGCCAGTGGTGTGTGTCCCCAGTACAGTCCGGCCCATCCAAGCTCCCCGCACCAAGCCAGTGGTGTGCGTCGTCAGCCCTGTCCGGCCCGTTCCTGCTCTCCGCGCCAAGCCAGGGGTGCGCGTCGGCAGTCCTGATCCAGCTAACTGGGTCAGATCGGACTGGGGGCACTACGGGGGGATTGTAGTAGGGTGGTGGTCAAGCCCGGAGCCGGAGCCGCCTCCGAGGAGCAATACCCACCCAGCCCTTCCCTATTTGGGGTGTAGGCGCGGTCGGAGTCCGCGCCTTTAGGGGGGGGTACTGTCACGCTCTGGCTCCGGGACTGTGTATTTTGAGCCAGGGTGTGTTCATTTGGTTGTGTTTGGTATTGGTTGTGTTGTATTTGGTTGTGTGTTCCTTGTCAGTCATTGTAACTGAGGACTTCACGATTCGTCATTGTTTGTTGTTTTTTTGTAGTGAGTACTTTAATTTAATAAAGTCATGTTCGCTCAACGCGCTGCGCTTTGGTCTCCCTCATTAGACGATCGTGACAAATACACACAAATCTAAACGTAAAATAATGTAATTAAGAAATATATGAATATTAGGACAAGCAATGTCTGAGTGGCATTGACTAAAGTATCTCGCCCGCATGGCACGTGCGAGCTGGCACTGAGCACCTGAGAGCCCGCATTTCGCATCTATCCTGACTTTTTCTCTCCCCTATGCCTGGTACAGAGTGAGGTAATAGGCTTATCCCTCATCTTCGAGCCCCTTCTTGAACGCCCTGGTTAGCAGAGATCACTCTCCTGCTTTATAACCAGTCCTGGTAGCTACTGTTACGCAGGGATCGTCTGACCCAAACGTACGGGGAGATTTTCCACCCTGGCCCTCTAGGCATGGCCCCTGGGAGGAAAAGTCTAAATGCGACAAGCCTGCCACTCAAGATCATTGACGATCCAGAGTGCCCCAGTGCCCCTTCTACACGTTCACTGTTTGAAAATGGCAGCCTCACTCTTCCTCATGGCAGCCTCTTGAGCCGCTGGAAAGCGGGGAGATGTAATACTTCTCCTTCTAACCCGCTTTACCATCTGCCCTATGCCTGCAAAGTGAGTGAGTGGGCTGCATGCACTGTCAGCCTGCCGTTTGTGCCTTCAGTTTGCCCCAGGGTCCTCCTAGGTACCTTGTTCCCCAAACCCTGCCTTTATGCCTAGGGTCAGCGGCAACTGCTTTGTCACACCCTAGAGCTTGTGGTTACACCCACCGCTCTTCCCATTCCCGTTTACGTTTTGCGCATTTGCTTGCATGAAGCAAGAGTTTATTGGGCGTTTGGTGCAAGGGTGGGGTGGGGGGGGGGGGGGCTACCTCATTAACGGCTATCCCTTGAGATAGTGGAGGCTATTGTATTGGAAAATATAATAGCAAGGGTTACAGCCCGGAAGGGCTCGTTCCACCAGAGGTATGGCTACCTATTAGGCACTGTTCTAAGGCATTTCCTTACAGGAGAATTGGGTAATTGCATGTTGGGTTACCCCTCATATGTTTATGAGGTCTTTACTAGCTGGATGTCACTGCAGCTTCGTTGGTGCATACCTCCTCAGTGTCGAAGCCTCTGAGGTGTGATGCTATTGGGACTACCCTGGCTTCGGAGAGCATGTCTGCAATACAGAAGTTGGCCATATCCCATAGTGACACATCGAAACGAGTATTAGAAATATAACTTCTATGAGAATATGAGTGAAATGTGTCACCACATTTCCCTGCTCGCAAGAGCATAAGGAAGAGAGGCATGCTTGAGAATGGCCAGTGGGCTGGCGAGTGGCTCCTTACAGGGAGGAGATTGGCTCACCTCATTCACCACTCAACCTGTCTGTCTCCACCAGACGCTGTGTCATTGGATAATTTTAGCCAGTGATCTGCCCCTGGGCGAATCCCATTGTGACACATCGCACTCATATTCTAATATAACCAGGGTTGCGTAACCCGAAGTTTTTCTAACATATCAATAGTGACACAAATATTATAGAATGAGAGACCAGAAGTCTCACAGGTGCAGTGTGACTCTGGTCAAAGCCATAATCTCTACTCCACCACATAGCAGAAGCTTTCACAGGCTAACCTCAGAAGCCACACTGCAGCTAGCATGCATCAACAACTTCTGGCTTTTCAGTTTATATCTGCTGTCAGTCCTCAGTATAACTCAAGTCACTTAACTTGACTTGGCAGTGGTGAATAGATCAAACGTAATAGTGTGGTTATTGTCCTACTCCAATTAAGTAACATAGTAGTACACCTGAAAGTTAACTTGTAATACAAGTGTGTCACATGACACATGGCCAGTCATTTCTTGTTATGACACAATGTCAGTTTAGCCCTCTGGTTTGTTTATCATGTGTACCATTTCTAGGAAGGCCATAGTGGCACTGCATTGGCTTTATTTTCTTCTGTAGAGAGCCTGTCAGAAAAACACTCGTAAATAAATACATCTAAAGATAGGAGTGCACTGTCGATCCAACATGACTCAACATGAAAGCAGCTCTAGTCATTTTCACATAGGCCATTAGAGATAAGCCATTCCTACACAATGCTTTGTAGAAGCGGAGCTCAGAGATTTACATGGTGAATCAAAATATGGCCTGTGTCAATTTAGCTTTGGAGAATAAGTTATTTCTGCTACTGCGAAGACTTTAAAAGGGCAAACTGATGGAAAATTACGAAATTAAGTAAATATGAGTGATCTTATCAGAGGTGAGATTTTCTGTCATCAGAATAGAATGCTTTGAAAAGCTCTAAAATATATCATTATGATGATTAATAGCTTTAAAAGGGTAAGGTTATTATAAAACCTTGATAACTTAACTTACACTATGAAAACTTTCTCTAGTGTTTACAAAATCAATCAAAAAAAATACATTCTAAGTTGACTTGCACTCTTAACCCTGTGTAGGCCACTTAGACAGTGGAGGGGGAGAGAAAGACAGGGATGATAGTTGTGAAAGAGGATTAACTGCAGATTGAGGCTGCCACTTTGGTTTAGGATCTTACTGCTGATTCTCCAGTATGGCCAGAGAAAGCTGAGGGGGTAAGGACACCGTCTGACTGAGGGCTCGCAGGGGAAGGGCAAAGAAGACAGAAAGAGGCTGTCGATCCTTAAGCCGCTCTGCCCTGCTCAGCAGCACATGTGCTGAGTGGGCCGTATGGGGTTGCTTACGGCCAGAGGTCACAGCCAAGGGCAGGACAGTTGAAAGGTTACTGTTAGCTGCTCCCTTAGACAAACAGTGCATTAGTGAGTGGTTCATTAGTGCTTCTGTGTTAGAAACAGTGTTTCAGTCTATCAGAGGTTTATAAGCCACTGTAGTTCAGGATAATGATATCTAGGTCAGAATGAAAGGGGGCTAATTGTCAACAGAGTTGCTTTGTTGATATTCTACAGTGACATAACAGGCAGATGTGATAAGAAAAAATAGGCCTATAGGAAATAATGGTGTTTTTTCTGTTTGCTTTTCCAAGTATACATTAATCCTGGAACGCACCACTGTACATTATTAGTATAAAACTTTCCTAATTTCACATTTAAAATCATAATAATGTCTACAAATATATACACTACCGTTCAAAAGTCTGAGATATCGCTTTTTCTTTGCAACTCTGCCTAGAAGGTCAGCATCCCAGAGTCGCCTCTTCACTGTTGACATTGAGACTGGTGTTTTGCGGGTACTATTTAATGAAGCTGCCAGTTGAGGACCTGTGAGGCGCCTGTTTCTCAAACTAGACACTCTAATGTATTTGTCCTCTTACTCAGTTGTGCACTGGGGCCTCCCACTCCTCTTTCTATTCTGGTTATGTCCTTGTTTTCAAAAGAAAACCTATTCTGGTTAGAGCCAGTTTGTGCTGTTCTATGTAGGGAGTAATACACAGCGTTGTACGAGATCTTCAGTTTCTTGGCAATTTCTCGCATGGAATAGCCTTCATTTCTCAGAACAAGAATAGACTGACGAGTTTCAGAAGAAAGTTATTTGTTTCTGGCCATTTTGAGCCTGTAATCGAACGCACAATTGCTGATGCTCCAGATTCTCAATTAGTCTCAAGAAGGCCAGTTTTCAGCAGTGCTAACATAATTGCAAAAGGGTTTTCTAATGATCAATTAGCCTTTTAAAATGATAAACTTGGATTAGCAAACAAAACGTGCCATTGGAACACAGGACTGATGGTTGCTGATAATGGGCCTCTGTACGCCTATGTAGATTTTACATACAAAATCAGCCGTTTCCAGCTACAATAGCCATTTACAACATTAACAATGTCTACACTGTATTTCTGATCAATTTGATGTTATTTTAATGGACAAAAAAATTGCTTTTCTTTCGAAAACAAGGACATTTCTAAGTGACCTCAAACTTTTGAACGGTAGTGTATATATATATATATAATTTTTAAAGACAAGGCAGGCTCACATATATATATATATATATATATATATATATATATATATATATGAGCCTGCCTTTCCTCTAAAAATATATGAACTGCATAATAAGTGTTTGAATATGATTTGATAAATATTATAATTACATTAACTTCAAAACCACACCGCCATGTAGGAAAGTAAGCTGTATTTATGAAGTGTATATGTGGTATACTAGCCTGTGCCAGGGCTGGTCCCTGATCCCCAGGCTAAAGGTTTGGAATTCATCATCACAGCACGTTAAGGGCCTGCCTAATAAAGTTACAACTGTGCTGCATTAAAACATGATAGACGGTTTGATTTGGCATACTCCACAGAAACGTGTTTGCACAATAACACAGACTCAGTTTTGTGAGATTGAAGAAGAGAGAAAAAACGAACAAGGAGCAAATATTTTGATACACATTTTAAATTATGATTTTGTGTGTTTGTCAAACATGTCGCTGGCTGGTATCCTGGGGTAACTAACCCATTTAGCATCAAAGGTGAGGCTCTGTGGCCTGGTGGTGAGACAGGAGGCAGCCAGGGGTTTCTGGGTTTGGAGCTCAGCTCTCTGTTGGGTCGGATTGTGGGGTTGAGTAACCCTGCTAGGACACTGTGCATTCCTCTGGGTTACACAGCCATTCTAGCAGACACACACAATACAAGGGGAAATCAGAGCTGGCTTAATGCAGCGAATAAATGCAAGAAATCGATCCATATTTATGGTTTGGCCATTCTGGGATAGAAGAACTTCATTTATACCCCTTTTATTTATTAAAGGTACTTAGGAAGCTTTCCTTTAGAATTGAGAGTCTAGTGAGTACACAAGCAAACTATGGCCTAAAACATTATCTGCAGGGCTCAAGATTCTGCATCCTGCCTCCAGGTCTCACGGGAGAATGCTGGAATCTCCAGTTCGATGATGGAGCTCCAATAAACAATGAATCATGTTGCAGAGAGCATGCGCAAAGAGCTTTGTAACAAAAAAAAACGAAGCAAAGTGGACATAGAGAACAAGCATAGTTTCTCCCTGTTGTTGAACTGAGAAATATCTTTAACATAATTGCCAAAGTGCCCTCACACCTAACTTTGAGAAGAAGAGAAGAGTTGCTACATAAGGTCACAGTCACACTAGGGAATAATGAGAGAGAAACAGTGAAACAACAACTAATATAAACACATACTTTGATGAAAAAAGTTAATATCATGACCTTTGCAGATACTTGTTTTTTGTGGAGAGGTTGTATAATACACAACCTTTCTTCTTTGCTTGTCTTCTTTGTTATTTTATCGCTCTATCTAAAAAGATGAAAATAGTTCATCATGTTGCCTACTGGTTCTTTTTAACGAACAATTAGTTAGTCTTGTAGAACTCTCAAAAAAGGCTATGTAATTTGCTATAGAACTGTGCCTGTGAGCCAGCTGCAGTTGACACAGTTCAACTCTCAAGTGTACTGTAGGGGAAGTGCCTACAGTACAATGGTGTAACATGGTGAACACTACAAAATCCATGTACAGCTGACACTCTCATGAAACCAGATGGTCTTAATGATTTCCCCCCAATTCATATAAAGAGAATAACCAAAAGGACCAAAGACGACATAAAACATGAATGGAGATACATGGCAATTACAATCAAAAGTAAGTATATCAAACATAAATAAACAGCAGAGTAAATGAACAGGTAAACAAGAAAGAGGGGGAAAAGAACATGTGGCTCACCCAACTATCAAAGCAGTGATAACCTCTTTATTGGACCAAGAATATCCAGCTCCTGCCTGTCTGTCTCTTTCTTTAGCCTTCAATGCTTCCCTCGCTCGCGTTAAGCTTCCTGCAGATTTCTCCTCCTTGGGAAAAATGTCCTGGGAGGGGTAGAGGAGAGAAAGTGTTTTGCTCAGTGATTCAGAGGCATGGTGTAAACGCCAGCATTCTCTTTCTGACAACCAGCATTAATTGCAGATCAGACTCGCCCACACACTCCACATTTATCCTGTGTGTCTCCTGGAAGGAGCTGAGACCAGGCTGTGATATTCTGGTGCTATGAAGAGGAGTGCTGTGGGAGACCCTCCAGACCCACACTCCTCACACCAATCACCACCTTAGATCCTATCCCTTTTACCTGGGTCAACTTTCTCCACTCAAGCTAAAGACTGTATTTAAACATCTATGGATTTACAGAGAGACATTTAGGCCTGAACACATCCATGATGTAATACGTTACTGATAAAGGTAAAATTCATTTGATAACTTGTTGTACTGCACCCTGACATAACACTAGAGTGTAAAAATGCAACATTTGTTGCAGTAGACTATTACAGACAAGTATATCCTATGAGTGATTGCAGTAGCATATTGCATGTTCTTAAATAAGTTGACTCTACTTCAACACAACACTTTTCTGTAAGATGGAGCGAAGCTGTCTGACTTGCTGTATGCATCTCATCCACACACTATACATAAGAGGTCACGTGAAGTGCATCAGGAGCAACAGGGCCTCATTATTGGATAAGCCTTGGGTGTCTCAGAACCTAACGATGGCGGATTGGAGGGTGCTTTGCTCTGCTGCATTAATAGTCACTATCGGCCTGCTGGGGAAGTAATGTAAATGCAATGGGGGGGGGGGACTCCTCCAGAGGGGACCAAAATAGATACTCAATAAAAACACACACAGATATCCCTTTATATTGCTGCCAAGACGGCTGTCCCTGAAAAACTTTGCTATTTTCATTTAGTGCCAAGCCAGGAATACCTCATGGTTGGGGAAACCATAGGGAACGTTATACATTTATCAGTCAGTCTCGACCAAACACTCTCTACACTATTTACCTTCATCTGGATTTATAAACAATGGGGTTAAGTCAAGTGAAGATGCCATAAACGTTTGTCCTTATACTGACTGAGTCAGTTTATCATCTACTATACTAAGGCCAGGTTTATTATTTTACTTTCCATTTGTGAGTTTACAAAACACAATGTTTCATATACAAGTTCAAAATGTACAATTCGTACAAACAAAAAAATCTAAATTTACACTGACAGGTACAATATGGCGTGTGGACTTTAACAAATATGTTAAATGAGCAGAGTGTAATTTGTTATAATGTTAAACGTTCACTTACTGGTAAGTATTTATGGTCATTTTCAATGGCAGATAAATGATCAAGACAAATCAATGCCTCCTTCCTACCTTCTATAAATCTGTTCAGTCAGTAGAGCAGACACACGTTGAGGTCATTCTCCTAACTATTCACCATGACCTGACTGCCTCCCATCAAGCTTGTAATTAGATATTTAAACCCACAAACAGGTGCAGGGACTTATTTCATTGTGGAGTGTTGCTGTATAATTTACTCAGAGGAAACTTAATTCAGCCCTGAGTGAGAGACAAAACCTAAATTCAGATTACGTGTATAGGCATGTCCTACACAACATAGATTTTCACCTTACTCATGCAATCAATATCAGGAGAGGAGAGAGACCAATGGTGGAAAACATACATTTCTCCACAGTAGAGGTGTAAATGCAAAGCAACAACAGCAGTTACAGTAGCAGTTCTGATGGGGCAGTGGCCATCAGCTGACCAGAACCATATACATTTCAGGACTTCAGTGCAAAGCATATTATTAATAAACGGACACTTGCTATGTAGGATACTCTTATAACAATGTAATTAATATTATGTATAATAGTATGAAAAATGTATGCACTCACTAACTGTAAGTCGCTCTGGATAAGAGCGTCTGCTAAATGACTAAAATGTAAAATGTAAAAAAATTACATGCTTAGGCTACTAGTTGGTATTGTGTCACCTATTAAAATAAGAAAATCCACAACTAAGAAAATTTGAGTTTACAGTGACAGCAGTAGCCTATGGAATGGCTATAGGCAATATCCCTACTTCTAATCGCACCATCTTTAGTGGTTCAGACATCTAAATCAGCTGGCTATTATAGTGTATGTGATACAATTATAGTATGCACAGAAAATGACAATGTATTTCAGAGCAATCAAAGTATTCAAAAGCCAAACAGTCATTTGATAGCATGTAGCCTATTGTGATGATGTAATGGCATTTAAGTGAATGCAAAATAAATGTTTAATGTCGGTAAAACAAAACAAAGTTAAATTGTATTAGCAAATGCATGCCTCCCGTTGTCTGAGAAGTCCCCGACACTGACTGTCAACTGATATTGCGCGCTCTATGATAGCCTATTGTAGCCACTGTAAATAAGTTACAGTAAAGTCATTGCCATTAGTAATTCAAGACGACTGATAAAAACTATTATTCTAAGAAATATCCTGAAAATGACACACTCTGAAAAAGTTTATCAAATTAACCGTAGGCTATCAAATTAAATAAGATAAAGATAGCGGAACTCTTCTAGTCTATTGGGGCAATAAGCGCAAAGACGCACGTTCATATGATCAATATGAATATGAAATAACTGTAGCCTATTCATAGGCATACAAATACATTTTTTTTTTAAATCCAGCATAGACACAGAAACTGACATAATATAATAATGCTACAGTATGGGATTGCTTTTCGATCCCAAATTCACTCAATGTCTCCCTCCTGCGCTTTCTCTCTCACACGAGTGCAATTTTGTTGCTATTTTTGTTACTCACCTTGTCTCTCAAGTCCCTCGCTGTATATAGATACTCTATATCAGAGGCTCCAATGGATACCGTGTGCGTGTGACATTAACGTAATTTTAGTCACATTTACACACGAACTGCTATTTTAGGGAGCAGCTAAACTCAGTAGAGCCAGTCTCTTGTCAGTGAGAGACTCCTCCCCTTATCTGACGAACGCCAGACGAGGGAGAAATCAACCTCCTCCCACTCATGTCTCATCGTTACAAAAACTATACCCAAACTTCTTTAACTTTCATCGTAGGCTACCTATATTACCTCGATAAATGTGACTTTTACAGTGAAATAGAATGTCAAAATGACCGTGCGCGAGGGCATGATATTGGCTATATGATGACATGATTAGTAAGATGTGCTCTATGCTACTCAAAAAGGCCCAGCCTATGTATGCTATTTATACAGTTTGGTCAACTTGATATGGTTTGTACCCAATTTACAATGATAATAACATAGTAATTGCATTCTTGCTACATCATGCTTGGAAGTCTTGGTGTCAACATAGCACCGCTGCCCTTGTATTCCATTGTAAAGTTTGAACTCTGCTACATCTGTGTCTGAGCTACAGACAAGTAAGTTAGTGGGACATGGGAAATGTAATGCAACAATGTAGGCTATCTTACATTGTAAGTGATTGACATAGCGTAAATGTGGCAGCAACTACACTCAAATCCGTTCAAATTACGATATAAATTGAAATCTGTTGTTAATTATGATTGTTGGCGGCATTCACCTCACTCCATACGATTGACGTCATATCTCTCAAAGACAACAGCAACATTGGAAAGGACATGTTTCTGATCCAATTGAAATACTCAGCGGCTGGTCAGTAACCAATTACAGAAGGGAGGTGGGATCTGTATAACTGGCATGTGGCAAAGTCACGTGTAAGTGCAGGATCTGAGGAAGAGGAGTGGTGCGGAGCTCGGATTGTTTTTACCTAGATTTAAAGGAACAGGTGCATGTGGAAATAAAGTAACACTATTGTAACTTCACAATTAGTGATGAGATTTTGCATTTTCATCTTACCAGAATGGGTTTAGGAAACACCTATAAAATAAGTAAATGATCTGGCACTATTTCCATCAATGTGCACAGTCTGCACACACTGTTATGAGGTTTTGTAACACTATCATCACTTTCATAAGCCATTATGAATTATTACATGTTTATAAATGTTTATAAAACCTTTATACATGACCATACATGTTAATAATGAAGTACTTATTTATTAGTAAGTTAGGCTATTCATAGTTTATAGATTTAGTATAGTTTATTGATGACTATTCATGAATGTTATAAAGTGTTACCCATGAGGGTAAAAAACAACAACAAAAAACATTTGGATGTCCATTGCCATCACTCATTAGATGAACAACCCTCAATGTATTTGGGGTATCAAATTCTAGCTCTTCTTTAAGATGACTGTATACAGGAATCAGGAAAATACTGTGAGTGTCCTTCCATACTACTGTACTGCCTCATGGCTTTATGTCAGAGTATTGTGTGTGTTAGGAGCACAAAGGAACAGCACCAAGTGACTGCAAGGAACCAGGGTGTGTACAATATACAGTAGACCTGCCTCTAAACAGACACAGAGTTACATCCCAGGCATGTTCGATCTCCAAAATCCATCAGCTGTGTCACAGTAATGAATCCTTCAAATTAAGCTCTCCTTAATCCCACATTAGATTGTTCCTATGGCTCTACTATCATTGATTTTAGTGGGTTTATTAATCCCATTCCGTAGCTCCACTTTGGTCCTGGCAAGGCACAGGCCATCTGCAAAAAATTGTCCTGCCAGGGCGAGGCATATTCTGTTGATCTATTCCACAAACACTTGTTAGCCCCGGTCCACTGAAAACTTCCCCATGTACCCCTGACAACCTCCCCATATACCCCTGAAAACATCCCCATGTACCCCTGACAACACCTCCCCATATACCTCTGAAGATCTTCCCATACCTGAAAACCTCCCCATATACAGTACCCCTGAAAACCTACCTATATACCCCTGAATACCTCCCCATGTACACCTGACAACCTCCCCAACTACCCCTGAAAACCTCCCCATGTACCCCTGACAACTTCCCCATGTACCCCTAAAAACCTCCCTATGTACCGCTGACAACCTCACCATGTACGCCTGACAACCTCACCATATACACAGTCACTGGTGATATTAATGGGGGAAAAGTGTATTCATCCACGGCCCCAGCTTGATAATAAAGCGTATATACTTAACAAAAATATCAACGCAACATGTAAAGTGTTGGTCCGATGTTTTATGAGCTGAAATAAAAGATCCCAGAAATGTTCCATATTCACAAAAATATTATTTATCTCAAATTCTGTGCACAAATGTATTTACATTCCTGGTAGTGAGCATTTCTCCTTTGCCAATATAATCCATCCACCTGACAGGTGTGGCATATCAAGAAGCTGATTAAATGGCATGATCATTACACAGGTGCACCTTGTGCTGGGGACAATAAAAGACCACTCTAAAATGTGCAGTTTTGTCACAAAACACAATGCCACAGATGTCTCAAGTTTTGAGGGAGCGCGCAATTGGCATGCTTACTGTAGGAATGTCCACCAGATCTGTTGTCAGAGAATTTATTGTTCATTTCTATACCATAAGCCGCCTCCAACGTCATTTTAGGTAATTTGGCAGTACATCCAACCAGCCTCACAACCTCAGACCACATGTAACCATGCCAGCCCAGGACCTCCACATCCGGCTTCTTCACCTGCGGGATCGTCTGAGACCAGCCACCCGGACAGCTGATGAAACTGAGGAGTATTTCTGTCTATAATAAAGCCCTTTTGTGTGGAAAAACTCATTCTGATTGGCTGGGCCTGGCTCCCCTGTGGGTGGGCCTGGCTCCCAAGTGGGTGGGCCTAAGCCCTCCCAGGTCCACCTATGGCTGCGCCCCTGCCCAGTCATGTGAAATCCATAGATTAGGGCCTAATGAATTTATTTCAATTGACTGATTTCCTTATATATTTTTTGTTCAGTATAATTTACTCAAAGTTTTGTTGACCTCAAAGGTATTAGAAAACACAGTTTGTGTAAGTGAATTTGTATATGTTCGTATGTAATGTGTAAGTCGCTCTGGATAAGAGCGTCTGCTAAATGACGAAAATGTCAATGTAAATAAGAGTGTGTTTATGCTATCACATGCTATACACTTTCACTGTGTGTTCATGCAATAACCTGTTATAACAATTGATTTAACTACGCATATCACCAATTTCAGATAGTTTTTCTTTGATTGTATAAATATCATCAACCAGGTTTTAAATCCTTAACACATCAACTAAGATTTACATCATTGTGTGAAGTCACAGTTCAGCACTTTAAACACATGATTAAAGCATAACAATAAATATAACTCTCTTATGATCACCATGTTTGTTTGTGAGTTAATAGAGTTTCAGGGGAATGACCTCTCAGTAGAAAGAGCTGTTGCTCACCCATCATTGCTTTCAGCACCTACTAAATAGTACTGTTGCGTCCACATCAATGTGCCTTGCCTGGGTAAGACCCCTCATATCCAACCCTCATCTTCCATAAGTCAAGACCGAGACGCCACTCATGACACCCCCCTGCCCTTTGTGTAACACAAAGGCCTATGTCACTGTGTGTCTCACCTGTTTGAGTTGTTGCACAAATGCCTTCACAGAACCTGCTGTAAAGGGTCTTCAGGTTTTTTCCTGCAAGGATTCACTTTCTGTATCTCTTGTTTCCTCTCTTTATATTTCGGTCTCTCTTCTTTGTATCACTCGTTCTCTTTCTTCTACTTCAAAGCCAGACCAGCTGGCTTTGGATGCTTTCCTTCTTGCCCCTGAGAAGCCTGACTTCACACCCTCTGACTCCTCTTGTCCCTTGGTCTTTCTGCCGGGAGGGAGTGGGGCAACAACAGTTTGAAGGGTAGGACCCCAGATGGACGCAGACATGCCAGGCATGCGTTGTGTGACAGGGCTTGGCTCAGGGGCTCTCTGGACCAGCCGCAGCTGTCAGTCATGGGCACAGAAGGTGTTAGGAGGTTTTCCTTATTGTGTTATTGTGATTCATATACGCTGAGTGTACAAATGTTAGGAACACCTGCTCTTTCTATGGCATAGACTGACCAGGTGAATCCAGGTGAAAGCTATGATTCCTTATTGATGTCCCCTGTTAAATCCACTTCAATCAGGAGACAGGTTAAAGAAGGATTTTTAAGCCTTGAGACAATTGAGACATGGATTGTGCATGTGCCATTCAGAGGGTGAATGGGCAAGACAAAAGATTTGTGCCTTTGAACGGGGTGTGGTAGTAGGTGCCGGGCGCACTGATTTGAGTGTGTCAGAACTGCAACCCTGCTGGATTTTTCACGCTCAACAGTTTCCCTTGTGTATCAATAATGGTCCACCACCCAAAGGACATCCAGCCAACTTGACACAACTGGGGGAAGCATTGGCGTCAACATGGGCCAGCATCCCTGTAGAACGCTTTCGACACCTTGTAGTCCATGCCTCGACGAATTAAGGCTGTTCTCAAAAGTGAGTGCAACTCAATATTAGGAAAGTGTTCCTAATGTTTTGTACACTCAGTGTAAATGTTAAGGCAGAGGGCAAACATCATGACTTATTAAGTAAAAATGACTTTTCCTAATAACAAGGGGTTCTAGTGTATTCATGAGCTGATGATTAAACCCTATTTGGTCAATAAACTGACGCATAAACATGATTTACAGTACTTTTAATGTAAGGTTCAGCAACGCAGATCCTTCATCTCTACAACATGGCAGTAGACACAACGCCTTTCAACTCAACCGGTTCTTCCACAGGAAGCATATTCTCATGAAGTATAAAAAACGTCTGTAAACAAAGTTACATTTGTATCAAAACATTTGATATGTATGAATTATGTATCAATAACAAATCATATATTTGGCATGAATATTAAGTCGCACAAACACAAAAGATAACAACTGGTTCCATTAGAGCTCTGATGGGAGACAGCTGGCATTTCCAACTTTGCACCAGACCACAAATAGCTCCAGAGACACTTTCCTTCCAATTAAGAAATGGATTGAAGAAAATACCCTTTAGACAGCACATTCAACATTATTAGAACTGGAGTCCAGTGTGATCTGGTATATGATACTGAAGAAAGAAATAGATGTTTACTTTATAAATTAGGACACCACAAACAGTTCCCTGTGTCACACAATTTTCAGAGGCCTTAGTCTGGCCATGCAGCTCTGAAATAACACTTATCTGAGGCTCATTAAAACAATCCCTCTAAAAAGCCCTCAGCAGTCCTCTCCAATCCCGGACTCTCCAATCTTTGCTTTTCGATGGGGGCACTCTCCAAATCCAGTCATGGGGCAGAGACAGTCAACAAACCACATACAGTACATTGTCTTGAAACTTGATTTGACATTTTTATTAGAACATTTTTTTGACAGAATTTGTTTTGAAAGCAACTGTAAGAACTTGTATATACAATATTGTCTGAATGTAACAATACACTAACGTAGAACTCCCCCCTAAAATGTATTAAAGCTTGTAAAAGACATTGAGATGTTACTTGAATCCATAGTAACAATAATCACTAACACATTTACATTCCTACTGCATGTAATTGGCTGCAAAAAGATTATTCCACAAAACATAGGAAGAAAGTCTACAGGTGAAAGCACTCTGTTTATTTCTAAAGGAATAAAACAGTAAGTAAGTTGAATGTTAGATAACCTTGTCGAACATCTAAAAATACCCAATGTCTCACAGTCTGGATCAGTTCTCTCATTACCAACTGTAATTAACACTAACCAAGCCCAGCACACAACTGTTAATATAGAGGTATGACATGTGTAATGAGAACGACTGATTATGATATATAATCTTAGTTCCCTGAGGGAGAGGAACGAGACGTAGCACATAGCTAGGGGAATACACAACCACAACACACGGGTCAGGCTGAACAAGATCTATAATCATGTGGGTTGGCCAAGAGACATGTCACTCATAAAAGAAAAAGTCTCACCTTCCATGGGTGAAAATACAAGCCCCACCTTCATGCCCAGTCCAAAATAAATCCTAAACCCCTAGGTTCCACCTGGTCCTCTGGTAGCCTAGACAGAGGTTCCACCATATTGCTTACACAGATCCAATCCATTCAGATCCATGAAAACTGTTTAGGGGTGAGGGTTAGGGTCATGTTCCGTATTTGAAGAGTCATAAGCCCTTGCTACCTCTGCACAATTGGTGAATGTCCTCGGGGCAGGAGCGAACCCAAAAGGGAGCACAAGAAATGTGTACGATCCACCTTTGAAGACAAAGCACAGGTGTTTCTGCATGTTATATACTGTATATTAGGGCTGCCCAACGCTCTTCCTGGAGATCTACTGTCCTGTGTTTTTTTTTGTCCAACCCTAATTTAACACACCAGATTCTACTTATTAGCTGCTCAACAAGACCTTAACTAGCTGAATCAGATATGCTAAATTAGGGTTGGACTGAAAGTCTACAGGACAGTAGATCTCCAGGAAGAGTGTTGGGCAGCCCTGCTGTATATCTTGCATGTTTTTTTTCTTTCTAGTGGAGTAACTTTGACAACATACATAGTGGTAGGTTATTGTAATTAGTACCTGCATCTGTGCTCTTCTTCGGAGTGACTGAGGTGGCATGTAAAGCACGTTGCTAAATGAGTAGATGATCTCCCATGGGGATTTCTAAACCCTTGGGCTTTAGTTTTCTAGCCCATACTGCTTTGTTCTTCACACTGCTCAGTGCTTCTGAACTCCGCAGGGTGGAGGAGCCCAAAACAGCTTATTGTCTGTTTGTTTTGGCTAGGCCCTTTCTCGGGTAGAAGTACATAGTTCCCAGCAACAATATGAACTCCTTAATTATCTTAAATATTCAGACTATGGCTTCATTTATAAAATGTGCCAGCCATCGTACTGAGCTCATTAAGAATTTAACAAGGTCAAAAATGAAACTCCTCTTCCCATTATTCATTTTGTCCTTAATTTCAAGTATAATTTCATTTATCACTTAAAATGACTACCAAATAAATCACTCAGGCATTTTGTTGTCAGGTAACATTAGCAGTATCTCTGCAATAAACACATATTGAAAATCTGAATAGTGTGATGTTGTACTCCGACCAAACAAGAGGTCCTACCCATTATATGAAACAATTAGAGACATATTTTTGTAATATCTTATGTAGGTGAAGTATGATTCACTAGTGAATTGTTGGCTATAATTTATGAATGACAATTGAAAGAAACCATCTGTAATTGTTTGAAAAATACTTGAGATCAATCAAAATACATTGTTATGCGATGGTTTTGTGAATACTGGTCTTACCTAAAATGAAAGTATTGGGTTTTGACTGATATTGTGAAAGCAGTGCTATTGTTTGTCAGGTAAACCAACATGGGGTATACAGTCAGCAGTATTTTTGAGTGACAGTTCAGTGCTGTTAGAATGGCCTTCACTTAATCATACATTACACCTAATATTGAACATCATCTGTGAAAATGCTGTGAGTCGATATTATCTCGCACCTCACCTTTGTCTAGTTTAAAAACACCAATGCAGAGAGCCCATTCAGACAACCTGATCAATGCTGCTAAAACTGAAGGTAAATAACAGATATAAAAAGCTTGTCCGACACAAGATTCTTGTTGTCCGTTATCTATTCCCAATATGCATCTCCAGAGAAAGGGAAGATATATGATGAAATAAAAAGTAACTTTATACTACCTGTTAACTCATTAAAGATGGCACTGAAAGAACATTCATTTTCAGTCTCATCTTGTTATTGTATACTCAATTTCACAATAATTTTAAATATAAGGAATCAGTTGCAAGTAAAATGTATTGAAAGCTGAGGGAACAATTTCTGCATGAATTTAGTAATTCAAATGAAAGTGCCATGACATGTTTGAGAGTGAGATGCACCTCACAGTTTATTTCGTCCCAGACACAAACATTTTTTACTCTTGCATTGAGCCAACTGGGCCCAAAGCAGCTAAATCTTCTACAGATGTTGGGGCCCCTAAAGCGTACCCCTGTACTAAGACTGCTACACTGACCAGGACAATGCACCCGAGATGTGATACTGTATAAAATATCTGAAAAAGTATTATCAGAAAGTATGGATGTGATAAAGAGTATCAAAGTTTAATGTCTAAACTTATAATTATGCACATATGATAAAAACATCTAATGAATGTTATCTAATCGTGCCATGTTCATAAGAAAACGGACATTACTGTCTACCCAACCGTTAGTGTTGCTTTTGTTGTGAGTAATTTCAAACAATTAATCTGTTCCAATCCTTTCATATCTAACATCTAAGACCAGTTTTCACTTGAATTCTCTCGCACAATCTGTTGACCTGCCACTGATTGGGTGGCACCCAGAATAAACAGCCTGCTTTGTCCTACATTTTCTGGGATAGATTCATAGTAGAATAGAGCATTGTCCACAAAACAGGTGCATATGTTTTTTCAAATTACTGTCATATTGTAGGGTATTGTGATGTTATTTTAGAGGAAAATAGCTGTAATATTCTAACAACTGCAGTACACTGCTTACTGCATTTGTATTTAATAACTTGCATTTGTTCAATTTGAATAATGACCAGAATATCAAGTTTACATTTCTTCACTGTATACACTAGATAAAGTTTTTTCCATTAACCCACTCTAACATAAAAGGTTGCCTTAAAATTTAAGGTACACAATTTCAACTAAGCATTATGACTCATAGCAGGCATAGGCTATCCAACTCTAATCCATGAAAGATAATTTGGTATTCATGTTTTACAAATGTGCATGAGTAAAATCCTTAGCTAAATCTATTTGGCAAGAGCAATTGAACGCATCGCAAGCACATCCTCCACCGTAAAATGCCAGTGAAATGATCCAGCAATGCCAGGCTTTGTCTCTGGAATTCTACAGCTTTCCTGGCTTTTTCTTCATGGATTTAGTTTTTCTTTTTCTTTTACTATTTTCTCAAAGGTAAACAGGAGACAGACACAGGGGACTCATGCAGTTTTCCTACAACAGGTAAAAAACGTGCGTGTCAGGCCTGCGAGTCACAAATGAAACATGCTTTGTTTAGGAATGATTTATAGCTCTGATGCCTGGGTGCACTTGGCTGTGACGAGCTGAGGGTTTGATGGTGGTGAAGGACTAGTTGGGGGAGATTGGAGGGGGGTTGGAGTGGGGAGGAGCCAGTGTCAGATTTGTTTTACAGGAAGACTGATCTGTACCTGCTCCGAGGATGTTCACTACAACACACAGCTCTGCCATTAATCACATGGAGCCTCAGAGTGCTGTGAGCTTTGTCTTCCCCTGTTCTCCTCTGTGCTGCATGCTGCCAGGAGGCTGGGGAAACTAAGTCTAACCAAGCCCTTCACAGCACCTCCATGCCATCAACAGACTTCGACTGAGCTTCCTTAGACACAGAGACCACTGGGGCTTACACAGTGCATAGTACTGTACTACCGGTGTAAAAGCAGGCAGATGTAGGGAGAGCCCCTAACTCTATTCCAGCTCTCAGGCCGTCTCTATAACCACAGCATGAAAATCAGCCAATATTTGTCATGCTCTTGGATACCTGGAAAAAGTGTAATTAAGCAATAAGCCCTTAGCAGTGGTGCAGGGTTCTTCTCCAAAAAGAAGAACCCTGCACCGGCGGGGGAGGCAGAAGGACGGATGAACCCTGCAGCTAGGGCGTCCTCAATGTAGGTCTCCATAGCCTTGGTCTCCGGACCCAACAGAGAGTACAGTCATCCCCGGGGCGGAGTGGTGCCTGGGAGAAGGTCAATCTCGCAGTCATAGGGTCGGTGCAGCGGAAGCGAAGTGGCCCGGGCCTTTCTGAACACCTCACTGAGGTTCTGGTACTCCGCGGGAATGGCGGAGAGGTCCGGGCAACTTCCGAGCCCACAGGAAGACGTCCCGGGGCAGGTTGCGCTGACTTCAGACAATGGGGGTGGCAGAACGGGCTCCAGCCCATAATGGCACCCGCAGTCCAGTCTATGATGGGATTGTGTCGCTGGAGCCAAGAGAATCCCAATACTATGGAAACCTGAGGAGACTTAATCAGCATTAATTGGATTGGCTCGCTGTGGTTCCCTGACACTCGTAGGTTGATGGGAGTGGCAATGTGAGTGACCCGGCCTATAGAGTGCCCGTTCAGCGCTCTAACGTCCATGGGAATGGAGAGGGGCTGAATGGGGATGACCACCTCGGACGCCAGGGTAGCGTCCAAAAAACTCTCATCGGCCCCAGAGTCGATGAGTACCCGGAGAGATTTTGACTCGTTCCCCCACAGTATGATGGCATGGAAAGGGGTGCGAGTAAGGGGAGAGGAAAAGTTCTCCATAAGGCCCACCAGAGTACTCACCCCTTCTTGATGAGCCTGATTTTTAATGGGCAGGTAGCTACGAAATGTCCTGTAACTCCACAATATAGACAGCTCTGGGTGTGGAATCGGCATAGGCGCTAAGCCGGAGTCAATCTAGCCCTGCTCAGGTGCCTGGACTCCGAAGGAGGCGAGTCGGCAGCCCTCTGTGATTCCCAAGAGAACTCGGGTTCACACGGACATGTAGACTTCGGGGGTCTCCGGGATTCTTTGGAGGCGAGGTGGGAATCGAGGGCGAACGAGGGCAACAGGGCACTGATTCCCTCTCCCTCCTACATTCTCGAAGCCGCCCATCAAACGGATGGTCAAGGCAATGAGGGAGTCAAGGTCCATGGGCAGCTCCCGGGCTGCAATCTCATCTTTGACCACCTCCGACATTCCATGAAGGAACATGTCAAACAATGCTTCCGGGTTCCAGGCACTCTCAGCCGCCAACGTGCGAAAATCCACTGCGTAGTCTGCCACACTACGGGAGTCTTGACATAGCTGGAGCAGCTTACGAGCAGCCTCTCTCCGGACAATGGAGAATCAAACACCTTCCGAACTTCCGCCACAAACTGCTGAGGCAGACAGTGCTCCCACACCGCCGTAGCACAGGCGAGTGCCCTCCCAGACATCAGCATTATGATGTACGCTATCCTCGAGCGGTCCGAGGGGAACGAAGAAGGCTGCAGCTCGAAAATTAGGTAGCACTGGGAGAGAAAAGCCCGACAGGTTCCGGAATCTCCAGCGTAGCGCTCCGGAGGAGGTACAGTGAGGGAAAAAAGTATTTGATCCCCGGCTGATTTTGTACGTTTGACCACTGACAAAGACATTATCAGTCTATAATTTTAATGGTAGATTTATTTGAACAGTGAGAGACAGAATAACAACAACAAAATCCAGAAAAACCCATGTCAGAAATGTTATAAATTGATTTGCATTTTAATGAGGGAAATAAGTATTTGACCCCTCTGCAAAACATGACTTAGTACTTGGTGGCAAAACCCTTGTTGGCAATCACAGAGGTCAGACGTTTCTTGTAATTGGCCACCAGGTTTGCACACATCTCAGGAGGGATTTTGTCCCACTCCTCTTTGCAGATCTTCTCCAAGTCATTAACGTTTCGAGGCTGACGTTTGGCAACTCGAACCTTCAGCTCCTTCCACAGATTTTCTATGGGATTAAGGTCTGGAGACTGGCTAGGCCACTCCAGGACCTTAATGTGCTTCTTCTTGAGCCACTCCTTTGTTGCCTTGGCCGTGTGTTTTGGGTCATTGTCATGCTGGAATACCCATCTACGACCCATTTTCAATGCCCTGGCTGAGGGAAGGAGGTTCTCACCCAAGATTTGACGGTACATGGCCCCGTCCATCGTCCCTTTGATGCGGTGAAATTGTCCTGTACCCTTAGCAGAAAAACACCCCCAAAGCATAATGTTTCCACCTCCATGTTTGACGGTGGGGATGATGTTCTTAGGGTCATAGGCAGCATTCCTCCACCTCCAAACACGGCGAGTTGAGTTGATGCCAAAGAGCTCGATTTTGGTCTCATCTGACCACAACACTTTCACCCAGTTCTCCTCTGAATCATTCAGATGTTCATTGGCAAACTTCAGACGGGCCTGTATATGTGCTTTCTTGAGCAGGGGGACCTTGCGGGCGCTACAGGATTTCAGTCCTTCACGGCGTAATGTGTTACCAATTGTTTTCTTGGTGACTATGGTCCCAGCTGCCTTGAGATCATTGACAAGATCCTCCCCTGTAGTTCTGGGCTGATTCCTCACCGTTCTCATGATCATTGCAACTCCACGAGGTGAGATCTTGCATAGAGCCCCAGGCCGAGGGAGAATGACAGGTCTTTTGTGTTTCTTCCATTTGCGAATAATCGCACCAACTGTTGTCACCTTCTCACCAAGCTGCTTGCCGATGGTCTTGTAGCCCATTCCAGCCTTGTGTAGGTCTACAATCTTGTCCCTGACATCCTTGGAGAGCTCTTTGGTCTTGGCCATGGTGGAGAGTTTGGAATCTGATTGATTGATTGCTTCTGTGGACAGGTGTCTTTTATACATCCCTTTAAGAGTGTGCTCCTAATCTCAGCTCATTACCTGTATAAAAGACACCTGGGAGCCAGAAATCTTTCTGATTGAGAGGGGGTCAAATACTTATTTCCCTCATTAAAATGCAAATCAATTTATTACATTTTTGACATGCGTTTTTCTGGATTTTTTTGTTGTTATTCTGTCTCTCACTGTTCAAATAAACCTTTAAAATTATAGACTGATCATTTCTTTGTCAGTGGGCAAACATACAAAATCAGCAGGGGATCAAATAAATGTTTCCCTCACTGTAGGTGGGGTTCTTGGGACACTAGGGTAGGCTGGGAGATTACGGGTGTGACCCGCTGCCCAGTAGGGAATCCGCGGAATTGCTCCAGCAAAGTCTTGAACGCATGGTCATGGCGTTCTGCCAGGGTATGGAATCCCTCCATAAGACTCCTCGTGTCATCCAATGGTGGCTTCTTGCAGGGAGACAGCATTGTGGAACTGGTCTGAGTCTGCTGGGTCGGTCGTGGCCAGTTCGTACGACAGTGTCGAAGTAACAAAAGTTTATTAGTAGAACAGAGGGCAGGCAAAATGACAGGTCAAGGGCAGGCAGAGGTCAGTAATCCAGATCAGAGAAAAAAGGTATAGAAACGGCAAGCAGTCTCAGGGTAGGAGGAGGGTTCAATAATCAAAATGGTGGGACAAGGTACAGGACGGCAGGCAGGCTCAGGGTCAGGCAGAATGGTCAAAACCGGGAAAACAGGAACTTTAGAAAAGACAGGAGCAAGGGGGAAAACGCTGGTAGGCTTGACGAACAAAACGAACTGGCAACAGTCAAACAGAGAATACAGGTATAAATACACTGGGGATAATGGGGAAGATGGGTGAGACCTGGAGGGGGATGGAGACAATCACAAAGACAGGTGAAACAGATTATGGTGTGACACCTACTCATTCAAGGGTTTTTCTTTATTTTTACACATATGGAATCATGTAGTACCCAAAAAATGTGCGATTCTTCAAATAGCCACCCTTTTCCTTGATGACAGCTTTGCACACTCTTGGCATTCTCTCAACCAGCTTCATGAGGTAGTCACCTGGAATACATTTCAATTAACAGGTGTGCCTTGTTAAAAGTTAATTTGTGGAATTTCTTTCCTTCTTAATGCGTTTGAGCCAATCAGTTGTGTTGTGACAAGGTATACAGAAGATAGCACTATTTGGTAAAATACCATATTATGACAAGAACAGCTCAAATAAGCAAAGAGAAACGACAGTCCATCATTACTTTAAGACATGAAGGTCAGTCAATATGGACAATTTCAAGAACGTTGAAAGTTTCTTCAAGTGCAGTCGCAAAAACCATGAAGCGCTATGATGAAACTGGCTCTCATGAGGACCGCCACAGGAATGGAAGACCCAGAGTTATCTCTGCTGCAGAGGATAAGTTCATTAGAGTTATCAGCCTCAGAAATTGCAGCCAAAATAAATGCTTCACAGAGTTCAAGTAACAGACACATCTCAACATCAACTGTTCAGAGGGGACTGTGTGAATCAAGCCTTCATGGTCGAATTGCTGCAAAGAAACCACTACCAAAGGACACCAATAAGATGACGAGACCTGCTTGGGCCAATAAACACGAGCAATGGACATTAGACAGGTGGAAATGTTTCCTTTGGTCCGGAGTCCAAATTTGAGATTTTTGGTTCCAACCGCCGTGTCTATGTGAGACGCGGTGTGCGTGAACGGATGATCTCCGCATGTGTATATTTCCCACCGTAATGCATGGAGGAGGAGGTGTTATGGTGTGGGGGTGCTTTGCTGGTGACACTGTCTATGATTTATTTAGAATTCAAGGCACACTTAACCAGCATGGCTACCACAGCATTCTGCAGTGATACGCCATCCCATCTGGTTTGGGCTTAGTGGGACTATCATTTGTTTTTCAACAGGACAATGAGCCAACACACCTCCAGGCTGTGTAAGGGCTATTTTACCAAGGAGGAGAGTGATGGAGTGCTGCATCAAATAACCTGGCCTCCACAATCCCCCGACCTCAACCAAATTGAGATGGTTTGGGATGAGTCGGACGGCAGAGTGAAGGAAAAGCAGCCAACAAGTGCATATGTTGAGAGACTGCCAAGAGTGTGCAAAGCTGTCGTCAATGCAAAGGGGTGGCTATTTGAAGAATCTCAAATACAACATACAAACCCCCCAAAAATCCATTTTAATTCCAGGTTGTAAGGCAACAAAAGAGGAAAAATGCCAAGGGGGGTGAATACTTTCACAAGCCACTGTTCATAGCCATACAACATGTTATAGCGTCCTCCCTTATACAATCTGAGATCTCTATGTAGTGATTCCACTTATAGTTACAGTATATGTAACAATGTCATTGTATAGTCTTAAAAGGAAAGAATGGTTACAATACTGACAAAAATAGACCCTGAGATTGCAATGGTTACCCAAGGCCTATATCTATTGTACCCAGCAGCCTTCGTTCATCACAACCCAATGGTCCAGTCAGGACATTGGGAGAAGGCGATTGTTCCTGTTCCCAGCTCCAGAACAGTGATGGCAGACATAGACGTGAGGCAGCATAGAAATGTTTTTAAAAAATGAAGACTGTGGAAAACAGGACCGATGAAAGGGAATAAACAAAATGTGTGCAGGAAGGAAGGCTCAGACAATGACAGGAAGCTCATAGAGCTAGCAGGTAACAGCTAGCCCAGACTGTAACAGCATTAGCCTAAAATTCAATATGAAACAGATCCTGGCTTTCACTGTGTATTCAGAATGCAGCCATCACATCTAAATACTACTTGATCAATCACCATAGAATTCCATGATATCGTCAACATTGTAATATCAAAATGTGTTTTCCTGGCAAAGATTTTGATTTCAATTTATGATGCACCATGATAGTTTAATCACAGCTAATAAACAGTTAATATTTGGATGTAATAGTAGTAGCTCAGGAAGAGGAATAACGATCTGTCAAAATAGAACTCAAGCACACAAAGGCATGCTTTCAGTGTGGAGGGCCAGATACGTGACGTCTATAATTCCATGCACTGTTAAAAATGTATTTCATTCAGTACACCATTGTGGTTTGTTTATCTAAACATCCAAAGCAAACAGTTTTAACGTGTGCCTAAGCAAATATTTGCAGCACTATATCAAATTCCCCCTCAAAATTAAGGATATCAGGGAGGCCAAATGTTAGAGCCGTGTACTGCTCCACACAGAGATGGACCTATCGCAGGAGCAGCTCAAGTGTTTGCCCACAGAGAGCTGTGCCGCCTCCAGGCTCATAGATCACACTGTGCCTTCCTTATTAAGAGCTTTAACAAAATCTGGCTTTCACTAACACCCTCCTTATTCACAGGCAGGTAGGCAGGATGTACATTTTTACACTACTCTGCCTTAATTCCCACTAGTATCCCTAAATAGATTGGAAGAGTACATTTTCTGCGATAGATAAAAGGACAAACATTTGAGGGGAAGAATGGAGACGTCATGGTTCAGCTCAATGAGCTCAGGACAAAAGTGGTCCAAACTGATAACCCTCTCTCTCTGTGTGTGTCTTTGGCCTTGTGCTTTCCATCCCCTCTCCCTGAGTCTCTGTAATAAGAAGAGAGAGATCAGACACGTACTGTACGGAAGAAACACTATTGGTGCAGACTGCTTGGAGAGAGAGAGGGCTGAGATCTCCGCATCCACAAGCACGATAACCCCTCATCTTTAGTGAATGTCATGCTTTTACGTGATTAAATTTGACATAATAAAGCATTTATATTGAGCCGAATACATTCATATTTACTACAAATGCTACTTAGAATTCAGAGTGCAAACCAACGGACAATAATTTTTTCTCTCTGAGCCTCAAATTTTCCTTAATGCAGTAGCCATGCAATCAATGACAAGCTCTATTTTGACCACCATGGAGGGAACATAGAGGATATTTTATTCATTCTGCTCACATGACAGTGACTTATTCTACTCAGTGGTGTAGCACAGTTTCAGAGTCTGAGCAAGTAATATCATGCTATTTTACACATTTTGCAATGAGTCTGAAAAAATTAAAAAATTGTAAAGCAAATTTCCTGCTATTCTACACATTTTGCCATGAGGCTAAGAGAAAATGTTGCAGTTTTACAGCTAATTTCCTGTAATTCGAAGCATTCTTGTCATGACTTATGATGTGTTCATATGCTGTCTGTGGAGGAGGGCGACCTCCAGGGGTTGGGGGCCCCCAGACCCCGTGCCCCCCCTCCCCGCCTTGTGGTGCACCAGTGATTCTACTGTGCATTATTAATAATTATTTCATAAAAAACAATTTAGCAGTTAGAGATTACAGATCAAACATGAAATGTTTCAGTTGATGATTAGCGGTTGAACCACTGGCCCACTGATTAATTATCAATGGCTACAGACTAACCCATAGGAAATGGTTGCATTTTTCATATTTCCTGCAGTGAAGTATGTACTGGGTGTAGCCCAATGCCATTACTTCAATCACTAAAATAGAAGTCCCAGTTTTATGACAGCCTGCTGGAAATTCCCCACCATTTCCCATGGTCCTGACCTCCCACCTCCCATTGTATGAACGAGCAGGGGGTTTGAGGCCAGAGGAGCCAGCCCAGTGCCCCAGCCAGGCTGACGGATCGTCCTTCCATGGCCTCTGCTGCTCCACCTGCACTGCGGACCCATTGTTCTGCCCGCTCAGGCTCCACCACAGGACACACCTCACCATTGTGTCTGACAGACCTGCAACCTGATACCATGGCAGCAGGCGCCTGCCTCCCTCCAGCGGACTAGTGATGTGGAGTGTGTGTGTATGTGTGTCTGTATGTGTTGATATGCATGCGCTGTAGAGCAGAGGAGCTGGGTGATTGAACAAGGATATATGAGTTTATGCATCGGGTGGGGGTAGAGCTCGCTATCAGCACTACTAATGTGGAAAGAGGTGACGAGGGGGTGTTAAATACGATGCATGGAAACATTGGTACCATCTGATGGATGTTAATTTATTGTGTGATAGGATCCTCGCTAGATTTGGATAGGGTAGATACACTGGGGTTTACATTCACTCCCTACCAACACACTTTGGGGGATGGATCTGTAGACAAACCATTATCACCAGGGGACCAGACCAGGGGCATCTGGGACCAGCCCTACAGTATACTGTGAGAAGGTGCAAGCCTACACAAGCCCACTGGCCACATCTGGGAACACTGACACTGCTCTCTCTGTTGCAACGGCACCAGGACTGCAGTTCTCTCATACTACCACTGAGATCAACCCAAGATGAGCAGTAGTAAGACACAACACAACAGCCTATGTACAGTACATCAAAGCAAAGCCCTAACTGTGGGTGGCTCCATGTGCGTTTCACAGAGGAATAGTCCTCTTTTTATATAACACACACAGATGATTAAAGAGTTCAACACGGCTAGGGGAATAATTACTCCACTGGGTTGGAGGGGAGCTTAAGAGAGAGGAGTCTAGGAGAAGAGATGGTTCCCTGGAGAGTAGTCACTGAAATAGGGATACACTTTAAAATATACAAATGTATTCATCAAAAAGCAGCGTTCCTGGTTGTGTCTGCAGGTGGCAGAGAGAGAGGAGAGCGATGGGAGGCCTGATGGGAGGACTGATACTCTCAGGAGAAAACAAGGCATCAGAGGGTGACAACACACTGAACAATCAAGAGACACAGAGAAGAAGCACCATGGAAATACTGCACTGTTTGCCCTTACGTTGCCCATACATTGGCCAAACGTTTTACTCCACTCTATTTTTATGATTCATTAATGTCAGCTTTCTAAATATAACATATTTTGAATATGATTTATATAAAGTTTCATTTTTGCAGTGAAACATATTCCAAATTTGTAGTCATGGAGGCTGTGGTTTCAGTTTGCACTCCCAGCGATTCCCTCCTCACATAGATAAATGGACAGTGCACTGTCCCATGTGAGAGCCACTAGGTGACAGAATGACAAATGGCTATGTTGTCCCTCGCACAGTGCAGGGAATATTGTCAGTCACTGTAGGGGATGGGATTAATGACCACAACCCAGTGGCAAAGGGTAATCACAGTAGATTAAGAAGAAGAAATCCCCCAGACTCGGAAGACAGTAACGGTGTCTCTATTGCCAGGTCTGTAAGGACTAAATATTACCCATGAGAGGGGAGGACTGAAGCTTCCAGGTAATATAACCACAGTGATACACCGAGATGGTGGTTCGAATAGCAAATTGTATTAATTGAAATGGTTGTTCTCATACAGATAATATTTTTTGAAATAGTTGAATAGATATTTAGAGCTCTGCTGCCCCCTTTTCTATTAAGATGATAGTCAAATGCGGTACAAATCCTCTTAAGCTGTAGGCTACACTGTGGGCTACACAATAAACCTTGTTTCAAAGGGATGTTTTTATTCCTGGTTATACCATTTACATGGTATTGTACGTACAAATCCACTAAAATGATTTCCCCTGTGAGCCAAACCCAGAGGGGATGACAATGTAAACAATGGTGCAGATTCTTGTTCGAACCAGCGGCACGATGTTCACAAGTTGGGATTTGGTTGAGGAGCTCAGAACAAAGTAACACTTAAAGTGATCATCATAAAGACACATGATTAGCCTAGGTGGATAACTCATTGTTCCACTAACTCCGCCACTGTTGCAGTCAGCAAAAACCTGAGCGGCAGATTTCTACCAACTGAGACATTGATCCAAGTGTCATAAGTGTACCCTCACACCAGGTAGCTGGGCTGCTATGTGGTGCAACCAAATATGCTGTTCAAAGCACCAAACACAAAATACACAGCACTATAGGGATGACTGATAGATGGTGAGACTATGCAGAATCGCTGAAGATTTTCAGTGATAATGGGGTCAAAGGAAAACAAGTCATGGAGAAGGAAAGGAAAGAGAGGAGAGGGGAAGAAACAGAAGAGGAGACGAGAGAGTGAAAGCCCCTCTGACTGGAGGGGCAGAAGGCATGCAGCGCTTAGCAGGAGTTCTGCTCCCAACAGCAGCTGTGGCCCCAGCTTATATCTTAAGGTGGTGCCTATTCCACCCAACACCCTATCTCATGCTCTCTCATGTTTTCATTCAGGGGGACCATAAATTATTGTCAGCAGTAATCACAGCTGTCCACTGGGGCACCGCTGAGGGGTCCTAGCTTGTCTGGGTGCATCCATTCACACTTTCCTGGCACCACTGACACGGGCATCGAGCCAACAGCACCCAGCTCCAAAGAGATGCTGCCTCTCCTCTCGCAGGACTAAGAGCTCATGAAACTGATTAACCTATCTGCTCAGCAAAGGATGACAAAACCAGGGCCTATTACATCAGCACTGGGAACGGGTCAGCATGTGAAATATTTTAGACTGACGGAGATCCATGTGATTAAAGCTCCTTGCACCCAAAAGGGAATATGCTGTTTTGTTGAACTCTAACCTTTAATGGCATGGGTACGTATTTGGGCCTCTTTGAGTGTCACGTAACACCGATACAGTTCTCCTTCCCAGAGTAATAAGACAGACAGAGTGGGGTTTTCCCATTTCTCTCTCTCCACAAAACTCATCTGGCTCCTTTGGCTGACTGCCTGGGTAATCGTAGCACGTTCTGTGATTTTTGTTATTTCACTGCGAAAACTCCCAGCATGGGGTGGCACACCAACCTCTGGCAAGAGACTGCTGTCAGAGCAGATCATCGGAGAGCAGCCTTCCCCTTCAATTAGCCCTCATCTGTCTGAGAGGAGGGCCAGGAGCATCGGAGCACAGGCAGGCAGGCACCCAGCCCAGCCAAGGAACAGAACAGCAAGGAGAGCAGGTGGGAGGAGAGATGAGGAGAGATAGAGAAATAATCCCCAAAACTCCAGACAGGGACTCAAATACCCTCCACTGCTGCACGCTAAGTCCCTCTGTACCAAAGAGGCCCCGCCGTAGCACGTCATAGTAAACACAGCCCAGCGCCATGGAAACGCAGACGTTTGGCACTAAAACATGTGATGAGATATGGCACCAATGAGCCATTTAATTCCCTGAATAACTGGATCTCCTCATGCGCTCCTAGTGACTGAGAGGGAGGAAAGACTGAGACCATGAAGCAGGGCTGCAGCACTGTGAGGTGTTCCAATGAAAACACCCATCTCACATGTTACCAATGGAGTGAGACCAGAAACCACAACATATATGGCACTAATCATCAGGGGACAAATCAGGGGGCTGTTCAGTGAGCTTCTAAGAGATGTATGTGGGGAAGGGAAGGGGCTTCAGGGGGAACACAGGGAGTGAGATGGTGGAGGGTGGCAGCCATACAGCAATGCCCGTAGGTTGTTTATTACAAATACCACATCCAGGTGGGATTACCACTGCTGCACCCCAGCCAGCTCTCTCTCTCTCTCTCTCTCTCTCTCTCTCTCTCTCTCTCTCTCTCTCTCTCTCTCTCTCTCTCTCTCTCTCTGTGTGTGTGTGTGTGTGTGTGTATGCCTGAGGTGGATGGTGGTAAACATGGGCAGCTGCAACAGTGGCAAAACTGTCCCACCAGGCACTACTGGGGACCTTGAGCAGGGACATGAACAGGGAGACATTCAGCAACAATTTCCCCCTGTATGTTTACATTAACATTTGATCACAGTACATGAAGGAGAATAAAGAAACGTATTGCAGAATGAAAGACATCTTCTGCCCACATACTAATAATCTTATCTCTTTGGAAATAATTTCCACAATATGCAAAGCCTCAAAACCCAAGGCATGTCTAATTCAAACAACTTCATGGTTACCTGCAGATAGTTTGAGGCGAATGTCTGGCTGTGCCTCCACTGCTGTGGTTTTGGGGGAACGTGAGGAGAAAAGCCAGGCTCCCATACCTCTCCCAGACTGTAAGGAGAACATGGGGCTTACTTGGAAGCTCAGCGTAATTTAATGCAGAACACTTGTCTCAGTCTCAACATCAACAGTCCATTCTTCCTGCTCCATTCCAGACTGTGTTTGGCTCGCTGTGGCCAAATGGGTCGAACTAAACCAGAATATATTTTTAAAATCACAGGGATGCTTAGGTATGCTGATCCAATTCATTTTCCAAGCGGGTTCGTCTTTCTCCAGCAGAAAGCAGAGGCAGAGATGTTCCAGTGTAATGAGCCCTGTGTGCTTGGAGCCTCTACAGAGGACCATTATACCAGCTTTCAATCCAACAGGCTAGCACCTGGAGAACACTACTTGTATGGCGCTATATTCAGTCCAGAACTCAGAGACTGGACTGAGGTTTTAGACTTTTGAGACATTCTTCTGTTGATTTTAAAGTATTCTCTGAGGCTTTTGCATTTACAAGTAATATTATTTGCAGATATGTGGGCCACAGGCAAAGTGAGATAATTTGACCATATTTGGGGACAGGGAAACCAAAAGGGCAAAGAACAACACAGAGGCCCCCGTTATTACAAGTCTGCCCTCCAGTGGCACAACTCCTTGTCCATTACATCACTCCATTGTTGTTGTGGATTAGAGACATAGATTCCCAGAACACTTTCCTAGCATGCCGGACTTGGCCAAAATCCAACTCCAACTAGTCTCAGTGGGTCCATGTGCATCCTGTTTAATCCATATGTCACAGGGGACATCTCTCTTTATAATTCTCTATTTGTTCCTCTGCCATTCAGAAAACAGCCATATAGGATTCAAGTTCAATTGACAAAACATTTCATCACCGCATGATGAAATGGCTACCCGTTAATTTCTGGACCCTAATGAAAGGACGTTGTATAATATAGCTTCATGGGGTAGAATATATTATATGAGATTTATTCATCTATGCTGTACAGATTCCTCATTATGTCAGATTATGATCGTATTTATCTAAGTATAGGAAACTATCCTAACATACCTTTGTAACAAACCTCATCACAGACCCAACCATTTCGTTACACACACAACTCACGTATTTCCATATCTGTACGTACCTTAGATCCCTCAGAGTTGGACTGATTGCTTTGCCATTTTTGAGAGGGGGAAGAGCAGAGGAAAGGAAAGAAGAAACCGAGAGAGCAGGAGAATAGGACAGGATAGGACAGGACAGGAGTGCACATCCTCTTTCCCCACCAGAGCTGTTGTGTTGGATGGGATGCGGGCCCCTTTGGTGAGTGCTAGCTGTTGTCAGCGGAGACAAACTGCAGCTCCTGGGAGTGCCCCAGATCTGACAAGACTCTCCCCCTCCATCAGTCACGTCATCTGGCTCAGTGAAGGAGTCTGTGCCCTGCTGGAGGTCACCCTAACCAGGAGACACACAAGCTGTTCTCTCTCCTCCAGGTGTTCATTAATGCACTTGTCCTTGATGCCTCCCTCCATGGTACACAACACAAAGACACAAAAATAATACCTCCCATCCTGCACTGCTCTAATTAAACAGAGGAGGATATGCATCATGCAAAACACTAAAAGAATTGTAAATGTCAAACACAGCATATCCATAACACAGGCAGACGTAGTTTGTTGTTGTGTTTGTTCGGGCGTCCCGTCCCACTCAAGGACCGACATGGCTGTGTATAGCCGGGAGTGTAAATCCCATGCAGATGTAAGGATGGAGGAGCCCTTTGAAGATGAGGACATTGGGGACAGCTGATGGGAATGCCAGCCCATCACTGGGAGAATGGAGAGCTGGGAGAATTCAGCAAAACTCCTCCACTATTAGCATATGGGGCTCATTATCATATGGAACTAATCCCCCATAAAAGCTCTCTCTCTGCCTGCCATTCTACTCCCTAACATTGTATCACTCTCCCCACTCAGTCAGGCCAGAGCAGAGAGTGGGACGACCCCAGTCCATCTCACAGCACCACTCTAAAGAGTCCTGCCTGAGTAACTATACCGCACCTCACCAATTCCTGTTTCCATTAAGTTGTTAAGCTACACAGTTAATTATCCAGGACCATGGAGGCAGGGGCTCTGTGTAGGCTGTGATGACGATATGCTTTGCTGGGCAGGGAATGGAGAGGGCCAGCCGGGGGAGCCGTGTTCAAGCCAGGCAATCTTTCAAAATAAAGGGGCAGGCAATTAGATGCAGCGGTGCAACCAGAGATGACTAGTGTTATTGAAGATACTGGGTCGCTGCTCTAATGGGGGTATTTAGGGCTATTATGATAAAGATGTCAGGCCGACCTCCCTGCTGCTGCTGCTCTTACATGTGCTACCTCTGTGTGCAGGGTCAGAGAGTACAAATACTGTAAGTGTGATGCTTTCAAGCGACCCATGGTCACCCACAAATGGAGCTCTGACAGGTCTGTAATCAAAATGTCTTCTTCAACATATTTGTTCAAATAAACTTTTCATACACAAACAGGGAGGATAATTAGTCAATGTGTTTTCCTTTAAAAGGAAAAAGCATGGTCATATAATAATAGCAAGGCATTATTATTTATTATTTACTTAAATGCTTGGAAAGTGTTTCATTTATGGTGAGTATGAGTATGATGGTTCATGAATGGCTGACTTCGATTTAAGGCTCTTTAAACAAGTGACAGGCCATTGCAGGATGGCAGACTGGAGAGGATTGTGGTTAGGAAAAGAAACCTAGTTTTGATATCAGCCAGAGAGTGACCATGATTCACCACATCTGGCCTGGAGGAGGATTTACTGTTATTCTTTAATGGCTGAGAGAAGGTGTCCATCTACAAAGCCTCTTTTCATGTGGCTACTGTCAACAACACTGCTTGCGTCTGAATTGTTTCCATCCCCCCCCCACCACCACCACTACCACCACCCTCAGATCAAAGCCCTAGTGTGGGGAAATGACCAGGAGCTACTAGTCCCCTCATAGAAACGTCCACTCAGCTTCTTTACATCATAATGTTAGCATATGCCAGGGATGGGCAACTGGCGGCCCCCCTTTTGAAGGCCCTCGGATGAATGGATAATCCCCCCACCCCCCTCCCCCCACAAAAAATATAATTATTATTATTATTACTCAGTCGGGGTCTCAAGTTACTGTTGTGAGTTAGAATAATAGAATACACAAGGTGAAATTTCGAAATATGGTTGTGCATCAGCAGTTTTTCTCTTATGTCAGACACTGATAGTCAGTCAATTAGCCCATGTCAGCAAAAAAAATACAAAATTGCTAAGCTAGTTTAACTGCCAGCTATCTTAACTTGTTATCATGGTCGAATTACCGGCCAGGGGGCCCCCATTGATTTTGTTAGTTAGTCTCACTCAGATATCATATAAAAAATTGTTAACATTTATCTCCACCTTATGGCAAAATGTGTAGAATTGCAACTAACTTGCTTTAAAACTGCAATCTCCTCTCTACACCCCATGCCAAAATGTGTAGAATTGCAAGAAAGGTGTTGTAAAATTGCCAAATATTCTCTCCACCCCATGGCAAAATGTGTAGAATTGCACGGAATTAACTCAGACCCACGCGTAACTGCGCCCCTCATGATGAGTTCAGATTGTTTGCCCATCCCTGGCAAAATACATCCACATGGCTGGCATGGATCAAAACTCACACTGTAGTCGGCAGTCTGCACTGGCTATTGTTTGAAGTAGGTTCAAAGGAACACAGTGTGGAGACAGAGTACAACTCATTAATAGGTCTCCTTCTTTAAAACTGTCCAGCCAACAACCCTGTCCCCTCTGAAAAATATATTACAATATATGCATTAGTATTAGGAAATCCTATATTTTCCTCAGTGCATTGATGTGATTAATGTGTAATGTAAAAGCGGGTCACCTGCTTTGTTTTCAATCTATCAATAACCCTCCTGATGGATGTAGGACAGTCATTTTGGAAACAGCAAATCCCACTTAACTAAATGAAGAAAAGCCATGGTGATTCCAACAGTGAAGCAGTGTTTCTGTGTGCGGCTGAGGCTGAACTGGCACACTGCAGCCCACTCTAAAAAAACAGCCATACACTAATCAGGAGAGATTTGTGAGATCAGATCAAATTTGAACTACTATAAAATCCCCAAACCACTACGACTTTCAGATTTTTATCATATAACCACTATTCCAGGGTAAATAATTTTCTAGGACCTTTACGAATAATTATTCTACAGGAATAAAATGTAAGGTGGGGGAGAAATGTCAGCAAGGAAAAACCTTTCGATATAAATGTATGGGGTCCTGGATACATTTTAATACACTTTGTAATAGTACACCTCCATAAAGCAGGTAGAAAGCAATCCCAGGAGAGCATTCAGCGGAGAGACATGGGGTAAATACATATATAGTAAAGACCCACTGGGCACACACTGGTTGAATCAACATTGTTTCCACGTCATTTCAATGAAATGACATTAAAACAATGCGGAATAGATGTTGAATTGACGTCTGTGCCCAGTGGGGAGAGCTATTTTAGTGTTCTAAGTCATCGACAGTCAGTAGTCTGTAAATTATATGAAGTCGGATTCTCAACATGACCTGCAAGTGCATATGAGAGGGTTAGTGTGTACCTATGAATGTGCATTGGTCACGCTGAAATATCAGGTGGTGTTTTTTTAAACTTTATAATGCAGAGCATATTGTATGATAAGATCATTTTAGGTTAGAGCCCTTTGGTGTGAGCTTGCATGTGACTCCCTGTATCGTATTAACTAAGGGGTGGCTATGGAGGATTTAACAAAGAAAAGAAGGATACCTATTTTATGCCCCTGATCCTTTTCAATGAGAAGTGAAAGGAGAGTGTTAAAATGGCAGCATTCAGATTATACCAATTTTGTCTAAATCATATAAATACCAACATTAGGGGATTATTCTGATCCCTTCCTCTTAGTCCGATTCTTCCTCTTTTGTGAGGGGGTGTTTGTTCTCTCGTCAGCGGACTCATCAACTTTGGAAAAGTCTCTCACTCCAGAAGAGAAGCATGGGCAAATGGGCCGGGGGCCCCTGTGAAACACTAGCCAATCAATCAGCTCGGTTTGCCCTTCTGGAGCAACAAGCTCACATCACATCCAGTCATCAGTCATGTCCTACCTCTGGTTGTCCTCTCGCCTGTTTTCACACCATTTCTCTCATTCCACACAGCTAACATGATGAGTTATTATGTTTTCCACCAACTTGATTCCCCACATTGTTTGCACACACACTCCCTTCTCACTTCTCTGTCTGAGAGTTACGATCCCCTTCCCCGATTTTCCATCTCGATAGCTGGAGAATTAGCTCCAAATGTCTGGCACGGTGTCAGTCAGCAAGCTGGGAAAACCTGGGGTAAGAATTACTAGCTTTGAGGGGTAATTCTCCTTCAGTAGAACTCCGGCAATAATATTCATCTTGACAAAAAAACACATCTTTCCCCTTAAAACACATGAGAAGGGAGAGGAGTGAGCTACATGCACAGAGCCTGTTCTGATTTTAACAGGGCCAGGGGGGGCGTAAAATCTTTATACCTTCTCTGTAGAGAGACATACAGTACTTTCATTCCTTTTCCCACTGTGAAACTCTGACACCTGGTCAGTATGTGAGGCTGGCCAGTGGCCACTACTCAAGCTTCTCATCCCTGTTCGTGTTCCAAGATAACCATTGTCTGTTCCTCTGCTCCTTCAATCATACCAATGCACCTAGAAACAACACATCATGTCATCAGTCAGTAACAGAATATTCCATTACAAGTGTAGGATCATAATTTTATCACTCATTAGTTGCTGAGAATTTTCTTGCACCGCAGAAAATGCAAATGAACCTCATGATTGACATAAATTCACTGAAACCCACACTAACACACAGTTATATTAACAGTATTACACTTTTCATGTAGCCTCCTTTTAGCCAGCTAATAGCCTTACCACGATCAAGCAACATTATGGACTAAACGTTCAAATCATGTTGCTGCAGGATGATTTTGCTGTGGTTCAAATTAAGATCCTACAACTGTATGTCCCTAATGCATAAGTAATAATGCACTAGGTCCAATCCCTCAGCCACAGTCAGTGTTTTACTGTTTATCACCTCATACATCAGCAAAGCCCAGGTGCTTACTGTAGAGTAGTCCCCCACTCTGATCCACAACCCATCTATGATTGGGATGACCGGCGTACAGTAAAGGCTGCACAGACAGTTAGGCAGAAAACACAACAGACTTCAGCCAGCAACCTGGGGAGAAATAGCAAAACACTGATAGTGAATATTCAGATGTGAGATGTCAAATCCTTTCGTGCTCAAGCCTCCTATTGATATATGCATCCAAGACAGCAGCAGGGTAAAGGAGATTCCCCTGACCTCACAGATAAACAAGCCCTGTGTCAACTGAGTCTGAATAATCTTCACAATATTTATGTAAATGTTCACCATTCTCAACGGAATATGAAGATGAACAACAGTATAAATCTAAAAATGTTAATCAAGAAAACCTTTGAGTCAGGTCAATTGGGAGGTAAAAAGATTCCATACTACATACAAGAACAGCAACACAAGGACACCACTGCATGAAAGACAAATAACCACTTGCACTAATCAAATGTATGATGGGGGTATTGGAGGGACATTGTCTTCCTGAATGTAATGCCTCATCCTGTGTAACATAAATAAGACAAGTCACAGCTTTTCCCAAAAGGGTGATACATACAGTGAGGGGAAAAAGTATTTGATCCCCTGCTGATTTTGTATGTTTGCCCACTGACAAAGAAATGATCAGTCTATAATTTTAATGGTAGGTTTATTTGAACAGTGAGAGACAGAATAACAACAACAAAATCCAGAAAAATGCATGTCAAAAATGTTACAAATTGATTTGTATTTTAATGAGGGAAATAAGTATTTGACCCCCTCTCAATCAGAAAGATTTCTGGCTCCCAGGTGTCTTTTATATAGGTAACGAGCTGAGATTAAGAGCACACTCTTAAAGGGAGTGCTCCTAATCTCAGCTTGTTACCTGTATAAAAGACACCTGTCCACAGAAGCAATCAATCAATCAGATTCCAAACTCTCCACCATGGCCAAGACCAAAGAGCTCTCCAAGGATGTCAGGGACAAGATTGTAGACCTACACAAGGCTGGAATGGGCTACAAGACCATCGGCAAGCAGCTTGATGAGAAGGTGACAACAGTTGGTGCGATTATTCGCAAATGGAAGAAACACAAAATAACTGTCAATCTCCCTCGGCCTGGTGCTCCATGCAAGATCTCACCTCGTGGAGTTGCAATGATCATGAGAACGGTGAGGAATCAGCCCAGAACTACACGGGAGGATCTTGTCAATGATATCAAGGCAGCTGGGACCATAGTCACCAAGAAAACAATTGGTAACAAACTACGCCGTGAGGGACTGAAATCCTGCAGTGCCCGCAAGGTCCCCCTGGTCAAGAAAGCACATATACATGCCCGTCTGAAGTTTGCCAATGAACATCTGAATGATTCAGAGGAGAACTGGGTGAAAGTGTTGTGGTCAGATGAGACCAAAATCGAGCTCTTTGGCATCAACTCAACTCGCCGTGTTTGGAGGAGGAGGAATGCTGCCTATGACCCCAAGAACACCATCCCCACCGTCAAACATGGAGGTGGAAACATTATGCTTTGGGGGTGTTTTTCTGCTAAGGGGACAGGACAACTTCCCTGCATCAAAGGGACGATGGACGGGGCCATGTACCGTCAAATCTTGGGTGAGAACCTCCTTCCCTCAGCCAGGGCATTGAAAATGGGTCGTGGATGGGTATTCCAGCATGACAATGACCCAAAACACACGGCCAAGGCAACAAAGGAGTGGCTCAAGAAGAAGCACGTTAAGGTCCTGGAGTGGCCTAGCCAGTCTCCAGACCTTAATCCCATAGAAAATCTGTGGAGGGAGCTGAAGGTTCGAGTTGCCAAACGTCAGCCTCGAAACCTTAATGACTTCAAAGACTGCAAAGAGGAGAGGGACAAAATCCCTCCTAGATGTGTGCAAACCTGGTGGCCAACTACAAGAAACGTCTGACCTCTGTGATTGCCAACAAGGGTTTTGCACACTAAATTATGTTTTGCAGAGGGGGTCAAATACTTATTTCCCTCATTAAAATGCAAATCAATTTATAACATTTTTGACATGCGTTTTTCTGGATTTTTTTGTTGTTATTCTGTCTCTTACTGTTCAAATAAACCTACCATTAAAATTATAGACTGATAATTTCTTTGTCAGTGGGCAAATATACAAAATCAGCAGGGGATCAAATACTTTTTTCCCTCACTCTATGCCTGTGAAAAGCCCATTGTTCACCCTGTTGAGTCTCAAAATGTCACCTTTAAGGTTGCTGTGCTCCAGCCTCTGCCATAACATACTGTACATACTAAGCGGTGTATTCAACAGTTCTGAGTTGACTACTCTAAATGCCTCAATATGATACAACTGTCTGTCGATGTGTCAATTAGCCTCTGTTTTAGCTTCCATACAAATCAAGACCTACATCATTGTTAGCACTCTGACTTTTATAGATTGTTGAGGAATATAGAACAACAAGATGTTTCTACGTGTTTCTAACATTGTTGTGTGGGCTTGTATTACAGGACGTCTTCAATATCACTGAACAACACATTGTTTATTATATATACAGTGGGGAGAACAAGTATTTGATACACTGCCGATTTTGCAGGTTTTCCTACTTACAAAGCATGTAGAGGTCTGTAATTTTTATCATAGGTACACTTCAACTGTGAGAGACGGAATCTAGAACAAAAATCCAGAAAATCACATTGTATGATTTTTAAGTAATTCATTTGCATTTTATTGCATGACATAAGTATTTGATACATCAGAAAAGCAGAACTTAATATTTGGTACAGAAACCTTTGTTTGCAATTACAGAGATCATATGTTTCCTGTAGGTCTTGACCAGGTTTGCACACACTGCAGCAGGGATTTTGGCCCACTCCTCCATACAGACCTTCTCCAGATCCTTCAGGTTTCGGGGCTGTCGCTGGGCAATACGGACTTTCAGCTCCCCCCAAAGATTTTCTATTGGGTTCAGGTCTGGAGACTGGCTAGGCCACTCCAGGACCTTGAGATGCTTCTTACGGAGCCACTCCTTAGTTGCCCTGGCTGTGTGTTTCGGGTTGTTGTCATGCTGGAAGACCCAGCCACGACCCATCTGCAATGCTCTTACTGAGGGAAGGAGGTTGTTGGCCAAGATCTCGCGATACATGGCCCCATCCATCCTCCCCTCAATACGGTGCAGTCGTCCTGTCCCCTTTGCAGAAAAGCATCCCCAAAGAATGATGTTTCCACCTCCATGCTTCACGGTTGGGATGGTGTTCTTGGGGTTGTACTCATCCTTCTTCTTCCTCCAAACACGGCGAGTGGAGTTTAGACCAAAAAGCTATATTTTTGTCTCATCAGACCACATGACCTTCTCCCATTCCTCCTCATTGGCAAACTTAGGACGGGCCAGGACATGCGCCGGCTTGAGCAAGGGGACCTTGCGAGCGCTGCAGGATTTTAATCCATGACGGCGTAGTGTGTTACTAATGGTTTTCTTTGAGACTGTGGTCCCAGCTCTCTTCAGGTCATTAACCAGGTCCTGCCGTGTAGTTCTGGGCTGATCCCTCACCTTCCTCATGATCCTTGATGCCCCACGAGGTGAGATCTTGCATGGAGCCCCAGACTGAGGGTGATTGACCGTCATCTTGAACTTCTTCCATTTTCTAATAATTGCGCCAACAGTTGTTGCCTTCTCACCAAGCTGCTTGCCTATTGTCCTGTAGCCCATCCCAGCCTTGTGCAGGTCTACAATTTTATCCCTGATGTCCTTACACAGCTCTCTGGTCTTGGCCATTGTGGAGAGGTTGGAGTCTGTTTGATTGAGTGTGTGGACAGATGTCTTTTATACAGGTAACGAGTTCAAACAGGTGCAGTTAATACAGGTAATGAGTGGAGAACAGGAGGGCTTCTTAAAGAAAAACTAACAGGTCTGTGAGAGCCGGAATTCTTACTGGTGGGTAGGTGATCAAATACTTATGTCATGCAATAAAATGCAAATGAATTACTTAAAAATCATACAATGTGATTTTCTGGATTTTTGTTTTAGATTCCGTCTCTCACAGTTGAAGTGTACCTATGATAAAAATTACAGACCTCTACATGCTTTGTAAGTAGGAAAACCTGCAAAATCGGCAGTGTTTCAAATACTTGTTCTCCCCACTGTATATACAGTTGAAGTCGGAAGTTTACAAACACCTTAGCCAAATACATTTAAACTCAGTTTTTCACAATTCCTGACATTTAATCCTAGTAAGAATTCACTGTTTTAGGTCAGTTAGGATCACCACTTTATTTTAAGAATGTGAAATGTCAGAATAATAGTAGAGATAATTATTTATTTCATCACATTCCCAGTGGGTCAGAAGTTTACATACACTCAATTAGTATTTGGTAGCATTGCCTTTAAATTGTTTAACTTGGGTCAAATGTTTCGGGTAGCCTTCCACAAGCTTCCCACAATAAGTTGGGTGAATTTTGGCCCATTCCTCCTGACAGAGCTGGTGTAACTGAGTCAGGTTTGTAGGCCTCCTTGCTCGCACACGCTTTTTCAGTTCTGCCCACAAATGTTCTATTGGATTGAGGTCAGGGCTTTGTGATGGCCACTCCAATACCTTGACTTTGTTGTCCTTAAGCCATTTAGCTACAACTCTGGAAGTATGCTTGGGGTCATTGTCCATTTGGAAGACCCATTTGCGACCAAGCTTTAACTTCCTGACTGATATCTTGAGATGTTGCTTCAATATATTCACATAAGTTTCCTTCCTCATGATGCCATCTATTTTGTGAAGTGCACCAGTCCCTCCGGCAGCAAAGCACCCCCACAGCATGATGCTGCCACCCCCGTGCTTCACGGTTGGGATGGTGTTCTTCGGCTTGCAAGCAACCCCCTTTTTCCTCCAAACATAACGATGGTCATTATGGCCAAACAGTTATATTTTTGTTTCATCAGACCAGAGGACATTTCTCCAAAAAGTACGATCTTTGTCCCCATGTGCAGTTGCAAACCATAGTCTGGCTTTTTTATGGCGGTTTTGGAGCAGTAGCTTCTGCCTTGCTGAGCGGCCTTTCAGGTTATGTCGATATAGGACTTGTTTTACTGTGGATATAGATACTTTTGTACCTGTTTCCTCCAGCATCTTCACAAGGTCCTTTGCTGTTGTTCTGGGATTGATTTTCACTTTTCGCACCAAAGTACGTTAATCTCTAGGAGACAGAACGCATCTCCTTCCTGAGCGGTATGACGGCTGCGTGGTCCCATGGTGTTTATACTTGCGTACTATTGTTTGTACAGATGAACGTGGTACCTTCAGGTGTTTGGAAATTGCTCCCAAGGATGAACAATTTTTCTTGGCTGATTTCTTTTGATTTTCCCATGATGTCAAGCAAAGAGGGAGTGAGTTTGAAGGTAGGCCTTGAAATACATCCACAGGTACACCTCCAATTTACTTAATGATGTCAATTAGCCTATCAGAAGCTTCTAAAGCCATGATTTTCCAAGCTGTTTAAAGGCACAGTCAACTTAGTGTATGTAAACTTCTGACCCACTGGAATTGTGATACAGTGAATTATAAGTGAAATAATCTGTCTGTAAACAATTGTTAGAAAAATTACTTGTGTCATGTACAAAGTAGATGTCCTAACCGACTTGCCAAAACAATAGTTTGTTAACAAGAAATGTGTGGAGTGGTTGAAAAACGAGTTTTAATGACTCCAACCTAAGTTTATGTAAACTTCCGACTTCAACTGTATAACAACAATACAACACAATACAATACCAAGACAATACGAATGGCTGCTCCCATCAGTGGGTGCTCTGGTCAGTGGGTGCGCTCGCACCCACCCACCCAGAGACGGCGGCAGGGCGAAGCCCCCTCCCCCGGCCCAAAGGGATCTTCCAATGGCGGGAAGGACCAAGCCCCACCCGACGCCCGAGCGGGCATGGAAGCGATCGCACCCATGACCAGCACCACACCACTCACAGCGTGAAACATAAACAGAAAACATAAATGACTCAACACAAAACATACAATAATAATTTCCCCACCCTCACCCCTGATTGGAGCACCTCAAACCTTTGTACTGTGCATGTGTGTATGTATTTATTCCAACACTCATTAATTCCACCTTCAGACAGCCACAGATCAACCCATTCTTCCTTGGTGTCTCACTAGGGACTTGAACCTCCTCAACTGCAAAATGTATGCTGAAATTGTCCCAAAAATATACATATTCATTATATAAATATATCCATTTAACTTTATCTGGTTTGCCATTCCAAATAAAATGAAATGTTTTTTACTCACATGATTTGAAAAAGAATCATCCTGGAGTCGGTAGAGAAATGAATAGATATGTAAACTGCGATATCACTAAATAATTAATCAGGGTAATTTTATCATAGATGGACAGGTGTTTCCCTTTCCATGGTTTCAAGATCCTATCTATTTTTCTAAGTTTTCTTTCAAAATTGATAGTTGCAAGATCATTCAACTTTTCCGGGATACCAAGCACATCAACTGCACCATCTGCCCAATTAATAGGGAGACCACATAGCAATTTAAAGTTTGTGTCTTAGAGACCCAATCCGTAATATAGTACAATTATTATAGTTGGGTTTTAATCCAGATAAACTGGAGAAATTATCCAGGTCCTCAATGAGACCCTTCAGGGTTAAAGAAGAGAAAACTTGAATTATCGGCATACATTGATACCTTTGTTTCTAACACATTCATTTCTAACCACTTAATTTTATCATTGGATCAGATTTTTATAGATAACAATTCAATGGCCATAACAAACAAGTGTGGTGATACATGGCAACCTTGTTTTACACCTCTTGACAATTCAACATTCTCAGAGAAATAACCATTAATTATAATTTTACATAAAGGAGTGTTATACATGACTTTAATCCATTTTATGAGAGATTCTCCAAAGTTGAAATAATCCAGGCTTTCAAAAAATCTGCTATAAATATTATGCCTACTTTCCCTGCATTCTCACAGTTTTCAATTATTTCTAATAATTGTCTAATGTTATCTCCAATATATTTTCCTTTTAAAAATCCTGTCTGATCGGGATGAATAATATCCAGTCAGACCTTTTTAATTCTATGAGGAAAACATTTTGCCAATACTTTTGCATCACAACTTTGAAGGGTGAGGGGCCTTCAATTTTTGGGAGATTGGATCTTTATACTGTCCCCCAGGCTCCTGCTTCAGTAGGAGAGAAATCAGCGCCTCTTTTTGAGTGTCAGACAGTTTACCATATTATACAGTATATGAATAATTAAAACATGCTAGCAGTGGATATTTTAGTAATTCATAAATATTTTAAGAAACACTATATATACAAAAGTATGTAGACACACCTTCAATTTAGTGGATTCGGCTATTTCAGCCACACCCGTTGCTGACCGGTGTATAAAATCGAGCACACAGCCATGCAATCTCCATAGACAAACATTTGAAGTAGAATGGCCTAACTGAAGAGCTCAGTGACTTTCAACATGGCACCGTCATAGAATGCCACCTTTCCAACAAGTCAGTTTGTCAGATTTCTGCCCTGCTAGAGCTGCCCCAGTCAACTGTAAGTGCTGTTATTGTGAAGTGGAAACGTCTAGGAGCAACAACGGCTCAGCTGCGAAGTGGTAGGCCACATAAGCTCACAGAACGGGACCGCCGAGTGCTGAAGTGCGTAGCACGTAAAAATCGTCTGTCCTCGGTTGCAACACTCACTACCGAGTTCCAAATTGCCTCTAGAAGCAACGTCAGCACAATAACTGTTCGTCGGGAGCTTCATGAAATGGATTTCCATGGCCAAGCAGCCGCATCCAAGCCTAAGATTACCATGCGCAATGCCAAGCATTGGCAGGAGTGGTGTAAAGCTCACCGCCATTTGACTCCGGAACAGTGTAAATGCGTTCTTTGGAGTGATGAATCACGCTTCACCATCTTGCAGTCCGAAGGACGAATCTGGGTTTGGCGGAGGCCAGGAGGACGCTACTAGCCCCAATGCAGTGCCAACTGTAATGTTTGGTGAAGTTGGAATAATGGCCTGGGGCTGTTTTTCATGGTTCAGACTAGGCCCCTTAGTTCCAGTGAAGATACATTTTAACGCTACAGCATACAATGGCCAGGGGTTTTCTTCATCAGTGAAGAGCACATGCCAGTGGCCTTTGAAGGTGAGCATTTACCCACCGAAGTCTGTTACGACGCCGAACTGCAGTCAGGTCAAGACCCTAGTGAGGATGACGAGCACGCAGATGAGCTTCCCTGAGACGGTTTCTGACAGTTTGTGCAGAAATTCTTGGTTGTGCAAACGCACAGTTTCATCAGCTGTCCGACAATCCTGCAGGTGAAGAAGCCTTATGTGGAGGTCCTGGCCTGGTGTGGTTACACGTGGTTTGCGGTTGTGAGGCCAGTTGGACGTACTGCCAAATTCTGTAAAACAACGTTGGAGGTGACTTATGGTAGAGAAATTAACATTCAATTATCTGGCAACAGCTCTGGTGAACATTCCTGCAGTCAGCATGCCAATTGCACGCTCCCTAAAAACATATTGTGTGACAAAACTGCACATTTTAGAGTGGCCTTTTATTGTCCCCAGCAGGTGCACCTGTCTAATGATCATGCTGTTTGATCAGTTTCTTGATATGCCACACATGTCAGGTGGATGGATTATCTTGGCAAATGATAAATGCTCACTAACAGGGATGTAAACAAATGTGTGCACAAAATTTGAGAGAAATAAGCTTTTGTGCGTATGGAAAATGTCTGGGATCTTTTATTTCAGCTCATGAAACATGGGACCAACACTTTACATGCTGCGTTTATATTTTTGTTCAGTGTACATCCCCCCTCCCTCACCCCTCCTCAGATCATGAGCATATTCCGCATAGCCTCTGTCCCGGTCTGCTCTACTGGCAGGCCCAACCTGGTCTCAGAGCATTTCGTATTATTCTATATGTAAATCCATGACACTCCATTTAATATGGTATGTTACGTTTCGTATTGGTATTAATTTGTGGATGTCCACTACCCATTTCGTATAATATGTTACGATTACAATTCGTACTTTATGTTACAAATTTGCAAAACATATGATATGTTATGAATTCTAGCTAGGTGACTAGGTAGCTAACGTTAGCTAGCTGGCTAAGGTTAGCTAGGCTAGGGGTTAGGGTTAGGGGTTAGGGTTAAGGTTAGGGTTATGTTTAGGAGTTAGGTTAAAGGGTTAAGGTTAGGGGAAGGGTTAGCTAAAATGGTAAAGGTTAGGGGAAGGGTTAGCTAAAATGCTAAGTAGTTTCAAAGTAGCAAAAAATTAGTAATTCGTTGAAAAGTTGCTAATTAGCTAAAATGCTAAAGTTGTCCTTGATGAGATTTGAACTTACAACCTTTGGGTTGCTAGACATCTGCGTTATACGCCCATCCATACACCCTAATTTATTTTTTTGCCTTAAGTAACGATCTCTCTTATGTAACGATGGTTGGGTAGCTTACTTTCTAAATGTAATCTGTTACAGTTACTAGTTACCTGTCCAAAATTGTAATCAGTAACATCATTTTTTGTTTACCCAAACTCAGTAACGTAATCTGATTACATTAAGTTACTTTTAGATTACTTTCCCCTTAAGAGGCATTAGAAGAAGACAAAAATGTATGTTACCAATTGAACGACATCTATTGCAGGATAAATCAATGTTAAAGTTTACATAGCTGGCCATATATGGATGTTACATTTTACTTTATGGGTTGGTTATGTAGGCTTCTTCTAACCCATCGTTTTCTACTATATATAATAATACGATGAAATTATATCTTTACATTAAAAACCAAAGTCCATCAGATTTCCAGTCAATAAATGTTATACCCATTGATCTTCAAGAATAGGACTTGGAAATATGGAAGCAGAGATTAGCGAAATTGTTTTGCCTGAGCATAACCCCAAAACGGATTTATTAGCTAGCCCTACTCTGTTGTTTATGATTTTGTTGTCGTGGAGGACTGATTGGGCTCATTGATTCGAGTTGAAAAGTAAATGCTGCGCTCATGAAATGGCATGCCATATGCTGCATTTGCTATTGGCCTATTGTTTCCCTTTTTGTTGGTGACACTTTGATATCTTGATAATATGCAGCGGTTTAAAGGGCTAATCCACAGACGAAAAAATAACAAAATGGATGCCCTGCCTCTGTTTTGGTTAAAAGCTGAGGGATGGGCCTTGAGAAATGTAACCACTCTCAGATTAATAGACAGAGCTATGGATGCAAGGACTGACCATCCATGATATCAAAAGTATTGTTTTAACCATGTTATGAGGCTATACAGTATTTGTTTACATTTACAATGTTTGCAAACATTGGAGAAAAACAAGCTTATATTTTGGGTTCTCATGGAGTGTGACAGCTGAACTAAGCTCATTAGGCATTTATTAGTTATATTCTTCATGAATCAAAGGATATAAATATAATTTATATACAGTACCAATCAAAAGTTTGGACACACCTACTCATTCAAGGGTTTTTCTTTATTTTTACTATTTTCTAATTGTAGAATAATAGTGAAGACATCAAAACTATGAAATAACACATATGGAATCATGTAGTAACCAAAAAAGTGTTAAACAAATCCAAATATATTTTATATTTGAGATTCTTCAAAGTAGCCACCCTTTGCCTTGATGACAGCTTTGCACACTCTTGAACTTCTCTCAACCAGCTTCATGAAGTAGTCATCTGGAATGCATTTCAATTAACAGGTGTGCCGTCTTAAAAGTTAATTTGTGGAATTTATTTCCTTCTTAATGCATTTGAGCCAATCAGTTGTGTTGTGACAAGGTAGGGGTGGTATACAGAAGATATCCCTATTTGGACCAAGTCCATATTATGGCAAGCTCAAATAAGCACAAAGAAATGAAAGTCCATAATTTCTTTAAGACATGAAGTTCAGTCAATACGGTACATTTCAAGAACATTCTTGAAATTCTTCAAGTGCAATCGCAAAAACCATCAAGCGGTATGATGAAACTGGCTCTCATGAGGTCCGAAACACAGGAAAGGAAGACCCAGAGTTACCTCTGCTGCAGAGGATACATTTATTAGAGTTAACTGCACCTCAGATTGCAGCCCAAATAAATGCTTCACAGAGTTCAAGTAACAGACACATCTCAACATCAACTGTTCAGAGGAGACTGAGTGAATCAGGCCTTCATGGTCGATTGCTGCAAAGAAACCACTACTAAAGGACACCAATAAGAAGAAGAGACTTGCTTGAGCCAAGAAACACGAGCAACGGACATTAGACCGGTGGAAATCTGTCCTTCGGTCTGATGAGTCCAAATTTGAGATTTTGGGTTCCAACCGCCGTGTCTTTGTGAGACGCAGAGTAGTTGAACGGATGATCTCTGCATGTGTGGTTCCCACCGTGAAGCATGGAGGAGGAGGTGTGATGGTGTGGGGGTGCTTTGATGGTGACACTGTCTGTGATTTATTTAGAATTCAAGGCACACTTAACCATCATGGCTACCACAGCATTCTGCAGCGATTCACACAGTCCCCTCTGAACAGTTGATGTTGAGATGTGTCTGTTACTTGAACTCTGTGAAGCATTTATTTGGGCTGCACTTTCTGAGGCTGGTAACTCTAATGAACTTATCCTCTGCAGCAGAGGTAACTCTGGGTTTTCCATTCCTGTGGCGGTCCTCATGAGATCCAGTTTCATCATAGCGCTTGATGGTTTTTGCGACTGCGCTTGAAGAAACTTTCAAAGTTCTTGAAATGTTCCGTATTGACTGAACTTCATGTCTTAAAGTAATAATTGACTGTTGTTTCTCTTAGCTTATTTGAGCTTTTCTTTTGTATACCCCCCCTACCTTGTCACAACACAACTGATTAGTTCAAACGCATTAAGAAGGAAAGACATTCCATAAATTAACTTTTAACAAGGCACACCTGTTAATTGAGCATTACAGGTGACTACCTCATAAAGCTGGTTGAGAGAATACCAAGAGTGTGCAAAGCTGTCATCAAGGCAAAGGGTGGCTATTAGAAGAATCTCAAATATAACATATATTTTGATTTGTTGAAAACTTTTTTGGTTACTACATGATTCCATATGTGTTATCATAGTTTTGATGTCTTCACTATTATTCTACAATTAGAAAACAGTAAAAATAAAGAAAAACCCTTGAATGAGTAGGTGTGTCCAAACTTTTGACTGGTACTGTATATACAGTGGGAGAAAAAAGTATTTAGTCAGCCACCAATTGTGCAAGTTCTCCCACTTAAAAAGATGAGAGAGGCCTGTAATTTTCATCATAGGTACACGTCAACTATGACAGACAAAATTAGATTTTTTTTCTCCAGAAAATCACATTGTAGGAATTTTAATGAATTTATTTGCAAATTATGGTGGAAAATAAGTATTTGGTCAATAACAAAAGTTTCTCAATACTTTGTTATATACCCTTTGTTGGCAATGACACAGGTCAAACGTTTTCTGTAAGTCTTCACAAGGTTTTCACACACTGTTGTGGTCCTCTGTAGCTCAGCTGGTAGAGCACGGCGCTTGTAACGCCAAGGTAGTGGGTTCAATCCCCGGGACCACCCATACACAAAAAAAAAAAAAAATGATGTATGCACACATGACTGTAAGTCGCTTTGGATAAAAGCGTCTGCTAAATGGCATATTATATTTTGGCCCATTCCTCCATGCAGATCTCCTCTAGAGGAGTGAAGTTTTGGGGCTGTCGCTGGGCAACACGGACTTTCAACTCCCTCAAAAAGATTTTCTATGGGGTTGAGATCTGGAGACTGGCTAGGCCACTCCAGGACCTTGAAATGCTTCTTACGAAGCCACTCCTTCGTTGCCCGGGCGGTGTGTTTGGGATCATTGTCATGCTGAAAGACCCAGCCACGTTTCATCTTCAATGCCCTTGCTGATGGAAGGAGGTTTTCACTCAAAATCTCACGATACATGGCCCCATTCATTCTTTCCTTTACACGGATCAGTCGTCCTGGTCCCTTTGCAGAAAAACAGCCCCAAAGCATGATGTTTCCACCCCCATGCATTACAGTAGGTATGGTGTTCTTTGGATGCAACTCAGCATTCTTTGTCCTCCAAACACGACGAGTTGAGTTTTTACCAAAAAGTTATATTTTGGTTTCATCTAACCATATGACATTCTCCCAATTCTCTTCTGGATCATCCAAATGCACTCTAGCAAACTTCAGACGGGCCTGGACATGTACTGGCTTAAGCAGGGGGACACGTCTGGCACTGCAGGATTTGAGTCCCTGGCGGCGTAGTGTGTTACTGATGGTAGGCTTTGTTACTTTGGTCCCAGCTCTCTGCAGGTCATTCACTAGGTCCCCCCGTGTGGTTCTGGGATTTTTGCTCACCGTTCTTGTGATCATTTTGACCCCACAGGGTGAGTCTTGCGTGGAGCCCCAGATCGAGGGAGATTATCAGTGGTCTTGTATGTCTTCCATTTCCTAATAATTGCTCCCACAGTTGATTTCTTCAAACCAAGCTGCTTACCTATTGCAGATTCAGTCTTCCCAGCCTGGTGCAGGTCTACAATTTTGTTTCTGGTGTCCTTTGACAGCTCTTTGGTCTTGGCCATAGTGGAGTTTGGAGTGTGACTGTTTGAGGTTGTGGACAGGTGTCTTTTATACTGATAACAAGTTCAAACAGGTGCCATTAATACAGGTAACGAGTGTAGGACAGAGGAGCCTCTTAAAGAAGAAGTTACAGGTCTGTGAGAGACAGAAATCTTGCTTGTTTGTAGGTGACCAAATACTTATTTTCCACCATAATTTGCAGATAAATTCATAAAAAATCGTACACTGTGATTTTCTGGAGAAAAAAATTCTCAATTTGTCTGTCATAGTTGACGTGTACCTATGATGAAAATTACAGGCCTCTCTCATCTTTTTAAGTGGGAGAACTTGCACAATTGGTGGCTGACTAAATACTTTTTTTCCCCACTGTACATTATATTTATATCCTTTGATTCTTGAAGAATATAACTAATAAATGCCTAATGAGCTTAGTTCAGCTGTCACACTCCATGAGAACCCAAAATAGTAAAATTAAAGATAAACCCTGGAATGAGTAGGTGTGTCCAAACATTTGACTGGTACTGTATTTATATATACAGTGGGGAGAACAAGTATTTGATACACTGCCGATTTTGCAGGTTTTCCTACTTACAAAGCATGTAGAGGTCTGTAATTTTTATCATAGGTACACTTCAACTGTGAGAGACGGAATCTAAAACAAAAATCCAGAAAATCACATTGTATGATTTTTAAGTAATTCATTTGCATTTTATTGCATGACATAAGTATTTGATACATCAGAAAAGCAGAACTTAATATTTGGTACAGAAACCTTTGTTTGCAATTACAGAGATCATATGTTTCCTGTAGGTCTTGACCAGGTTTGCACACACTGCAGCAGGGATTTTGGCCCACTCCTCCATACAGACCTTCTCCAGATCCTTCAGGTTTCGGGGCTGTCGCTGGGCAATACGGACTTTCAGCTCCCCCCAAAGATTTTATATTGGGTTCAGGTCTGGAGACTGGCTAGGCCACTCCAGGACCTTGAGATGCTTCTTACGGAGCCACTCCTTAGTTGCCCTGGCTGTGTGTTTCGGGTTGTTGTCATACTGGAAGACCCAGCCACGACCCATCTTCAATGCTATTACTGAGGGAAGGAGGTTGTTGGCCAAGATCTCGCGATACATGGCCCCATCCATCCTCCCCTCAATACGGTGCAGTCGTCCTGTCCCCTTTGCAGAAAAGCATCCCCAAAGAATGATGTTTCCACCTCCATGCTTCACGGTTGGGATGGTGTTCTTGGGGTTGTACTCATCCTTCTTCTTCCTCCAAACACGGCGAGTGGAGTTTAGACCAAAAAGCTATATTTTTGTCTCATCAGACCACATGACCTTCTCCCATTCCTCCTCATTGGCAAACTTCAGACGGGCCTGGACATGCGCCGGCTTGAGCAAGGGGACCTTGCGTGCGCTGCAGGATTTTAATCCATAACGGCGTAGTGTGTTACTAATGGTTTTCTTTGAGACTGTGGTCCCAGCTCTCTTCAGGTCATTGACCAGGTCCTGCCGTGTAGTTCTGGGCTGATCCCTCACCTTCCTCATGATCCTTGATGCCCCACAAGGTGAGATCTTGCATGGAGCCCCAGACTGAGGGTGATTGACCGTCATCTTGAACTTCTTCCATTTTCTAATAATTGCGCCAACAGTTGTTGCCTTCTCACCAAGCTGCTTGCCTATTGTCCTGTAGCCCATCCCAGCCTTGTGCAGGTCTACAATTTTATCCCTGATGTCCTTACACAGCTCTCTGGTCTTGGCCATTGTGGAGAGGTTGGAGTCTGTTTGATTGAGTGTGTGGACAGGTGTCTTTTATACAGGTAACGAGTTTAAACAGGTGCAGTTAATACAGGTAATGAGTGGAGAACAGGAGGGCTTCTTAAAGAAAAACTAACAGGTCTGTGAGAGACAGAATTCTTACTGGTTGGTAGGTGATCAAATACTTATGTCATGCAATAAAATGCAAATGAATTACTCAAAAATCATACAATGTGATTTTCTGGATTTTTGTTTTAGATTCCGTCTCTCACAGTTGAAGTGTACCTATGATAAAAATTACAGACCTCTACATGCTTTGTAAGTAGGAAAACCTGCAAAATCGGCAGTGTATCAAATACTTGTTCTCCCCACTGTAATTTAATTTATTATAAATCAAAAAATGGATGTAGCAACTACAGATTGCCCCTTTAAGTCTATCAAAAGTGTGTGAGTTTGAGCATGTGTCCATTAGGCCTATGGATTTTTTTTTATCAGCATGAATTAGATTGAGCAATAAAAGCCCCACTTTTATTCCATAGGCTGGGATCCGCACGATGCAGCTGTTGGAAGAGTGCATTTTTCACTGGCTGTGCACTGGTTTCAAAAACAATGATTGATAGGCAGCTTAAACTTCTTGAATTCAACCATTATTGGGTTCAAATACACATTTAGATTCGAGAACAGCCATCCACAACAACCACAATCTGTAAATCGCAAATAGCTAAATGAGAGAGCAGCAGTGTGATTCACATCAAAGCGCTATGTAGATATCAATAATAAGTGATATCCTTATCACCGTAGACTACACCACTACTGTCATCCTTACCTCCAAGCATTTATTCAAGTTGGATAATCTTTGGTCTTTGGATGCCGACAGCAGTCACACCATTGGAAGAGATAGCTTGGACTTTAGCCTACAAAAGCCTATTCCTGAACTTTTCCCGCGATCCATCAAACACATTTGGTGTGTCATCATAGTGGTCTCTGACTTTTGGTCAGACTCGCTCAGGTGGAACAAACTTAAACTTGCGCCTTTTTTCAATGCTGATTTGAATGTCATTGAGAAAACAGAGAAGTGTCAAAGATGTTTTTTCGCAAACATCCTTTCTGAATTTAAAAGTAATCCTCTAAGTAATCTCCTAGTTTTTCAAAAATATCTGTAATCAGATTACAATATTTTTGCTGGTAACGTAATGGAATACAGTTACATTTTTTAATAATCCCTTACATGTAACGGATTACATGTAATCCATTACTCCCCAACCCTGTATGTAACCATACTAATTTAAGTGTCCTGGATTTACAATTACTATGTTACGTCTAGTCTATGAGACCAGGCAGGCAGGCCCGGCAGGCTACATTGGCAAAACCGGGCAGGGTAATTCATATACCATCTGTTATGTTTATGTGGAAACATAACTGGGGGGCACAAATTCTATCTGGGGGGTCCATGCTTGGCTTTGCCACCCTGTAGAGCCAGCCATGCGCAGATAGTTTAACCTGATTTTTAAGGAAAATAATATCACAACACTCTTCGTCAAGTGAAGTTGGAGGAACATGAAAGGAAAACATTAAAAAATATATATATTTTGCTTCTTCATTTAAAATATCCTTTGGTGATACAATGATTTCTCCATCATTTGTACAGTTGAAGTCGGAGATTTCATACACCTTAGCCAAATACATTTAAACTCAGGTTTTCACAATTCCATACATTTAATCCTTGTAAAAATTCCCTGTTTTAGGTCAGTTAGGATCACTACTTTATTTTAAGAATGTGAAATGTCAGAATAATAGTAGAGAGAATTATTTATTTAAGCTTATATTTATTTCATCACATTCCCAGTGGGTCAGAAGTTTACATACACTGAATTAGTATTTGGTAGTATTGCCTTTAAATTGTTTAACTTGGGTCAAACGGTTTGGGTAGCCTTCCACAAGCTTCCCACAATAAGTTGGGTGAATTTTGGCCCATTCCTCCTGACAGAGCTGGTGTAACTGAGTCAGGTTTGTAGGCCTCCTTGCTTGCTCACGCCTTTTCAGTTCTGCTCACACATTTTCTATAGGATTGAGGTCAGGGCTTTGTGATGGCCACTCCAATATCTTGACTTTGTTGTCCTTAAGCCATTTTGCTACAACTCTGGAAGTATGCTTGGGGTCATTGTACATTTGGAAGACCCATTTGCGACCAAGCTTTAACTTCCTGACTGATGTCTTGAGATGTTGCTTCAATATATCCACATCATTTTCCTTCCTCATGATGCCATCTATTTTGTGAAGTGCACCAGTCCCTCCTGCAGCAAAGTACCCCCACAGCATGATGCTGCCACCCCCGTGCTTCACGGTTGGGATGGTGTTCTTCGGCTTGCAAGCATTCCCCTTTTTCCTCCAAACATAACGATGGTCATTATGACCAAACAGTTCTATTTTTGTTTCATCAGACCAGAGGACATTTCTCCAAAAAGTACGATCTTTGTCCCCATGTGCAGTTGCAAACCGTAGTCTGGCTTTTTTATGGCGGTTTTGGAGCAGTGGCTTCTTCCTTGCCGAGCGGCCTTTCAGGTTATGTCGATATAGGACTCATTTTACTGTGGATATAGATACTTTTGTACCTGTTTCCTCCAGCTTCTTCACAAGATCCTTTGCTGTTGTTCTGCGATTGATTTGCACTTTTCGCACCAAAGTACGTTCATCTCTAGGAAGTTACAATCTATCTGAAATATTAAAGCTGATCTACCCCCTAAAAAAAAAGAAAAAAAAAGAAATGTACGTTCATCTCTAGGAGACAGAACGCGTCTCCTTCCTGATCGGTATGATGGCTGCGTGGTCCCATGGTGTTTATACTTGCGTACTATTGTTTGTACAGATGAACGTGGTACCTTCAGGCGTTTGGAAATTGCTCCTAAGGATGACAATTTCTTCTAAAGCCATGACATCATTTTCTGGAATTTTCCAAGCTGTTTAAAGGCACAGTCCACTTAGTGTATGTAAACTTCTGACCCACTGGAATTGTGATACAGTGAATTATAAGTGAATCTGTTTGTAAACAATTGTTGGAAAAATTACTTGTGTCATGCACAAAGTAGATGTCCTATCCGACTTGCCAAAACTATAGTTTGTTAAAAAGAAATGTGTGGAGTGGTTGAAAAACGAGTTTTAATGACTCCAACTTAAGTGTATGTAAACTTCCGACTTCAACTGTAACTATTTTCTGCAGAATACTTTTCTACAGAATGGAGCATATCTCACTAGGGGGAAATATTATTTCCAGCATGGGAGAGGTGTTTCTCTTACGAGTGCTGATCAAGACTAGTAACACACATGGCTTGGACAGCAGATAAACAAGGCCTGCTGTGTGAACATAAACTACAGGAGGAGTGATGGATGGTCTGTGTGTCAGACTGTTGCTGTGTGATTCAGGTGAGGAGATTTCAAATCTATCCCATCACACACTCATCTCCATTGTCAAACTCGGACACAGATGGTCAGACATATGTGTAATGGAGCATTGTGGCTCAGATATTGATGTACAATACAATATTGACAGAATTCAGCTTCAATTCTGGTGCAGTTCCGAGTGTGGTTGCATGTGCCGTACAGTTCGTACAGTAGATGTAAATGTAAAGTCTCAAGTCTCCTCAAGTCTCCCTGGAGACTGGTCGACTTTTGGGAGTTGCAAAGACAGCCAGTCTGCCACACAGCCCTCTACCATCCACTACACTCCAGACTCCCACTAATGTGTCACGTGTCCATTGACGACAGGAGGGAAACAAAAGAGAGATCGAATGAGGTAACAAGCATCTTTCCAGGAAGGCCCTATCGGGTTTGGAGCCCTGAAAAACAAGGCTAATTTGAAGGTCGTTTAAAGAGCATCAGGCTGTGTTACTCAGGAGGGGGGCTGTGAGCGAGTGCAGGGGGAGAGTCTGGGGCCGCACGGCGCTACGGTGGGCGGTCAGGAGCTGTGAGCGAGCACAAGGGGAGAGGCTGGGGTAGCTCGGAGCTGAGGTGGCGTTCAGAAGCTCTCCCCGGTGCTCTTCATCAATCTCCCCTGTCCGCCGAGAGCCTCTTCTGACCCACATAGAAGCCAATGGCACAGGGGGTGCCTTTATTCCATTATTGATACCACTGCATCACACAACCCCCACTTTCCTCAACCAACACAGGAGCCACAAAGGTCAGAGGACCATAGGCAAACATTTAGCCTCTCACTCACAGTCACAAAGTAGGTGACAAAACTCCCTCTGAGATCACTAGTACTGTTTATGGTTTCAATGCACAGCAGGCCATATACGATTCTGAGGGAAACTTAATGGCATGAAAAAAATAATTAAAGATATTACACAACTAATGATGGTTGAAAAGAGTAGTGTACGTAGTTAACTCAAGGTCAAAACAACAGGAACTGTAAAAAGTACAGTTGCTTTTTGTATCCAGTAACTTCATCAAAGTGCATTGTTTATTGATGTACAAGAACACTTGTGAGTTTTCTCAAAAGAGGCTCTATCTAAGCACTGGGGAAAGTCTTATTTCCTTGGCAACAGTGCCTGTAGCCATGCAGCTTGTGAGACATTGGAGATCTAACATCTCAGATGCTGTTAAATAAACTGAGTGAGGAGAAAAACCCTCTAAGCTGCAAAAAGCTAGAGGAAATGACGTACATTTAGAAGAAAAGATTGTTCGTTTTCACCTGGATACCCATTTGCACAACTCTGGTTAAACAAATAGGTGAAACGTGGCCGCCCAATGGTGTGTTGACGCTGAACCTCTCAGTGGCATTAGCACAATAAACTGTGAATTCCTGCTCCCTGAGTGAGCGAACGAGCATCTCTCACATTTTCCTATGGTTAACACCAGGATGACAGAGGGCAGTGGTTGGAGTAGGAGCAGGAGAGTGTTCCAGGGACACAGGGGGCTACTAGACCCCCTCTCTACCTGGAGCACTGCCCTCTGCTACACAGTTCAGGGGAAGCCTCACCAAGCAGACAAACTCCTGAGCACAGTCCTGGAGCAGCCTTCTGTGCATTTACTAAACAGACTGTGTCTGAGCAAAGCTAAGCCTGGATACACTACATAGCCATCACTCGCTGACAAAACTCTCAAATACATGTATCTCCCTGTCACAGCGCTGCTAAAACTGCAATTACAAAGGAATTGACACACTGTCAGCGAACAAAACATGGTTATTGGTTTACTGTGCCATTGTCTAAAACAAAGGCAGACAATATCACCTCCAAAGCATTCCATAATCGTAGATTTTGACACCGAATAGGAGTGTGAGTGGAGGCTTTAGCTCTGAAACAATGGGATATTTGTTCTCGGCATACGCCTAAAATTTAGGCCAAGGTTTGAGAGGATAAACAGCAGTCTAAGCCATTCTAAGACTTTCCATAGTATAGAACAATTCAAATGTGAATGTGAAGCTATTTTAAAACCCAAATGCAGGCATGGAACGAACTTCTGCTGGATGGAAACACAGCTTATCTTATCATAACTGTATCATGCTACTGCAATGGACAGTCTCGCTCCGATTCAAAGCTAGGGGCGCCTGGCTTAAGTGTTTGGCTTTGTTTCTTCTTCATAACTGCTGCATTACTTGCACAAATGATTTGATTAAAGTACTGAGACACATTACTCACTCTGCGTGTGAAAAGCAGTCTTTATCTGAACTGCAGCAGCTGTGAAGCTATTAGCGTACGTGCTGTGAGTCAGAATAAGACACCTTTGTTGAAGTGTTAAACCACTTATGCAATTTTACAGCCAAGAATGTGCTCCAGCTTTTTCCCAAAATTTGGTTTCAGTTCATTATAAATAATCATAAGATGGAGATAAATTCTGAGAAAGTTGGAAATCTTTCCTCTTCTCTGGCAGACAGCACTGTGTTGTTTAACTTCAACATTGTTGAACCTCAAGTTTAGGAAAATATGTGGCTCCTCAGATGAGTTTTTTAACCTGGTAGTGAACTGCATTTCAAAGCCTTGGCTATCCAAGCAAAATGACGGTACAGTATCATGTAACAATATAAACACATAGCACTCAACACATACAACTTTAGATCATATATTAAATTATACACTGCTCAAAAAAATAAAGGGAACACTTAAACAAAACAATGTAACTCCAAGTCAATCACACTTCTGTGAAATCAAACTGTCCACTTAGGAAGCAACACTGATTGACAATACATTTCACATGCTGTTGTGCAAATGGAATAGACAACAGGTGGAAATTATAGGCAATTAGCAAGACACCCCCAATAAAGAAGTGGTTCTGCAGGTGGTGACCACAGACCACTTCTCAATTCCTATGCTTCCTGGCAGATGTTTTGGTCACTTTTGAATGCTGGCGGTGCTTTCACTCTAGTGGTAGCATGAGACGGAGTCTACAACCCACACAAGTGGCTCAGGTAGTGCAGCTCATCCAGGATGGCACATCAATGCGAGCTGTGGCAAGAAGGTTTGCTGTGTCTGTCAGCGTAGTGTCCAGAGCATGGAGGTGCTACCAGGAGACAGGCCAGTACATCAGGAGACGTGGAGGAGGCCGTAGGAGGGCAACAACCCAGCAGCAGGACCGCTACCTCCGCCTTTGTGCAAGGAGGAGCAGGAGGAGCACTGCCAGAGCCCTGCAAAATGACCTCCAGCAGGCCACAAATGTGCATGTGTCTGCTCAAATGGTCAGAAACAGACTCCATGAGGGTGGTATGAGGGCCCGACGTCCACAGGTGGGGGTTGTGCTTACAGCCCAACACCGTGCAGGACGTTTGGCATTTGCCAGAGAACACCAAGATTGGCAAATTCGCCACTGGCGCTCTGTGCTCTTCACAGATGAAAGCAGGTTCACACTGAGCACATGTGACAGACGTGACAGAGTCTGGAGACGCTGTGGAGAACGTTCTGCTGCCTGTAACATCCTCCAGCATGACCGGTATGGCGGTGGGTCAGTCATGGTGTGGGGTGGCATTTCCTCCATGTGCTCGCCAGAGGTAGCCTGACTGCCATTAGGTACCAAGATGAGATCCTCAGACCCCTTGTGAGACCATATGCTGGTGCGGTTGGCCCTGGGTTCCTCCTAATGCAAGACAATGCTAGACCTCATGTGGCTGGAGTGTGTCAGCAGTTCCTGCAAGAGGAAGGCATTGATGCTATGGACTGGCCCGCCCGTTCCCCAGACCTGAATCCAATTGAGCACATCTGGGACATCATGTCTCGATCCATCCACCAACGCCACGTTGCACCACAGACTGTCCAGGAGTTGGCGGATGCTTTAGTCCAGGTCTGGGAGGAGATCCCTCAGGAGACCATCCGCCACCTCATCAGGAGCATGCCCAGGCGTTGTAGGGAGGTCATACAGGCACGTGGAGGCCACACACACTACTGAGCCTCATTTTGACTTGTTTTAAGGACATTACATCAAAGTTGGATCAGCCTGTAGTGTGGTTTTCCACTTTAATTTTGAGGGTGACTCCAAATCCAGACCTCCATGGGTTGATAAATTTGATTTCCATTAATAATTTTTGTGTGATTTTGTTGTCAGCACATTCAACTATGTAAAGAAAAATGTATTTAATAAGATTATTTCATTCATTCAGATCTAGGATGTGTTGTTTAAGTGTTCCCTTTATTTTTTTGAGCAGTGTATGTTAAACTATCCCTTTTTTGGAAGGGAGTCTTTAATGTTTACACAGTACTCCATGTTCTGTATCATATTCGAAGAGCACAACTGAAGTTTTGTGATTGGAGACACCTTAGAGAACGTGGGTTGAGCCATGCAGGGGATCATATGGCTGAGGGGTGAATGTTTGTTGGTAAACTAAGACAGGCAGTGGGGACATCTCTATGACTGAAAGTGAGGTGTTAGTTTGTGGCTCAGACAAATAACTGTGACTTCCCTAGAAAACATGAGTATGATATCGAAAACGATTAGACAAATTCCTAAAATATGTCAATTAGTCCAATTGTAAGATCTTTCTGTGATGCTCCTTTCCAATCCATATGTTTTTTGCTCATAAACATAAGACCTGTTTATAAACGGTTATGCTTGTGCTTGCAACATTTCAAAAAGAAAAAAATGTACAACCTGAATGCCATGCTGGAATCCTGAAACAATTACACAGAGATATCTGAGGGTAAATCAAAAACAAATTACCATCCTTGATGAGATATAAATGGGATCAAAGCTGTAAATGATGCATGGCAATTAGATTAATTAGAAAATAAAACTCTTGATTGTGTGTAAATAAGTTATTTTCATCTTTGATTCAGACCAATAAAGATAATGTTATTGTGAAACTTGTCTCCGTTACGTGACTCAAGTAAGGTCCTGTGGCTTGTCAGCTTGGTGTCTGTGTGGCAGAGAGTTCAGTGCACCACAACAGGTGGGGGGTGGAAAAGTGGGTTCTGAGAAGCAAACAGAGTGGTTTGTCAACATGAAAACAGCTCATGATCACAAACACAGAGGTTCTGCCTTGTACCTACAGTGCAGCCCAGGGGAAATCACCAGTCGTCCCTGTTCACCTCTCTATTCTCCACAGAGGTATAGCACAGGTTGGTCTATGACACTAATAATCTCTTATTGAGTCACTCATTTAGCTATGTTTCCAAGTACTGAATGCTAAACTATAAAAATGCTACATAGTAAAATAGTGTCTGTCTGTGCGCTATTGCCACCTTTAACCACAGGCTAGGTTTTTTTTGTTTTCAGTTGTAGCTGGGGGACATGCAAGTGAAGTCAACAAGGTTGACATGCGCCCCTTGAACTGTGAACAGGATGGGGAGATTGCCATGACAATGTCTAAAGGTGATGACGTAATTACAAGCAGAAAAAAACTAGGGAGGTTGGAGAACTTTTCATATAAGCCTAATTGATCATTGACATATATGAAAATATGACAATTTTCAAATAATAATCAAACAGCAGCTCCCCTTTAGAATGCCCTATGATGCCCAGGAAAGACCCAGAGAGGCTGGGGGTCACAGACAGTCCAGCATCTTCACACAATACATTGTTATGAATATAGCCAGGAGCCCAAACTCACTGCAGACTCACTATAACAGCACTCACTGTGGAGGTTTCTTATGTAAACTACTAACAGTGGGATTTAAAGGTAAAGGGGAGAGAGTGTTTGGCTGGGGGAAGAAATTCAGAGCACACACAGATGTAGGAGAAGTCTGTGCCGTGGCTTCACTCCTCTGTCACTGGGTGCCTGCTGTGAAAACAACGCCCCCCTTTACTCCCCCTTTACTCCCCCTCGCTCTCTCCCCTGGACGCCAGCCTGACATACCAGACCTTGTTCGTTAGCGCATATTTTTACCCGCCGTTACTAAATTAGGAAGCCAGAGAGAGCAAACGGAGGGTTTCTGCCAAGGCAGAAGAAGAAGGGTCTGCTCAGGCCTGGGTTTGCTGAGGGCCCGTGCCAGCCCTGCCAGGTTCATTAAGAGCCACTTGGGTTTCAGAAATAGAAGCCCAACAGGGACCCAAGCCAAACAGGACCCAGGACACCCCGGCCAAAAACTCACGGGACAAACAAACAAATAAACTGCTTTCTTATGCACTGCCAGAGTCAACCGGCAGAAGCCACCCTAAGGAGCTATTATAAGTTATCTTGGGCAGTCCTGCAAACAAGGTGAGCACTGCCGCAGGTTTAAAACTGGTGACAGCACACACGCACAGCCAACCTGATAGAGAATAAATTAACCTACAAACTCTCTCTAGAGACCAATTTCTTAAAGCAGCCACAGAGACATCAATTCTTGTTAGTTTAGCATGGTTTTAAGACAGCGAGGTTTAGATGGATATTTATAAAAGTACATACATTCTTGTTAGTTTGGCATGGTTTTAAGACATGGATGTTTAGATGGATATTTATAAAAGTACATTTACATTTCCTCACCTCTCATGCAGTTGGCATAATGTCTGCTCTTTAAGTACTGATTAGGACATGGATTTCTATTTTGAAACATATTTCTAAAATGCCACCCTAGAGATCATAATGCTGAAGCAGTATATCAACAGGAGGGTTCTCCAGTCGTTTGCTGACCTATCTAACCTGCAGGACATTCTCAGACAGAACTTGATACAGTTTACATTTGAGGGGCTTGTCCAGTACAGAAATTTCATGAACATCCAGGCATATTTGTGAAATCTGTCTTGTCTTCTTTAGTATCTTTAATAATATTTTTATAACTTCTAGAAATAAAAAGTATACTTAAAGTATTGACTCAACCCCCAAGGTAAAATAAACGTTTCAATCAATACAGTCAGTATATGACCAGCAGCACAAATGTCTCCCTTCAAAATATTGTCAATGTATCACCAACACACACCATATTCAAGAAGGCCACAGAGCGTGAAAGTGATGTCTGGTACTTTACTGACATCTATTGGATCATTAGAAAACTTCACTTCTCCAGCTGTGCAATACAGTCTATGGTCCAGCAGCCCCATCATCAGGGAAGGAATAATGCAGGATTATAGCATGCAGCATGTGTACATTATTACAGGCATGGCCATTGAGAAAAAGAGCATGGTCACATCTAGCTTGAGGCTGTTGTGACAGCATGCACTAAAACACATGATATCAGAATGAAACTTTATAGCACTTATCTGAAGTGCACTTATCAGGAGTCTCTTGAATTGCAGAGCTGGAAATCCCAGCTCTAGTGGTGTTAAAACCTAATTAATAGGCCTACTCAAAATACTGATATTTTGGCACTATTTTGTGTGTATTATTCACTACTAGCAACCCTAATAAAGTGAATATGTTATTTAATTCAGTCAAGTATATTCCCTTATTGACATCTTCAGAAAAATAAGGGATTTGGCATAGCACATTGAAAAGGGACAAATACACAGACCCAAAGACACTAGGTAATGATGATGGATAGGGATTCCTCTAACTGGATTTCCACTTGGCTGGAGCAAGCTTTTATTAAACGTCTCCATTGGAAAATGATTATACCATCCCATGTAGGACCGCACCAAGGTGGTCTGTATATCCTCACACTCCAGGACAGTTGACTATAAACCAATAAACCCATAAAGATCACCCATATTAGAAACTAATGGAGTAGTAAGAGGAGAAATGTCCTCCTTCCCTAGTGCCCTTTAAAGATCCTCGCCAAATAAGGAATTTTATGAGCTGTTGAATTAAACAATAAGAAAGCATATTATTTATTGCTGCAATTATGACAATATGCCTATTGTAAAGTTGGTTCTCAAAACAGAGGGGAGGTAACATAAGGAAACTAGGAATGCTACAGTTTAATTGAAGGATTTAACCACAGGAGGCTGGTGGGAGGAGCTATAGGAGGACAGGCTCATTGTAATGGCTGGAATGGAACAGAGTCAAACACGTTGTTTCCATGTGTTTGATGTGTTTGGTACCATTCCATTGATTCCATTCCAGCCATTACAACGAGCCTGTCCTCCGATAGCTCCTCCCAATAAGTAGACATATCCTATATAGCCATATTTCATCACCTTTTGTATCATGAGGTGAGGTCCTCAGAGCTAGCACCAAAAAGCACATGTTCTTTACATTAAGGAGTGGAGCATGGGAATGATGCAACAACATAGCACATCAAACAGTTATATTTTTCTTCAGCTCCAGGTACTTAGTTTTTGCATTGCGTACTTACGTTGGGTATAACTTAAGCGTTAAAGGACTGTGTGTTGCAGTAAGAGTGGTTTTGACAAACTGATGGCAATGTTTTCCATTCTGGAAATTTGTTTTGGATCACTCTTAGTCTGGAACCTCCCCCTCTTGGGATCTTTGGGACTCACAAGGTCCTCTACCACGACAAGGTGGCAACCCACAGAGAAGATATATATTTTATTTTTTTGTCATTGAATGGACTGTGCCTGCCTCGGATTGCACCGTAGATCAAAGGTGGGGTCTTACCACTCATTGGCTGACCAGCATTCATGTCTGTACTTTGGTAGATTTGTAGGTTAACACCATATCTTCCGAGTCCTGAGGCCTGAAACCCATACCATTAGTCTTTCTGAAACCCAATATTTTATGGTTGTTTGGGGTATTTTGTCCCTCTGTCAGACAATTGGCATAGGCTACGGATCACATTTCCTAATTGGCACACAGGCCATATTTCACATTCGGTACATGGGCCACATATCATAATCGACACAGGGCCACATTTCACAATCGGCACACTGGCCACATTTGGAAGCTCTAACAAGCGCCCAAACAATAATACAAATAACTAGAAAATGCAATTTCCTTTTAATGTGTTTTTATGTTTTAGTTTGAATTCTGAAAGTTCTGTGGCATTTCAGTTTAGAATGTTGAAGCCTGCATTCCACCATTGAAATGAATGGGGATACAACAAGTTTTACGGTTTATTGTATAAATGGTAGCAAAACTTCAAAAAGTATATACTATAAAAAAGTATACTTTGAAGCAAACTATGTTGGATCAGTCAAGGCCTACAGGTGAACATTATGAACGCACCCCAGCACAAAATAAAAAACCCACCCTGGCACATTATCCTAAAGCTTACTGTATGCTTCCCAGTCTAAACAGTTCGCACATACAGTATATTATGACAACATTTTGTCACGTTTTTGTCTTTAGCAGGGTTTTGGTCGGCTGTTCTTGCACACAATATTTTTTTTTTTAGTCAAGTCGAAGCTAGGTAGCCGAAGTCTTTGCCCCTTCGTCGGTGATTGGTCAACAGTACTACTACTAGTAGGAGTGGGAACAGGAAGTGTTTGTTGTCATTCAACTGAGAGACAACTAGCTTTCATGCAAAAAAAATGTACTTGATAAATACTGCACCAAACATCTTAGCTAGATGTAAAATGCACTACTCGGCAAAAACGTCAAAATTCATGACAGATTTCTTGATTTATCTTAGATTAATAATGACTATTTTGAGGAAGTGTTTCTGGCCATGTTGTTGCTAAGGCTCAAGAGGGGCAAACAACAGTAATTTTGCCTCTTTTATCAAATTTTTCAAGTAAAGGTCATTTTTCAAGTGAAGGAGTATGAGAGCACAGATGGTCGTTTCGCCTAGCTGAGTTATGCTAGGAGCAAACCGAACCTACTGTACAGTTGAAGTCGGAAGTTTACATTCACTTAGGTTGGAGTCATTAAAACTAGTTTTTCAACCACTCCACAAATTTCTTGGTAACAAACTATAGTTTTGGAAAGTCGGTTAGGACATCTACTAGTAATTTTTCCAACAATTGTTTACAGACAGATTATTTCACTTATAATTCACTGTACCACAATTCCAGTGGATCAGAAGTTTACATACACTAAGTTGACTGTGCCTTTAAACAGCTTGGAAAATTCCTGAAAATGATGCCATGGCTTTAGAAGCTTCTGATAGGCTAATTGGCCAGTATGAAAAATGTATGCACTCACTAACTGTAAGTCGCTCTGGATAAGAGCGTCTGCTAAATGACTAAAATGTAAAATGTAATTGGAGGTGTACCTGTGGATGTACAGTTGAAGTCGGAAGTTTACATACACCTTAGCCAAATACATTTAAACTCAGTTTTTCACAATTCCTGACATTTAATCCTCGTAAAAATTCCCTGTCTTAGGTCAGTTAGGATCACCACTTTATTTTAAGAATGTGAAATGTCAGAATAATAGTAGAGAGAATGATTTATTTCAGCTTTTATTTCTTTCATCACATTCCCAGTGGGTCAGAAGTTCAATTAGTATTTAGCAGCATTGCCTTTAAATTGTTTAACTTGGGTCAAATGTTTCGGGTAGCCTTAATAAGTTGGGTGGATTTTGGCCCATTCCTCCTGAAAGAGCTGTTGTAACTGAGTCAGGTATGTAGGCCTCCTTGCTCCCACATGCTTTTTCAGTTCTGCCCACAAATGTTCTATAGGATTGAGGTCAGGGCTTTGTGATGGCCACTCCAATACCTTGACTTTGTTGTTGTTGTTGTCCACAATTTGATTTGGTCCTGGAGGGCACTTCATATTTTTTATTTAACTCCTGCACTCCAGGAACAGGGTACCCCTCCTGAGTCATCCAATTACAGAACCCAGACAAATGGCACACCGGCGGAATCGCCACTATGCAAATTCCACGCTTGAACGTTCCATGCCCTCTTCTCATCAGGGAGCCGTTTCTGGTGTTATGATACTGATGGTATGTTGGGACAGATTGTTGTGGCTAGATGGGGTACAGCTCCATCTAGTCGTCACGTCGGGGACAACAGTTGTTGACAACTGTAGCGTTTTAGTTAAACCCTAACCGTTACCTAATTCTCCTAACCTAATTATCCTAACCTGTTGCGTTTGTTCTCCTCACCTGCTAGCTATGTAAAGTCACTTCTGTCCTTAGCTGTAGGCCTACTTAATTTAACCATAATACCATAGAAACCATCAGTCCCGACAAACAATCACTATCACCACCGGTAGCAAAATACACAAAATAAGGGTAGGCTAATTATTTAGTCAAAATGCAGCAATAGCCTAAAAAGCTAGACTACATGCATGTTCCCCATAAATTGTTATTTTTAGCTACAGCCTGCCACCTTATCAGCTGTTGTCAGACACACCTGGGTCTGAGAAGTAGGCGTTATATCACATAAATCATTTATTTTTATTATTTTTTTCCTTCATAATTATAGCTAAAAACTAAGCATGATTTGACATAAAACAATAATATGTCTACACAAATATTTGCACCTGCATAGAGTTGTTAGGGTGCTGTGGAACATTGTCGGTCTTGAATGCACTCCTGTTCTGCTCGCTCTTCGGAGGTCACGTGACATTTGATCAGGCAGTTACATTTAGCTCTTTTTGATTTTTAAGTTTTATATTAGTGGATGCTTGCTTGTATAATCAAACCGAGCTAACTGTTTGTGGTTGTATGATGAATACAACCAACAAAATAAAAAATAAAATGTCGCGCATCGATTTATGATGAACCTTTGCTCATCACTCTCACTGCCGTATCCACGACAACGGATGTAAAAAAGAAACAAACATGGCATGAAATTATTCTGCAAAAGGTTTCTCTTTTTACATTAAAATGAATTATAATTATCCAATGACAAACACACGCTCCAAACCAGGACTTGGATTAGTTGAAGGTGAAGAATCGTAAGTTATAAATTGTGGTTGTGCATGCATTGCTGTAAAACTGATGTTGGAAAAAAATACTTTCCTTTCGAAGAGATCAATTCTGCGCCTTAGAGTCAATGTGAATTGTGCATGTCTATTATTAGAATGATGCTGCTGGTGCTGCTGCTGCTGATGATGATGATGATGATTGTGATACCCATGCAGATCATTTGAAAGCACCAGAAGCATTAGTGGCAACTCAGGGGAATTTCCTCATAGTGATAAAGGATTGGCAAGTGTCTCTCAGAGAGGAATGGATGACATGGGAGAGTCTATGATGATGACTCCTGAGGAAAAACTTACACAGTATGACAGCAGGGCCCAAGCCTTTGCAGACACTCAACAGGTAGGACTATAAAGGTTTTCAGTTGCTTTCCATACTGACACCTGCATGCAATGGGGTGAGGTGGATAGTACTATAACCAGAGATACCTGCAAAGTGTGTGAACGTGGTCTTAACCTTCTGTAGATGTCATAGTCACTGTCAAGTTCAGGAATTGTATCATTCTCTTATCAAAGGTATAATGCATGTACAGTACCACTCAGCATAAAGGCTTTTTTCAGTACTGCACCTTGTTGGTCCTGTACGTCAACAATAATGAAATGTTTGTCCGGACAGTTTGATGCTTGTATCCAGGACGTTGTCCGCTGTGTGGCTCTTACAAGACTGGTGTACGGAGATGGGCACCTGAAACTAGCCCAAGCCCATGTCAGACTGGCTAAAGCATACCTACAGTTTAAAGGTGAATTATGTTGTCATTAGCCTTGACAATGAGGTACCATTTATAAAGAGTTTATAACGGTTAATATTGTATATATTAATACCTTACCAAATCTTGGAATGACCGGTGTGTTGTCTCTGATTCCCCCAGGCTGGGCAGTGCAGGCCCAGGAGCACTCAGCCAGAGCCAGTGACCTGCTCCCCTTCTGCACCCCCAGCTCCACCAGCCGGGAAGACAGGGTCCACATCCTCACCTGTCTCCTCAACATATACCTAACACAGGGACGCGCCTCTCTGCTGCTGGCTAAATATCCTTTACCCACGTTGTTTCTGTGATAAATCTAATTTTATTGGTCACATGCGCCGAATACAACAGGTATATACTTTTTTTTCTTCCAACATCAGTTTTCCAGCAATGCATGCACAACCACAATTTATAACTTACGATACTTTACCATTAAATGACTACTTACGAGCCCATTCCCAGCAATGCAGAGTTAAAAAGTATAAAAAATATTTGATAAATAAAAAAGGAAATAGTAACACAATAACAATAACGAGGCTATATACAAGGAGTACCAGTACAGAGTCAACGTGCAGGGGTACGAGGTAGTTGAGGTAATTGAGAAAATACAGTATGTACATGTGGGTGAGGGTAAAAGTGACTAGGCAATTAGGATATATAATAAACAGAGTAGCAGCAGTGTATGTGAAGAGTGTGAAAGTTTGTGTGTGTGTGTGTGTGTGTGTGTGGCGTCAATATGCATGTGTGTGTGTGTTTTGTGTGTGTGAGCGTATTTAGTATGTGTGTGTGTGTGTGTGTGTGTTAGAGTGTCAGTGTAGTATGTGTGAGTATGTGGGTAGAGCCAGTGCAAGAGAGTCAGTGCAGAAAAATAAAGATACAAAAATAAATAATAAAGGGGGTTAATGTAAATTGTCCGGATAGACATTCGATTAACTGTTCAGCAGTCCTATGGCTTGGGGGTAGAGGCTGTTCAGGAGCCTTTTGGTCCCAGACTTGGCGCTCCGGTACTGCTTGCCATGCGGTACCAGAGAGAACAGTCTATGACTTGGGTGGCTGGAGTCTTTGACAGTTTTTAGGGCCTTCCTCTGACACCGCCTGGTATAGTGGTCCTGGATGGCAGGGAGTTCGGCCCCAGTGATGTACTGGGACATACGCACTACCCTCTGTAGCGCCTTGTGGTTGGATGCCGAGCAGTTGCCATACCAAGATGTAATGCAGCCAGTCAAGATGTTCTCAATGGTAAAGCTGTAGAACTTTTTGAGGATCTGAGGGCCCATGCCAAATCTTTTCAGCCTCCTGAGGGGGAAGAGGTGTTGTCGTGCCCTCTTCACGACTGTGTTAGTGTGTTTGGACCATAATAGGTCCTTAGTGATGTAGACACCAAAGAACTTGAAGCTCTCGACCCGTTCCACTACAGCCTCGTCAATGTGAATGGGGGCGTGTTCGGACCTCCGTTTCCAGTAGTCCACGATAAGCTCCTTTGTCTTGCCCACGTTGAGGGAGAGGTTTTTGTCCTGGCACCAAACTGCCAGGTCTCTGACCTCCTCCCTATAGGCTGTCTCATCATTGTGGGTGATCAGGCCTACCGCTGTACCGCTAATGATGGTGTTGGACTCGTGCGCGGCCACGCAGTTGTGGGTGAACAGGGAGTACAGGAGGGGACTGAGCACGCATCCCTGAGGGGCCCCAGTGTTGAGGGTCAGCGTTGCGGATGTGTTGTTAACTACCCTCACCACCTGGGGGTGGCCCGTCAGGAAGTCCAGGATCCAGTTGCAGAGGGATGTGTTCAGTCCCAGGGTCCTTAGCTTAGTAATGAACATGGAGGGCACTATGGTGTTGAACGCTGAGCTGTAGTCAATGAATAGCATTCTCACGTAGGTGTTCCTCTTGTCCAGGTGGGAAAGGGCAGTGTGGAGTGCAATAGAGATTGCATCATCTGTGGATCTGTTGGTCCGGTATGCGAATTGAAGTGGGCCAGAGTTTCTGTGATGATGGTGTTGATGTGAGCCATAATCAGCCTTTCAAAGCATTTCATGGCTATAGATGTGAGTGCTACGGGGCGGTAGTCATTTAGACAGGTTACCTTGGCGTTCTTGGGCACGGGGACTATGGTGGTCTGCTTGAAACATGTAGGTATTACAGACTGGGTCAGTGAGAGGTTGAAAATGTCAGTGAAGACACTTGCCAGCTGGTCAGTACATGATCTGGTAATCTGTCTGGATAAAGCTCTGGCTCAAGGAAATAGGCCTGAGCATTAGGATAAACATTAGGAGAATGATTAGATATTTGTAATGAAAGCCCCAAAAACATTAGGAGAATGATTGTCTAAATGTGAATTCAAACAACTGAATGGTTAAATGTCCAAGGTTAAATTAGTGTAGTACTGCTTTAATGTTGACTATGCAATACTCTTTAACCATCCCAACTCTTGAGGAAGCAGAGTCTAATCATCGAAAAGCAGAGAGGATTGTGGTAGAACTTCATCAGCTAGGAGGCATCAGCCAGGAGGAGAAAATGGAGACTGAGTTTGAGATATCCACATCTCTGTCCAGGTATTATAGAGCGAAAACAAAACTGATCTGCATAAATATTTTGTGTCAAATCACTTTCAAAAGTAAATTATTTGGAGCATTGTGTCTATCTGACCAATCTGGCCTTTACTACAATGTTCCGCTGTGACAGCAGAGAGCAATTGTATATTTACTGGACTCCTCTTTAGGTATCACATGCTATGCTACTCTATTTATTTCCCCAGACTCCTCCTGCAGTATCATATTCAGGTTGAAGTCTGAATACCTTGGCACATTTACATTTTACATTTTAGTCATTTAGCAGACGCTCTTATCCAGAGCGACTTACAGTTAGTGAGTGCATATATATATATTTTATTTTATTTTTTATTCATACACATCTCAAGCAAAACCAAGTTAATGTTCAAGTGAAGTGTCATTGTAGATTCAGATAAGACTGTTGTATCAAATATACCTATATGTTCAGATGTCAACATACAACCTGTTACCTTGAAGTCACAATAACAGACTACTATTAATACTGTTGATCTGAGTATATCCACTGAGAAGACAACATTAGGTTTTGGCCACAAGATGGAGACAATGTCTAACATGTTCACTGAGCAAATCCATCTATTGAGATACGTTTTAATGGTTCATTTTGCTCAAACAATGTGGTATTTTCTGCTCTAGTTTAGGCCAGTAGTGTCATGGAAAGTTTCTGAATTGTCTTAAAACCTGGTCCTCACAGTAGAAGTGCCTAAAGTACCTTCAAAGTTGCTTTTTTAGATGTAAACATCAAGCTGTTCTCCCAGGCCTGTTGTCAAGCCCATGGGGTGTGAGTGTGCGCAGCTGCAGACCAGCTGTTACTGGGGTTACTGCACTTCCCACTCGATCAGTGTCTGCTGGAGCTGTGGAGTAGGGGCAGGGAGGACAACATATCCCCAGCCCTGCATGAATATTTCATGATTCCCTTCACTGCTCTGGCTGTAAGAGCTAATCATTGTGTACTGAGGAGGCTTTTTACACAAAACGGCATTGATCATTTTGTTCAGTTGTAGGGTAACACTGTTTTTGCTACAGTATATTGATACCTTCCTACCCTTCCACACTTAAGTAGATGTGTTGTTACAACCAGCATGGTATTGATAGGGTTTGGGAGATCTCACAGGAGACATTGGCTCAGGGAAATATAAAAGGGTTGAGGGATCAGTTTGGATACATTCAGCACAAACACAACAACTGCATGAACATCTGATAGCCCTGTCTGGGAGATGTATTAACTTCACTGTTATGGATTTGTCCAAACATCATTTGAGTAATTAATGAATACACAATATTTGCTGTACAAGTCAATATTGATTACAAGACATGGCTGTGGCAAATGTGGTACCGATATACCCAGGTATTCAGTTTGGAATATTAGTAGCATTAGAGTTGTGTTTCAACTTGAAGGGAGCTGAGGTAAAAAGTATTTGGGGGTGAGGTCATCCTTTTAAGTTTTTATGACTGACGGTTTGTTTACGCAATTTGTGAAATTGGAAAAATGTGCGGACGCTCGCTGATGTGTAAGCTTGCTAAAGCTCTTTTGTTGGAGGATGACTGAGCTTGGCCGGCTTCTATAGCACCCTAGTCAACATGACTGTAATGTTGTGACCAGTGTGAATGTCCCCACAAAAGCCTGGAACAATGAAATAAGCTTTCACACAGTTTCAGGTCTAGTTGGAGATTTTCCAGTTAACTCATTGTAGAGGTACAGTATATGCAAGGTGCAAGTGTTGATGGGCACAATATGAATTACCGATCATTGTCACTGTATTATAGAGTTTATTTTGCCACCTTTACTAAGTTATTGTTGACGTTAGCAAAGGTCATCGAAATTGTTAAAATGTTTTGAAAACAATTCTAATAAATGCAACAGTCGGACAATGAATGAAAATACTCAAATAAATTAACATAAAGGGGTGGAACAGGGCTGCAACCACCAAACACTTGCTCTGTCTACCCTACCTGCGCTCACCTGCGCTGTCTAGACTGCCTCATTAATAACTGTTGTTGTCGCGCTGTCTTGCATAATTCAACAAGTGTGTCAATAGCAGGATACCCTCAGATTATAAATCAACACGCTTGGCTCTATATTACACCTATCTAAACATACTTTACATTGTTAGCGAGATCAGACATAATCTCACTTTAATCAAATCAAATCAAATCAAATTTTATTGGTCACATGCGCCGAATACAACAGGTGCAGACATTACAGTGAAATGCTTACTTACAGCCCTTAACCAACAGTGCATTTATTTTAAACAAAAAAAGTAAGAATAAAACAACAACAAAAAAGTGTTGAGAAAAAAGAGCAGAAGTAAAAATAAAGTGACAGTAGGGAGGCTATATATACAATAGAATAAAGTGACAGTAGGGAGGCTATATATACAGGGGGGTACCGTTGCATAGTCAATGTGCGGGGGCACCGGCTAGTTGAGGTAGTTGAGGTAATATGTACATGTGGGTAGAGTTAAAGTGACTATGCATAAATACTTAACAGAGTAGCAGCAGCGTAAAAAGTATGGGGTGGGGGGCACTGCAAATAGTCCGGGTAGCCATGATTAGCTGTTCAGGAGTCTTATGGCTTGGGGGTAGAAGCTGTTGAGAAGTCTTTTGGACCTAGACTTGGCACTCCGGTACCGCTTGCCGTGCGGTAGCAGAGAGAACAGTCTATGACTAGGGTGACTGGAGTCTTTGACAATTTTGAGGGCCTTCCTCTGACACCGCCTGGTATAGAGGTCCTGGATGGCAGGGAGCTTTGCCCCTGTGATGTACTGGGCCGTACGCACTACCCCTCTGTAGTGCCTTGCGGTCAGAGGCCAAGCAGTTGCCATACCAGGCGGTGATGCAACCAGTCAGGATGCTCTCGATGGTGCAGCTGTAGAATTTTTTGAGGATCTGAGGACCCATGCCAAATCTTTTAGTCTCCTGAGGGGGAATAGGCTTTGTCGTGCCCTCTTCACGACTGTCTTGGTGTGTTTGGACCATGATAGTTCGTTGGTGATGTGGACACCAAGGAACTTGAAGCTCTCAACCTGTTCCACTACAGCCCCGCTCGATGAGAATGGGGGCGTGCTCAGTCCTCTTTTTTTTCCTGTAGTCCACAATCATCTCCTTTGTCTTGGTCACGTTGAGGGAGAGGTTGTTGTCCTGGCACCACACGGCCAGATCTCTGACCTCCTCCCCTATAGGCTGTCTCATCGTTGTCGGTGATCAGGCCTACCACTGTTGTGTCGTCGGCAAACTTAATGATGGTGTTGGAGTCGTGCCTGGCCATGCAGTCATGGGTGAACAGAGAGTACAGGAGGGGACTGAGCACGCACCCCTGAGGGGCCCCGTGTTGAGGATCAGTGTGGCAGATGTGTTGTTACCTACCCTTACCACCTGGGGGCGGCCCGTCAGGAAGTCCAGGATCCAGTTGCAGAGGGAGGTGTTTAGTCCCAGGATCCTTAGCTTAGTGATGAGCTTTGAGGGCACTATGGTGTTGAATGCTGAGCTGTAGTCAATGAATAGCATTCTCACGTAGGTGTTCCTCTTGTCCAGGTGGGAAAGGGCAGTGTGGAGTGCGATAGAGATTGCATCATCTGTGGATCTGTTGGGGCGGTATGCAAATTGGAGTGGGTCTAGGGTTTCTGGGATTATGCTGTTGATGTGAGCCATGACCAGTCTTTCAAAGCACTTCATGGCTACAGACGTCAGTGCCACGGGTCGGTAGTCATTTAGGCAGGTTATCTTAGAGTTCTTGGGCACGGGGACTATGGTGGTCTGCTTGAAACATGTTGGTATTACAGACTCAGTCAGGGACATGTTGAAAATGTCAGTGAAGACACTTGCCAGTTGGTCAGCACATGCTCGGAGTACACGTCCTGGTAATCCGTCTGGCCCTGCGGCCTTGTGAATCCGAGTGTTCATTTTCGCAAGTTGCTTTCATTTCAGTGCATCTAATTTGTAAACATTTAAATTGTATTAAATTATAACTTTTTTTAATTCCACAAAAAATTTACACCCATCAAGTGTCGAGAGGGTGTGTTAAATCCCTGACGAATCGTATAGATTAAACGGTAGGACAATGTACTGTATTCCATTGAGCCCATTTCAGCCATTACCGGGGTGTGTATTCATTTTGCTGTATATTTCCACCTCAATAGGCTTTGTGAACACTGTATAATTTTCCCTGTGTAAAGAGCAAACCTTCGAGGCCCCCACTTACGTCAGTATTGGTCTGGTAAGCATTACTAAACGGAGGGCCGCGTGGGCTGCTTGGCAGTTCATGTAAAAATCACTAATTACATTATTGCTCCGCTCTGTGGACAGTGAATTAGATTTCAGCTGCAGATGACATACTGCCTCCTGTGCCAGGAACAGGAAGCTTTGGAGGGTGGCATCAGCTGGTGAATGAGGGGATACAGTGGCATTGTCCACAGGTCTGTCTATGTGGGCAGGAAGGCAGTACGCTGGCCTGGGCAATGGGCACACAGAGCTGCTGCTGCTGCAGCCAGCCATCCCAGCTGCCCTAAAAGGCTGTGCTGTTCTCTGGAATTTCTGATACACGAAGGTTGAAGCAGTCCCATTCCCATGCAGGCCAGCCCCCATCAAGCCTTGTTTTGATAATCAGGGATTGATGGGAAATCTCAGAGATATGAATTTAGTGTTACCCTCCACCACAACCATTTCACTGCACTAACTGTACACACTGATGTTTGATTTGTAGTAATTTATACTATACTAGTATTTATGGGGTAAATAATAGAAAATTACTGTCAGCACAAATCATCTGCTTTACTGTGCAATGTTCATGTAGAGGGATTTATTAACGATGGGGTGTTTTCCTGCTGCAGTAGTAGTCCTGTACCGTGGTATTGATGCAAGCAGGATTCCCTCTGAGGAAGGCCACCTACGGACAGCTCTATTAGAGTGTCTGAATCCTGTGGGGAGTTGAGGCTGTTAGCAGGCCCTGTGTAGCTCAGTTGGTAGAGCATGGCGATTGCAACACCAGGGTTGTGGGTTTGATTCTCATGGGGGGCCAGTATGAAAAAATGTATGCACTTACTAACTGTAAGTCATTCTGGATAAGAGCATCTGCTAAATGACTAAAGTCTAAAATGTAAATGTAAATGTAGATGGATTGAGTCTGACTAGTGTCCTTGCTGAGGATGATGCAAGTCTCTGCTGTGCTGTAGCCCCTCACCCACCACCCTATGTGGTGACTGAGGGTGTTAGACCACAGACTAAAGGCCTATTGTACAGAGATCCAGAGTTGGTATTGTGTCCTTGGAGGGGCACATTATTAACTACCTACGTGCTGCCTCATATCAACAGCAAATATACATGTTTTTACAACAGTGTCTTAGAACAGGGTTGATTTGACAATTTTAGTGCTGTCTCATCAGATATCTGTTCACATTCACAGCCTATGTAAGGGACTGGCTGCATTTTTTACTGGTGCAGATGGAGCTCCACTGTATTGTGACTACCAGGACAAACCTAATTTAGACATCCTGGTGTGGAGCTCTTGTGTGGTTGCTCAGCGAAGTGCTGGACTTGTTAGGCAGTGTCAGTAAGTCGTTATTTATAATATGGCTCTGAGAGCAACACACTCCTCAGTCTTCCCAGAGGAGAGACCATTAGAGACCTTCTGAAAGGACACAGCTAGAGATGGAGTAAACAGTTCTTTGTGTAGGAATCTCCTATTATAGTCTGCAATCACTGCCCCTGACATCAGAGGCAGCCAGGCCTAGCTTGATGTTCCTCCTCAGGCCCCACGCTTGGAACAGCACCAGGTAGCAGCTCTGACCAACACACTGGGCCAAGCTTTCAACACTGCAACATGCCTACAGAAAGAGCCAGACCGCTAATGCTTTGCTTTACTCTCTTTATCTTTCTCTCTCTCTCTCTCTCTCTCTCTCTCTCTCTCTCTCTCTCTCTCTCTCTCTCTCTCTCTCTCTCTCTCTCTCTCTCTCTCTCTCTCTCTCTCTCTCTCTCTCTCAATTTAAGGGCTTTATTGGCATGGGAAACATATGTTTACATTGCCAAAGCAAGTAAAATAGATAATAACCAAAAGTGAAATGAACAATAAAAAAATGAACAGTAAACATTACACTTACAAAAGTTCCAAAAGAATAAAGACATTTCAAATGTCATAATATGTGCAAATAGTTCAAGTACAAAAGGGAAAATAAAGAAACATAAATATGGGTTGGATTTACAATGGTGTTTGTTCTTCACTGGTTGCCCTTTTCTTGTGGCAACAGGTCACAAATCTGGCTGCTGTGATGGCGCACTGTGGTATTTCACCCAATAGATATGGGAGTTTATCAAAATTGGGTTTATTTTCTAATTCTTTGTGGGTCTGTGTAATCTGAGGGAAATATGTGTCTCTAATATGGTCATACATTTGGCAGGAGGTTAGGAAGTGCAGCTCAGTTTCCACCACATTTTGTGGGCAGTGTACACAAATACTGTCTTCTCTTGAGAGCCAGGTCTGCCTTTCTCAATAGCAAGGCTATGCTCACTGAGTCTGTACATAGTCAAAGCTTTCCTTAAGTTTGGTTCAGTCACAGTGGTCAGGTATTCTGCCACTGTGTACTCTCTGTTTAGGGCCAAATAGCATTCTAGTTTGCTCAATTGTTTTGTAAATTACTTCCAATGTGTCAAGTAATTATCTTTTTGTTTTCTCATGATTTGGTTGGGTCTAATTGTGTTGCTGTCCTGGGTCTCTGTGGGGTCTGTTTGTGTTTGTGAACAGAGCCCCAGGACCAGCTTGCTTAGGGGACTCTTCTCCAGGTTAATCTCTCTGTAGGTGATGGCTTTGTTATGGAAGGTTTGGGAATCGCTTCCTTTTAGGTCGCTGTAGAATTTAATAGCTCTTTTCTGGATTTTGATAATTAGCGGGTATCGGCCTAATTTTGCTCTGCATGCATTATTTGGTGTTTTACGTTGTACATGGAGGATGTTTTTGCAAAATTATGCATGCAGAGTCTCAATTTGGTGTTTGTCCCATTTTGTGAATTCTTGGTTGGTGAGCAGACCCCAGACCTCACAACCATAAAGGGCAATGGGTTCTATAACTGATTCAAGTATTTTTTGCCAGATCCTAATTGGTATGTCGAATTCTATGTTCCTTTTGATGGCATAGAAGGCCCTTCTTGCCTTGTCTCTCAGATCGTTTACAGCTTTGTAGAAGTTACCTGTGGCGCTGATGTTTAGGCCGTTTTGTGTGCTCTAGGGCAACTGTGTCTAGATAGAATTTGTATTTGTGGTCCTGGAAACTGGACCTTTTTTGGAAAACCATTATTTTTGTCTTACTGAGATTTACTGTTAGGGCCCAAGTCTGACAGAATCTGTGCAGAAGATCTAGGTAGTTCTGTAGGCCCTCCTTGGTTGGGGACAGAAGCACCAGATCATCAGCAAGCAGTAGACATTTGACTTCAGATTCTAGTAGGGTGATGCCGGGTGCTGCAGACTGTTCTAGTGCCCTCGCCAATTCGTTGATATACAGTTGAAGTCGGAAGTTTACATACACTTAGGTCGGAGTCATTAAAACTCATTTTTCAACCACTCCACAAATGTCTTGTTAACAAACTATAGTTTTGGCAAGTCGGTTAGGACATCTACTTTGGGCATGACACAAGTACTTTTTCCAACAATTGTTTACAGACAGATTATTTCACTTATAATTCACTGTATCACAATTCCAGTGTGTCAGAAGTTTACATACACTAAGTTGACTGTGCCTTTAAACAGCTTGGAAAATTCCAGAAAACTCAGTGCCTCTTTGCTTGACATCATGGGAAAATCAAAAGAAATCAGCCAAGACCTCAGAAAAGATTGTAGACCTCCACAAGTCTGGTTCATCCTTGGGAGTAATTTCCAAACGCCTGAAGGTACCATGTTCATCTGTACAAACAATAGTACACAAGTATAAACACCATGGGACCACGCAGCCGTCATACCGCTCAGGAAGGAGACACGTTCTGTCTCCTAGAGATGAACGTACTTTGGTGCGAAAAGTGCAAATCAATCCCAGAACAACAGCAAAGGACCTTGTGAAGATGCTGGAGGAAACAGGTACAAAATAAACATTTGACCCAAGTTAAACAATTTAAAGGCAATGCTACCAAATACTAATTGAGTGTATGTAAACTTCTGACCCACTGGGAATGTGATAAAAGAAATAAAAGCTGAAATAAATCATTCTCTCTAATATTATTCTGACATTTCACATTCTTAAAATAAAGTGGTGATCCTAAATAACCTAAGTCAGCGGATTTTTACTAGGATTAAATGTCAGGAATTGTGAAAAACTGAGTTTAAATTTAGCTAAGGTGTATGTAAACTTCAGACTTCAACTGTATATGTTGAAGAGGGTGGGGCTTAAGCTGCATCCCTGTCTCACTCCACAGCCCTGTGGAAAGAAGTGTGTGTGTTGTTTGCCAATTTTAACCGCACACTTGTTTGTGTATATAGATTTTATAATGTTGTATGTCTTTCCCCCAACACCACTTTCCATCAATTTGTATTGCAGACCCTCATGCCAAATTGAGTCAAAAGCTTTTTTGAAATCAACAAAGCATGAGAAGACTTTGCCTTTGTTTTGGTTTGTTTCTTTGTCAATTAGGGTGTGCAGGGTGAATACGTGGTCTGTCGTACGGTAATTTGGTAAAAAGCCAATTGACATTTGCTCAGTACATTGTTTTCACTGAGGAAATGTACGAGTCTGCTATTAATGATAATGCAGAGGATCTTCCCAAGGTTGCTGTTGACGCATATCCCACGGTAGTTATTGGGGTCAAATTTGTCTCCACTTTTGTGGATTGGGGTGATCAGTCCTTGGTTCCAAATATTGGGGAAGATTCCAGAGCTAAGGATTATGTTAAAGAGTTTAAGTATAGCCAATTGGAATTTGTGGTCTGTATATTTTATAATTTCATTGAGGATACCATCAACACCACAGGCCTTTTTGGGTTTGTATTTTGTCCTGTAGTTCATTCAATGTAATTGGATAATGCAGTGGGTTCTGGTAGCCTTTAATAGTTGATTCTAAGATTTGTACTTGATCATGTATATGTTTTTGCTGTTTGTTCTTTGTTATAGGGCCAAAAAGATTGGAGAAGTGGTTTATCCATACATCTCAGTTTTGGATGGATAACTCTTCGTGTTGTTGTTTGTTTAGTGTTTTCCAATTTTCCCAGAAGTGGTTAGAGTCTATGGATTCTTCAGTTACATTGAGCTGATTTCTGACGTGCTGTTCCTTCTTTTTCCGTAAGTGTATTTCTGTATTGTTTTGGTGATTCACCATAGTGAAGCGTAGGCTCAGGTTTTCTGGGTCTCTATGTTTTTGTTGGATAGATTTCTCAATTTCTTTCTTAGGTTTTTGCATTCTTCATCAAACCATTTGTCATTGTTGTTAATTTTCTTAGGTTTTCTGTTTTACATTTTTAGATTTGATAGGGAAGCTGAGAGGCCAAATATACTGTTTAGGTTTTCTACTGCCAAGTTTACACATTCACTATTACAGTGAAATGTTTTGTCCAGGAAGTTGTCTAAAAGGGATTGAATTTGTTGTTGCCTAATTGTTTGTTGGTAGGCTTCCACACTACTTTCCTCCCATCTATAGCATTTCTTAATATTATTCAGTTCCTTTGGCTTTGATGCCTCATGATTGAGTATTGCTCTGTTCAAGTAGACAGTGATTTTGCTTTGATCTGATAGGGGTGTCAGTGGGCTGACTGTGAACACTGAGAGACTCTGGGGTGAGGTCAGTGATAAAGTAGACAACAGTACTACTGCCAAGAGATGAGCTATAGGTGTACCTACCATAGGAGTCCCCTCGAAGCCTACCATTGACTATGTATATACCCAGCATGCGACAGAGCTGCATTTTTGTTGGTTATGTTGTCGTAGTTGTGCCTAGGGGGGCATATGGGGGAGGGAATGCTGTCACCTACAGGTAGGTGTTTGACCCCTGTGTGCTGAGGGTCTTAGGTTCTTGTCCAGTTCTGGCATTTAGGTCGCCACAGACTAGTACAGGTCCCTGGTCCTGGAAATGATTGATTTCCCCCTCCAGGATGGAGAAGCTGTCTTCATTAAAGTATGGGGATTCTAGTGGGGGGATATAGGTAGCACACTGGAGGACATTTTTCTCTGTTGAGATAATTTTCTTTTGAATTTCTAGCCAAATTAAAAATGTTCCTGTTTTGATTAATTGAATAGAGTGAGTTAGGTCTGCTCTATACCAAATTAGCATACCCCCTGAGTCCCTTCCCTGTTTCACACCTGGTAGTTAGGTGGATGGGACTACCAGCTCTCTGTAACCTAGAGGGCAACCAGTGGGTCCATCTCCTCTATACCATGTTTCTTGTAGGATGACAATGTCTGTATATCTGATTTCTTTGGTGAAGTCCAGGTTCCTGCTCTTTCGGCCAAAGGCAGATCACCTCAGGCCTTGGATATTCCAGGATGAGATAGTGAAGGCTTTGTGTCTCGCTGGTCTGGGTGGGGTGTCTGTTGATCTGTTGCTCCTGTGTGAGGTGTTGAGCTGCGGTTGAGGGCGATGTCGTTTAGCGTCCTGGCGAAGGTGGGCACTGCTGCCTTGTATACAGTGAGGGAAAAAAGTATTTGATCCCCTGCTGATTTTGTACGTTTGCCCACTGACAAAGAAATGATCAGTCTATCATTTTAATAGTAGGTTTATTTAAACAGTGAGAGACAGAATAACAACAAAAAAATCAGAAAAACGCATGTCAAAAATGTTATAAATTGATTTGCATTTTAATGAAGGAAATAAGTATTTGACCCCTCTGCAAAACATGACTTAGTACTTGGTGGCAAAACCTTTGTTGGCAATCACAGAGGTCAGACGTTTCTTGTAGTTGGCCACCAGGTTTGCACACATCTCAGGAGGGATTTTGTCCCACTCCTCTTTGCAGATCTTCTCCAAGTCATTAAGGTTTCGAGGCTGACGTTTGGCAACTCGAACCTTCAGCTCCCTCCACAGATTTTCTATGGGATTAAGGTCTGGAGACTGGCTAGGCCACTCCAGGACCTTAATGTGCTTCTTCTTGAGCCACTCCTTTGTTGCCTTGGCCGTGTGTTTTGGGTCATTGTCATGCTGGAATACCCATCCACGACCCATTTTCAATGCCCTGGCTGAGGGAAGGAGGTTCTCACCCAAGATTTGACGGTACATGGCCCCGTCCATCGTCCCTTTGATGCGGTGAAGTTGTCCTGTACCCTTAGCAGAAAAACACCCCCAAAGGAAAATGTTTCCACCTCCATGTTTGACGGTGGGGATGGTGTTCTTGGGGTCATAGGCAGCATTCCTCCTCCTCCAAACACGGCGAGTTGAGTTGATGCCAAAGAGCTCGATTTTGGTCTCATCTGACAACAACACTTTCACCCAGTTCTCCTCTGAATCATTCAGATGTTCATTGGCAAACTTCAGACGGGCATGTATATGTGCTTTCTTGAGCAGGGGGACCTTGCGGGCACTGCAGGATTTCAGTCCTTCACGGCGTAGTGTGTTACTAATTGTTTTCTTGGTGACTATGGTCCCAGCTGCCTTGAGATCATTGACAAGATCCCCCCGTGTAGTTCTGGGCTGATTCCTCACCGTTCTCATGATCATTGCAACTCCACGAGGTGAGATCTTGCATGGAGCCCCAGGCCGAGGGAGATTGACAGGTCTTTTGTGGGATCCAGACTTGTATAGGTTGACATTGGCTGACTCAGAGTCCTCGTTGTACAGGTTTACTCAGAGTACTCTCTCTCTCTATATGCCCCATCCATCTCTCCCTCCTTCCCTACCTCTCTCCTGCAGGGTGTACCAGCGGCAGGGCAGGTCAGAGGAGGCCCTGGGTCAGTGTGAGAGTAGTCTGCAGCTGCTGGAGGACTGGGCGAGGCCAGGTCAGGCCTGCTCCGTCTACAAGGACATGGCTGCCATCGAACAGGCCCAAGGCCGCCTCGACAGAGCCATAGAGCACCTCTCTAAGGTAAGGGACACATGAGACCTGGATACAGGCACAAAACAGCAACACACAACATGACTATATGAATGACTGTATTAACATTACACACATACTAACTATATGAATGACTGTATTAACATTATACACAAACTGACTATATTACTCAGACTATATGACTATCTTAAGATGAGCTGAGGGCAGTTAGAATGCCTCTGAGACCTGTCATTAGGTAATGTTCTCCCAGGCCTTAGTGTGATATGTGATCTGTCTTATTTCATGTGGGTTTCTGATAGGCTCATGCCATAGCTCTGAGTCAGAGCCCTGGGGGTCTGGATGGGGCTCACATCGCTCACAGCCTGGCCTTGGCCTACTCTACTGTAGCAGAGCCCCACCACAATGGTGAGTCTATTCATACAACACAGGCCTGCTGCAGTGCACTATGGGTGAACTCTGCTATATAGGGGGTTGTTGTTGGAGACATGAATCATTTTCTGTCTCTCTCTCTATGTCAAGCTCTTTGAGTTCATATATTTGAAGGCAGGCTTATTATAGTTTTGTAGAAATAGCATGTCGTGTGAGTTCACCCCCATATCAATGTTTACCCCCATCTGAACTTTATGGATGGAACTTCACAGTATAGTTACATTATATGAGCAACAATATATGAGCAACCACTACCAGGAATTATCAGCTGTGAAGGAATGGACAAACAAAATAAAAAGCAATGCAGGCAGCACCAATAAGCAAACAAATAACATATATGTTGAAGATCATAAGTGATTATGTGATATTCCATCTGTGACTAGACTCAGCAGCACACTACTATTGTCATGAGCACTCTCTCTCCCTGGTAGCAACATTAATTGCATTCAATTATCTTCCACTCTGCTCACCTCCCTCTCTCTACTCAGCCTAACTAGCTCCACCTGCCCTGCTCTGCTCTTGTTACCTGGCCAGCTGCACTGCATTTCCCACTCACCATCCTCACCTTGCCTCACTCTGTTCTAATTACTCTGCCAGCTGAACTGCATTTCCCCACTACCTCTCCCAGTATATCAAGCCCTGGTTTTCAGCCAAGCCCTGTCAGATCGTCTTCAAACCCGGACCAGTAACCTGCCTGTCTGCGCTCTGACTCCTGTTTGTGATACCGATCCTTTCTTGACTGCCTCCTTGTTCTACTGCCCCGTCTATCCCAACCTGCCTTCTGGACCTCGACTACTCTCCGATCTTCAGCCCCTCCGGTAACTCGTTTCTGCCTTCTGTCTCTCACCACGAGATTTGCCCAGCCCTGATCTGTACTTCTGCCTGCCATTCATATTGCTGTTGTGTGTGTGTTTCCCCCAGGTCTCCGACCACCAGATGAGCGTGCCCAGACGTTTCACCACCCTCAGCCCGATACGCCGCTCCATCACTGGGGAACACACACACTAAGCACTTGGACTGGACACCCCCGGACATTTGGTGACCCCCGGAGCACAGGTACCCACAGGAGGACCCTGAAAGACCCCTGACACCCCTGGGACTCCTCTTCCCGCCTGTAACCTTGAATAAAGAACTCTGAATTTGAACTTGCGCTCTTGGGTCCTCTTCTGTTCGTGACAGAACGATCTGACCCTCATGGACCCAGCGCACTCCCTGACCACGATGGAGGAAGAGCCAGAGAGGACTGCCCTACAGCGACTGGAACGCTCTGAGGGAGACATAAATCGGATGGCTGGCGACATCGCTTCCCCTTCTCCAGCTATTCAACCAGCAGCAACAACAGTTCCAACTGCAGCAACAACAGCTAGCCCAAGCCCTGCAACTACTCTCAAGCCCGGCTACTCCACCTGCACCCCCCTGGTCCTTTTGTTCCTGTACCACCGATACTCCTTCATCCCTCCGCTGGAGGTCCCAATGCTGCAGGCCCGGCAGTGCTGCCACCAGATCCCCACGCTCCTGAACCAAGGATTGGGAACCCGGAACGTTTTGATGGCAACCAGAAGCAAGTAAGACCATTCTTGAGCAGCTGCCGAATCCAGTTTGCACTACAGCCCAGGACTTTCTCAACAGAGGGAGCCAAGGTGGGGTATGTCATCACACATCTCACCGGTCGAGCTCGGTTGTGGGGAACGGCGGAATTCGACCGGCAAACCCCAGCCTGTGCCTCCTTCAGTGCCTTTGAGGAGGAGATGTTAAAGGTCTTTGACCTAGGCTCGCCAACAGCCGAAGCGTCACAAGCTCTGCTCACCATCCGTCAGGGCAATCGGACGGTGGCAGACTTCTCCATTGACTTTCGTACCCTGGCCAGTCAAAGCTCGTTTAACCCAGAGGCACTGGTGCAAGCCTTCCTCCATAGCCTGGCGGACTATATCAAGGACGAGCTTGTTTCCCATGACCCGCCCTCAACGCTTGATGCCGCCATTGACCTTGCCGTTCGCATTGACCGCCGTATACAGACCCGGAGGAGGGAGAAGGGCCGTCTCAGTCAACCTGCCATCCGTACTCGGGGTCGATACCGCTTCTGTCCAGCCCCTGCCTGTCAAGTCCCATAGCCAACTCAATCAGCCTGAGCCCATGGAGATTGGCCGTGCCTCTCTGACTCCCGAGGAGCGTCGGCGCCGTCTAAGCTCCAACCTTTGCCTCTACTGTGGTGGCGAGAATCACCGTGTCGCTACTTGTCCGGCAAAAGCCGCAGCTCACCAGGTGTAGGGGAGATCCGGGTGAGCTCAACAAGCCTTCAGTCTCCTCCATCCGAAAGACCCTGCTTCATCTCCGCCTTCAGCTTTCTGACAAGACTCATACATTGGCCGCCCTTGTGGATTCCGGAGCCGAAGCAAACATCATGGACCCTGAGCTTGCACAGCAACTGGGCGTGAACCATCATCAACTGACACAACCCATTCCTGCACGAGCCCTGGATGGGCATCATCTTGGCACTGTCACTCATATCTCCGCCCCTGTGACAATCCTGCTGTCAGGAAACCACCAGGAGTCCATCCAGTTTCACCTCCTACACTCACCTGGCCAACCACTCATTCTTGGATACCCGTGGCTCCGTCAGCACAACCCCCACATCGACTGGGAGACAGGAACAGTCCGTGAGTGGGGAAGGAGTTGTCACCAGACCTGTTTAAGGGGGCCACCCTGCCCGTTCACCGGGAAGGATCTAGCGCTACCTCCGACATATCCAATGTTCCGGCCTGTTACCACAGCCTGAAAGAGGTGTTCAACAAATCCAAGGCGACATCTCTACCCCCCACACAGACCCTATGACTGCGCGATTGATCTCCTGCCTGGCACAGCACCTCCCAAGGGTCGTCTGTATTCACTGTCAGCCCCGGAAAGAAAGGCCATGGAGGACTACATTAATGACTCTCTTGCCTCCGGGATAATTAGGACCGTCGTCTTCCCCTCGCAGGAGCGGGATTCTTCTTTGTCGGCAAGAAGGACGGTTCTCTTCGTCCATGCATAGATTACCGGGGTCTGAACGACATCACGGTTAAGAATCGCTACCCACTGCCCTTACTTTCGTCTGCCTTCGAACTGCTGCAGGGAGCCACTGTATTCACTAAGCTGGACCTTCGCAATGCCTACCATCTGGTGCGGATGAGGAGGGAGACGAATGGAAGACAGCGTTCAACACACCAACCGGCCACTATGAATATCTCGTCATGCCCTTCGGCCTCACCAATGCCCCAGCAGTTTTTCAAGCCCTAGTGAATGATATCCTCAGGGACATGCTAAATACGTTCGTATTTGTGTACCTTGACGATATTTTAATATTCTCAAAGACTCTGTCAGAACACACGCACCACGTCCGGTTGGTCCTGCGCCGCCTGCTGGAGAACTCTCTTTTCGTGAAGGCAGAGAAGTGCGAGTTCCATGCCAAGACCGTTTCATTCCTGGGGTATGTGGTGACCGAGGGCAGCATTCAGATGGATCTCACGAAGGTGTCGGCTGTCACTTCCTGGCCAGTTCCTGAGTCTCGGAAGAAGTTGCAACAGTTCCTGGGCTTTGCCAACTTTTATAGGAGATTCATCAGAAACTATAGCACAGTGGCTGCACCCCTCACGGCGCTAACCAGCACTAAACAACCGTACCAATGGACATCAGCTGCTGATAAGGCCTTCAATATCCTCAAGACATGTTTCACTTCTGCTCCCATCCTCCAGATGCCAGATGCAGCAAGGCAGTTTGTGGTGGAGGTAGATGCTTCGGACGTGGGAGTGGGTGCAGTGCTTTCTCAAAGAGCAGCTGAGGATGGCAAGATGCACCCCTGTGCCTTCTACTCCCGTCGGCTAACCCCTGCCGAATGCAACTACGACATTGGGAACCGCGAGCTGTTGGCTGTCAAGCTCGCCCTTGAAGAATGGCGGCACTGGTTAGAGGGGTCAAAGGAACCATTCGTAGTGTGGACAGACCACAAGAACCTGGAGTATATCCAAACAGCCAGGAGGCTGAACTCCCGTCAACAGCGGTGGTCTCTGTTCTTTACGCGCTTCAATTTCACGCTCTCCTACCGCCCGGGATCTCGCAACATCAAACCTGATGCTCTTTCCCGGATGTTTCAGAAGGACGAGACCACCGCCATGACAGCTCCCATTCTTCCCAGCCACTTGGTCGTAGCGGCCCTCACCTGGGAGATCGAGAAGCAGGTCATGGAGGCTCTTCGGGACCAGCCAGGTCCAAGCACCAGCGCCCCCAACCGTCTGTTTGTTCCAGCAAATCTCAGGTCACCTGTGATTCAGTGGGGGCACGAATCCCGTCTGGCCTGTCATCCCGGCATCACTCGCACCCTTCATCTGGTCCGCCAGCGGTTCTGGTGGCGGGGGATGAGACGGGATGTCCGAGAATTCATCCGAGCTTGTCCCACTTGTAACCGAAACAAGACTCCCAACCAGCCTCCTGCTGGGTTGCTGCAACCCCTACTCATACCCAAGAGGCCCTGGTCCCACGTTTCACTGGACTTTGTTACGGGCCTTCCGCCCTCTGACGGACACACAGTCATCCTTACCATTGTTGACCGCTTTAGTAAGATGACCCACTTCGTGCCCCTTCCCAAACTACCCTCTGCTAAAGAGACCTCCCAGGTGGTCCTGGAACATGTGTTTCGTATCCATGGCCTACCCCAGGATATAGTGTCAGACCGGGGCCCGCAATTCTCAGCAACCTTTTTGGAAGGAGTTCTGTCATCTCCTTGGGGCCACCGCCAGCCTATCGTCTGGATTCCACCCGCAGTCAAACGGCCAGACTGAACGCATGAACCAGGAGCTGGAGAAGGCACTGAGGTGTGTGGCTTCCCAAAATCCCGGGCCTGGGCTCAACACCTGCTCTGGGTGGAATATGCCCATAATTCACTCACCAGTTCCTCCACCGGGCTCTCCCCCTTTCAGTGTGTCTACGGGTATCAACCTCCACTGTTTGCCAGCCAGGAGGCGGATGCCACCTGTCCGTCTGCTCTTGCGTATGCCCGCCGCTGCCGCCGCACTTGGGCCCAGGCTCGCACTGTGCTCCTGAAGTCTGGAACCAGCTACGCCGTCGGTGCCAACCGACGGAGGACCCCAGCACCTACTTACCGGGTTGGTCAGAAGGTCTGGCTGTCTGCCCGGGATCTGCCGCTGCGGGTTGTATCACGAAAGCTGGCCCCTCGCTTCATTGGTCCTTTTCCTGTGCAGAAAGTCATCAGTCCAACGGCGGTCCGACTTCAGTTGCCCGCTTCCATGCGGGTCCACCCCACCTTCCACGTCTCCAAGGTCAAGCCGGTCCATGAAAGTCCCCTGGTCCCTGCAGCTCCGGCGCCACCTCCTCCGCGCCTCGTAGATGGCGGTCCTGTCTTCACCGTCCGGCGGCTGCTCCGCTCTAGGCGAAGGGGTAGGGGTCTCCAGTACCTCGTTGATTGGGAGGGATATGGTCCAGAGGAGAGGACCTGGATCCCGGCCAGGAGGATAGTGGACCGGACCCTTATCACTGACTTCCACCGACTACATCCTGATCAGCCTGCAATCCGTAGGGGGCCGTCCAAGAGGGGTTCCTAGCCGTCCGGCCCGCCCTGCTCCTGTCTCAGTGCCTGTCCTGTCTCCCGACCGTGACCCTCCAGCTCCTTCTGAGGATGAGGAGATTCACTCGGACCGCTCGGAGGAGTTCTGACCCGCCGCCTGCTCCCCTCCACCCTCCCGGCATGATGTTGTTCTTGGGACTTCTGGGGCCGTCCCTTGGAGGGGGGTCCTGTCATGAGCACTCTCTCTCCCTGGTAGCAACATTAATTGCATTCAATTATCTTCCACTCTGCTCACCTCCCTCTCTCTACTCAGCCTAACTAGCTCCACCTGCCCTGCTCTGCTCTTGTTACCTGGCCAGCTGCACTGCATTTCCCACTCACCATCCTCACCTTGCCTCACTCTGTTCTAATTACTCTGCCAGCTGAACTGCATTTCCCCACTACCTCTCCCAGTATATCAAGCCCTGGTTTTCAGCCAAGCCCTGTCAGATCGTCTTCAAACCCGGACCAGTAACCTGCCTGTCTGCGCTCTGACTCCTGTTTGTGATACCCGATCCTTTCTTGACTGCCTCCTTGTTCTACTGCCCCGTCTATCCCAACCTGCCTTCTGGACCTCGACTACTCTCCGATCTTCAGCCCCTCCGGTAACTCGTTTCTGCCTTCTGTCTCTCACCACGAGATTTGCCCAGCCCTGATCTGTACTTCTGCCTGCCATTCATATTGCTGTTGTGTGTGTGTGTTCCCCCAGGTCTCCGACCACCAGATGAGCGTGCCCAGACGTTTCACCACCCTCAGCCCGATACGCCGCTCCATCACTGGGGAACACACACACTAAGCACTTGGACTGGACACCCCCGGACATTTGGTGACCCCCGGAGCACAGGTACCCACAGGAGGACCCTGAAAGACCCCTGACACCCCTGGGACTCCTCTTCCCGCCTGTAACCTTGAATAAAGAACTCTGAATTTGAACTTGCGCTCTTGGGTCCTCTTCTGTTCGTGACAACTATGAGGAGAGTCTGAGTACATACAGGAGCTCCCTGGGCCCACAGGCTACTGTCACCCTCAACCTTCAGGATGACTACTGTCGCTTCCTCCTCCTCACTGGGCAGCAAGAGGTCAGTCCTGCATACACACACACACTCACACACACACACACACACACACACTACAATAGATCACCAACACCAGTGGTCTAATCGCACTAACAGCATATCTTCCAGGTGTTTACAGCATCACAGACATTTCTGTTCTGTTGCTCTGAGAGGTTTGACATTCTCAAGGGGACTTCCCTCTCTCACATGGCATTGTGCGAATCCACCTTGCAGTTAGTAATGTCCTGTCATGTTTACAGGGATAGTTTTATCTGCTACTAAGGATCAGGCTAGCTGAGGGTAACTGAGAGGGTGACAGGTGTTTTTGAGACAGGAGAGTCTGTTAAATGAATAGCCTCCATAGTGAGCTCCAATTGCCTAAAGCTCCATAAGACTGGCCATATGGAATCAGTGGAGATGTAAAGGGGAAGACACAAATGAAATGCACTAAGCAGTCACTAAGCAGTCATTAACCAACGTTGTTGTGTATGTACTATGTCAGAGGTGTGTAGAGATCCAGAGGGAGTCCCTGGCCCTGAAGAGAGAGACGTTTGGTGACCTGAGTCCTGAGGTGGCTGACACCCTGCAGCTGATTGGAGGGGTGGAGATGACCCAGGGCCAGGTGGAGCATGCCCACAGGACCATGAGCAAGGTAAACACTGGCATTATACCCACCATTCACTTTTGTTGCCCAACACTGATGAGGTTGGAATAATACTAATACAATTATGATAATGCCCTTTTAGTATAAGACCTGTTTGAAATGTCTGCCTGTTTTGGTGGGATGGAGTTTTGGCCTGCCTGGTGATATCACCAGGCGGTACATTAGTTAATAGACCAATAAGAAAGAGGGTTCCAAACATCTCTGCCAAAAACATCTAGTTTTCAGTTTTCCCCTCCCCACTCAGACCACTCCCAGACATTCCTAGCAAAATTCTTGCTTGAGAAATTGCTCTTAAGAAGCTTCTTTAAGGTACTTAATTGTTCCCCAGAAATGATTTGATATTGAGATATAAATGACTGCATTGGACATTTAAGGCAGTTTGAGGATCTCTGGGCAATATTATGTTAAAACCAGTCGAATGATATGGCAAAATGTAGATTTCCGCCTAAATAGATTTTTTCAAGAATTGGCCATAAACAATAACTAGTAATGCTGCATAGTTCTAGAAAGATCTGGAACTCCCTTTCCTGGAGAATTTGTATTTGTTATGTATTGATGAGGTGTACTCACTTTTGAGGACATACAGTGCCTTCGGAAAGTATTCAGACCCCTTGACTTTTTCCACATTTTGTTACGTTACAGCCTTATTCTAAAATTGATTAAATAAATACAAATCCTCAGCAATCTACACACAATACCCCACAATGACAAAGCGAAAACAGGTTTTTAGACATTTTTGCAAATGTATTAAAAATAAAAAAAACAGAAAAACCTTATTTACATAAGTATTCAGACCCTTTGCTATGAGACTTGAAATGTTTCAACAACTTAATTGGAGTCCACCTGTGGTAAATTCAATTGATTGGACATGATTTGGAAAGGCACACACCTGTCTATATAAGGTCCCACAGTTGACAGTGCATGTCAGAGCAAAAACCAAGCCATGAGGTCGAAGTAATTGTCCATAGAGCTCTGAGACAGGATTGTGTTGAGGCACAGATCTGGGGAAGGGTACCAAAACATTTCTGCAGCATTGAAGGTCCTCAAGAACACAGTCACCTCCATAATTCTTAAATGGAAGAAGTTTGGAATCACCAAGACTCTTCCTAGAGGGAGGTGACCAAGAACCTGATGGTCACTCTGACAGAGCTCTAGAGTTCCTCTGTGGAGATGGGAGAACCTTCCAGAAGGACAACCATCTCTGCAGCACTCCACCAATCAGGCCTTTATGGTAGAGTGGCCAGACGGAAGCCACTCCTCAGTAAAAGGCACATGACAGCCCGCTTGGAGTTTGCCAAAAGGCACCTAAAGACTCTCAGACCATGAGAAACATGATTCTCTGGTCTGATGAAACCAAGATTTGGCCTGATTGCCAAGCGTCACGTCTGGAGGAAACCTGGCACCATCCCGATGGTGAAGCATGGTGGTGGCAGCATCATGCTGTGGGGATGTTTTTCAGCGGCAGGGACTGGGAGACTAGTCAGGATCGAGGCAATGATGAACGGAGCAAAGTACAGAGCGATCCTTGATGCTCCAGAGTGCACAGGACCTCAGACTTGGGCAAAGGTTCACCTTCCAACAGGACAATGACCCTAAGCACACAGCCAAGATAACGCAGGAGTGGCTTCGGGACAAGTTTCTGAATGTCCTTGAGTGGCCCAGCCAGAGCCCGGACTTGAACCCAATCGAACATCTCTGGAGAGACCTGAAAATAGCTGTGCAGCAACGCTCCCCATCCAACCTGACAGAGCTTGAGAGGATCTGCAGAGAAAAATGGGAGATACTCCCCAAATACAGGTGTGCCAAGCTTGTAGCGTCATACCCAAGAAGACTCAAGGTTGTAATCGCTGCCAAAGGTGCTTCACAAAGTACTGAGTAAAGAGTCTGAATACTTATGTAAATGTGATATTTCTGTCTTTTATTTTTAATACATTTGCAAAAATATCAAATAAACAGTTTTTGCTTTGGTGAAGGGGAAAAAACTATTTAATCAATTTTAGAATAAGGCTGTAACGTAATACTTTCCGAATGCACTGTAGTACAAATATTCTGAAAATCACATATGATTTTTTTCCAATTATACAAAAGTGGCCTTGAAATGTCTAAAATGCTTTCTAAATTAAGTAAAAATAAAATTAGAAACGATTTACTATAAGATTTCACCTTTCTTATAACTGTAAAATAAATATGATCATATTTAGTGACACTACAAATTTGGCACCATTTCATATAACTGACGACAGAGCTTTTTCTGCCAAGCCTCCTCTGAGCGATGCAGAGACACCATTACAACTTTAGCTTCGTACAAAGATATTTTGTGTGACTAAGTGATTGTGTTTCAATTCTATGAAATTATTTTATATTTTTTCATGTTGAGATCTCTAAATCCGACTGAGAATATCACAGTGAGATGAAACTATAACTGCTGGATTTGCTTGACTGTCCCCTTTAATATGCTGTCTCCCAGGCTGGGCTCCATCACTCAGAGGGAGAGCAAATTGATTCTTTGTCTGGAAAAGCCAGAAATTGGCACTCCCTATGCAAATGCGGGGTGTGAAACCTGACACTTCATGTCAGCTCTGTTGACAGATTGGTAGCGGAGAGCAGGCAGATGGGGCTTTCTGGCACTATAAGGCACTGGACCCTACGACATTCACAGAGAGCTTTGTACACCAACATGTCTCCATATAGGGGACTTAACATCTATTAGAAAAATACATAGTTCAAAGCACAGTTATATTACATTACCATCTCTTCTCTATTACTGCTCAGTTGGATAAAACAGGGCTTAATAACTAAAGGTAACTGCCAAAATAAAGGAAACACCAAACATAAAGTGTCTTAATAGGACATTGGGCCACTACGAGCCAGAACAGCTTCAATGCGCCTTGGCATAGATTCTACAAGTGTCTGGAAATCTATTGGAGGGATGCGACCCCATCCATACACAAAAAAAAAATGTATGCACGCATGACTGTAAGTCGCTTTGGATAAAAGCGTCTGCTAAATGGCATATTATATTATTATATTATATTCTTCCACAAGAAATTCAATCATTTGGTGTTTTGTTGATGGTGATGAAAAACACTGTCTCAAGCACCGCTCCAGAACTCCCATAAACTGGGCCTGCCCAGCATTTTTATACATGATCCTAAGCATGATGGGATGTTAATTGCTTAGGAATTGCTCAGAAACTACACCTGTGTGGAAGCACCTGATTTCAATATACTTTGTATCCCTCATTTACTCAAGTGTTTCCTTTATTTTGGCAGTTACATGTACTTTTTAAGCGTAGGGAAATATGAGTATGTTGTTTTTACGTGGGGTTACTGTTCTCTCTCTGACCCACATACACCCACGTACAGAGTATCGACCTTTCTTATTGCCAAGCTATTTGAGAGGGCTCTGCTAAAGTCCAGGAGTCACAGGGCGTGGCACCCTAACATTAATACACCACTGAGAGTATGTTTATGAAGCTCACTCATATATACACGCAGAGTCCCTGTCATTGTGAGAGCAGCTATTTCTACCATGGTCTCTAAGGCTCAATGCCTTGAGAATAACATGCTAATCTAGGCTCTGTGCAGTGTGCACAGCCACTGTGTAAAATGTCACACAGAATTAAATTGTGCTGCTTTCTCTTTTTGGACACAGCCAGACAGACATATAGGTCTGGGGAGTGTGGACAGAGAATGGAACTTTGCTCACCACTGTTAAATTTAAAGGGGACACTGACCCCAATTAGACTGGCAGGCCATTACGGCCATTGAAATTCCTAAATCTGTCCCTGTATACGGATGGAATGGGAGACTTATATGACGACATTCACTCAGTAAACAGGTGACAAAAAGTTGCCTAACAAGTTCCTTGTCAACACCACTGTTAATATATGCCAATTATGTTTGATTTATAAAGACTCAGTTAATGCTTATAGCAAATACCTGTCATCAATAGCTATATACTAAGTATGACACACATATACATTGACACACTTTCTCCATCCTTGCCTTCTGAGCTCATTCTCTCCATCCCCAGAAACACACTGAAAGAGACCAGTTCAGGGGGATTTCAGAGCACTAGTAATAACATGCCTGTAAGTTAAGGAGCCTTGTTGCTATGTTGCTTTGTTATTGTATCTAAGTGCAAAGTGGGTCCAAGTATCCCAGAGTGAATCAGAGCTCCCACACTCTGCTTCTTATCCGGACCGAGATGGGTAACCTTTCTGAAATACCCCTGACAGATAACGTGCAGTGATATGTTCTTTCCCCCGTTATCATGACAACAGCTGCTCTCTGGAGCCATGATGTTCGATTTAGAAATCTGGACAGAATCCAAGAGGATTTCTCAGAGGAAAAAATACATGAAAGCTGACAGTGAGAGAGTTGTACTTATCCTAAACTTTTTCCTCTATGGGAACTGTAAAGGAAGCCTGACTCTGACATGACACCCAGAGTTGATGAAAGGGGAAAACAATGGCTCACACACACATGTGTAGTTTTTCTCCATCTTCTTGTTGAAATAGAAGTCCTTCCATTACATAGTACAGCAGGGAGAACTGACGAAAACATTCATCAAGGCCAAATGGCTATCTGCCAAAGTTTCCCCGAGCCCTTTACTCTCCCGATTCCATCACCAGGCAGGAAACATTGAGCGCTCACTTTCCTTGGTTTCTCAAAGTTCTGTTGACATCCTGTGATTTATGTTGACTGTGGAAATGTTTGATAATCTTTCTCGTTGTTTTATCAAACGCACGTGTGCGCGTGTGTGTGATAACATTACTGTATTCTATGGTTACAGTACATTCAGCAAATATGCTCTGTCTTCATAGATAAACAAATAGAAGTGGTCATGCCCCACTCTTTTCCATTGATTAAAGAAAGTAATTATTGATCATCACTGCTACTTGAGTTTACCTTATAAACCAATTCAAACCAGATCAGATGCCAGGGTTGTTATTGTTTGGTCCTAGAAATACCCTGAGATGAGCCGGTCTGTGCTGGTCAGTGTCTACTCCCTGGTGTTATCTGAACCCTAGTTACTAGAGGGGTTATTTCTGGATGAGAAGAGCTCTCTACAGAACTGGACAGGAAGTGTTTTGATACCCCTCAGCTGTCTAAGTGTAGCTCTACATTTTCATATTGTTTGTAGACAAGAACAATCCATCGGCCTCCCTACTTTTTGTCATACGTTCACACAAAAGCACTGTATTCAGTGAGTACTTTGAACTTTAACTTTAATTTCAGATTTTGTGCTAAATGATTCAGAAATACAGTTCATTCGGAAAGTATTCAGACCCCTTTACTTTTTCCACATTTTGTTACGTTAAAGCCTTATTCTAAAATTGATTAAATTGTTTTTTTCCCTCAATCTACACACAATACCCCATAATGACAAAGCGAAATCAGGTTTTTAGTTGCTAAAATAAAAAACGGAAATATCACATTTACATAAGTATTCAGACCCTTTACTCTGCACATTGTTGAAGCACATTTGGCAGCGATTACAGCCTTGAGTCTTCTTGGGGATGACGCTAAAAGCTTGGCACACCTGTATTTGGAGAGTTTCTCCCATTCTTCTCTGCAGATCCTCTCAAGCTCTGTCAGGTTGGATGGGGAGCGTTGCTGCACAGTTATTTTCAGGTCTCTCCAGACATGTTCGATCGGGTTCAAGTCCGGGCTCTGGCTGGGCCACTCAAGGACATTTAGAGACTTGTCCCGAAGCCACTCCTGCGTTGTCTTGGCTGTGTGCTTAGGGTCGTTGTCCTGTTGGAAGGTGAACATTCGCCCCAGTCTGAGGTCCTGAGCGCTCTGGAGCAGGTTTTCATCAAGGATCTCTCTGTACTTTGCTCCGTTCATCTTTCCCTCGATCCTGACTAGTCTCCCAGTCCCTGCCGCTGAAAAACATCCCCACAGCATGATGCTGCCACCACCATGCTTCACCGTAGGGATGGTGCCAGGTTTCCTCCAGACGTGACGCTTGGCATTCAGGCCAAAGAGTTCAATCTTGGTTTCATCAGACCAGAGAATCTTGTTTCTCATGGTCTGGGAGTCTTTAGGTGCCTTTTGGCAAACTCCAAGCGGGCTGTCATGTGCCTGAGGAGCGGCTTCCGTCTGGCCTCTCTACCAAAAAGGCCTGATTGGTGGAATGCTGCAGAGATGGTTGTCCTTCTGGAAGGTTCTCCCATTTCCACAGAGGAACTTTTCTGTCAGAGTGACAATCGGGTTCTTGGTCACCTACCTGACCAAGGCACCTCTCCCCCGATTGCTCAGTTTGTCCGGGTGGCCAGCTCTAGGAAGAGTCTTGGTGGTTCCAAACTTCTTCTATTTAAGAATGATGTAGGCCACTATGTTATTGGGGACCTTCAATGCTGCAGAAATGTTTTGGTACCCTTCCTCAGATCTGTGTCTCAGAACAATTCCTTCAACCTCATGGCTTGGTTTTTGCTCTGACATGCAATATCAACTGTGGGACCTTATATAGACAGGTGTTTGCCTTTCCAAATAATGTCCAATCTATTGAATTTACCACAGGTGGACTCCAATCAAGTTGTAGAAACATCTCAAGGATGATCAACGGAAACAGGATGCACCTGAGCTCAATTTCGAGTCTCATAGCAAAGGGTCTGAATACTTATGTAAATACGTTTTTTTTTTTTTATACATTTGCAAACATTTCTAAAAACCTGTTTTCGCTTTGTCATTATGGGGTATAGTGTGCTGACGATTATATATATTTTTTAATCCATTTTAGAATAAACCTGTAACGTAACAACATTTGGAAAAAGTCAAGGGGTCTGAATACTTTCCGAATGCACTGTATGTCTTGTCCTTTCCTATTTAAAATCATGTCTTACCCCACAGTGAACCTAGCCCATCCTTGTTTCTGTTTCAGTGTCTGGACATTCAGAGTGTCCTGTATGGCCCTCAGCATAAGAAGACAAGAGCCACGCAGAAGACAGTGGACATGCTGGCCCAGTAAGTCTGCAACCTCAGTAATGACCATTGATACCTACACATTATACTGTACATCCAATGCATTTATCAGTAGGAACAATGTATGTTGTGAGAGAAATTAAAATAGTGACTTTAACGTGTTCGCAAAATGATAAAGGGCATTCCCTACACAGTCTGTCTGCTAAATGGCATATTATTATTATTATTATTATTATTAAATGCATTAAACCCACATTGTCATTTACAGTAGTGTATGTTTTTCCAGGGCACCCGAGGTTGCTGGGAGACAGAGGAGGGAGGGCAGCCTGAAAACAAGGCCTCCTTTCTGTGCAGTCCTACCTTCCTATAGCAAGGCAGGAGGAAATGCCAACATGTCGGACTCCTAACATGCCATCAGAGCTGAGCTGGATGAATGGGCCTTGGCCCACTAAGAAAATAAAGCCTCTCCCTTTGTCGCAAGGAGAAATGAGATGAATTGGAAATGGATCAAGTAAGACCCCTGGCAACCCTTTCTGTTTTCATTGTGCATTCTCTGAGAAATTAGTGTCAGGCTGTTGGCAAGACTATGCAGACAGAACTCCTCAGAATGAAGGGAGGGGTCTACAGCTCAGAGAAGAGCTGCAGCATAGGACTCTCTGTCCCTTCCATTTCTCTCTGTGTACACAACGAAGAGATTCCATGTTATGTTTATGTTGTACTAAACTGTACCATTGTTGTTGATTTTGACAAATAAATGACCCAAGGCTTATTAATAAAGACTCAAACTCAGGAAACACACTCAAGTAGTAATTTAATTGTTTTTGCAATATGAACCGGTGTCCAAACAACGGTTGAAAACTGATTCTGACTAAATTCCCCCATCTTTGTTAAAAGAAGAATAAAGTAGGTTAATGCATGAAGCACTTCCTTTCAATATGTGAATTACACCAATGAGTCATGAGGGTAGCACATCCCTTTTTAAACATTCAACATTGAGGCATAAAACGCTCTTTTGCACTGCAACGTGTACAGCACCAGTTTTGTGTTTAAACACGGCACATTGGATAGTTTGGAGATTTAATTTCACCTACAATGTTGCGTATCAAAAAGGACTGCCTTTTTGACAATGTTCTTAAACACAAAATTAACCTACAGTATATGTGTTTTGACCAAATTGAGTGTTTTATAAAAGTATTTCATGCTATATTCACACAATAAAGAGACATTTAAGGACTTGTACTGTGAAAGGCAAAACCTTTTTTCTAATGTATCTGGGCACTTAAGTACAAGTGCAACAACAAACCATTGTTATAGCTAACATCTTTTAACTCTAAAGTGCTCTACTTTAGGTCATGTGCATTCAGCTTTGTCACAATACAATTTGTAAAGCAATTATATTGTATTTCCACACTCTTTATGCTCTTTTATAATAAGACAGTGCCAAGTAAGCATAATGTGAAAGATCTGTGTTCGGTGTTTCTGAACTGTTGCATAGGAGAACTCTAAAGCAGCTTATTGAGGAAGATGACAGGGGTTGTGAGGTGAAGCCATATTGGAGGTACTTTAGTTTTTCCACACGCACACACACGCACACAGGCAGGCAGGCAGGCAGTGCTACTAAGCTGGTGCTCTGGTCCTAAAATAGCCACGGTGGTACACACATTAACTCACCTCTGAGCCAAGGTGAATCCTGACACTGGTCACCAACACAACATGGCTCAAGCCGAGGCAATGCATATGTACTGTGGTTTACTGAAATTAGATATACAGGTGTCATCTCAGACACTAACCATCTGCTTATCTCCTCATTCTCTCTAGCTCTCTGTGTCTCTCCTCATTCCTCAAGTTCACTCCGCCTAGTTTAAAGCCTCTGTCTGTCTTGCTACCACTGCCTCTACAAGCAGAGAAAAACACCTCTCTTTGGAAATCAAGATGGCCGGATTACTTCTCGCCCCTCTAAAGCCATTTACAGATTAAAAGATCATGGTGAGGGAACCGGAAGGATAAACTATAAAACACTTTAGAGGGACAATTATTTTAAACTTATTAGTAATGTCAAACATGTAGGAAAATACTGCATTAATGCCATGTTTGATTGGTTTTGCAAAGTGGTGATCAGAATCACTCGATAACACCCCATTTGATTTTACAAATTGCAGTTTATATTTTTCTTTGCATTTCCAATTCAAATGATTCATAGAGAGTAGATTTCTTTTGACAAGACATGATACACTTACTTTTATGCCCCATCATAAACACATTCTAATATATCCATCATAAGCATTGTATTGGAGGGTTCCACTTCTTAACCACAGGAAGTCCCTCAGGAACAAACCACTAGCTTTAAATGTGGTTACAAATAACATGGCATTACAGGAAACAATAGGTGTAGCTTTTGTTTTCTTCTAGCTACGTTTTAAGACAGCAACCTTAACCATAACAATGAAGGATATACATGTATATTAGCATCATTCCATATTTGGTTAAAGTATCTCAGGCAAAAAGAGAGCCCTAAGCTGTGTAGTATAAGTTAGTACACAAATATATACACTCCCTACATATTTATTTGGACAGTGAAGCTGACATTTTTTATTTGGCTCTATACTTCAGCATTTTGGATTTGAGATCAAATGTTTTATATGAGGCAACAGTACAGAATGTCACCTTTGTGGATATTGTCATACATATCTGTTTTACCATTTAGAAATTAATGCACTTTATGTATCTAGTTCCCCCATTTGAAGGTGTGATCATTATTTGGAATATTTCACTGTATTAAATTTAGTCAAAAGTTTAGTATTTGGTCCCATCAAGCTTGTGACTCTACAAACTTGTTGAATGCATTTTAAGTTTGGATTATGTTATGCCCAATAGAATTCAATGGTGCATAATGTATTGAGTCATTTTGGAGTCACCTTTACGGTAAATAAGAATAGAATATGTTTCTGAACACTTCTACATTAATGTGGATGCTACCATGATTATGGATAATCATGAATGAATAATGATGAGTGAGAAAGTTAGAGGCATAAACATCATACCCCCCAAGAAATGCTAACCCGGTAGCATCCACATTAATGTAGAAGTGTTCAGAAACATTATATTCTTATTTACAATAAAAGTGACAAAACATTATTTACCATCGATTTCTATTGGGCACAACATATAATCCGAAACACAACCAAAACAAACTGTAAATGCATCCAGTAAGTTTGTTGAGTCACAAGCTTGATGAGGTCATTGCATGCTAGGAATATGGGACCAAATACTAAACGTTTGACTACATTTAATACACTATAAGTGCATTTGTCCAAATACTTATGACACCTTCAAATGGGGGGACTAGATACATGAAGTGCATTAATTTCTAAACGGTAAAACAGATATGTATGAAAATACCCTAAATTAATGGTGATATTCTGTACTGTCGCCTCACATAAAACATTTGATCTTAAATCCAAAATGCTGGAGAATAGAGCCAAATTAAAAGTTCTAGCTTCACTGTCCAAATAAATACGTAGGGGAGTGTATCTAGCAGGAAATTAATATAACATATTCTCATGTGAAAATGCGTAATCAATGCTATTAAAACGTTTTGATATACAGGCAGGGGCTATAATTTGTACCATGATTGTAGGCATAGCAATTTATGAATCACAACTAATGATGTCACCTTACAGTTAGTTGCAACTGATTGACTGGTGGGTGGCTTAATATGGGGAGTAATGTAATAAAATGATCTAATTTGAATCAGATCTCATCTTCATTAGATTCAAGATAGACTGTGGCAACTCTTTTCTCATGAGTGACCTTCAGTGGGGGATCCTGTCCTTGGCCGTTATTCACATCCATCTGGAAGGAGAAGGACTTCTCTGATGGCCCCAGCTTGATGTACTTCTCAGTGACTTCAGTCGTGGACTCTCCTCCCTGTCCCTCACTGCTAGTCACCCAGCACATCTCATTTGTGTCCAAGGAGTATCCTCCCTCTGCACCAAGGCCGGGGTTGGAGGAGCGTAGAGCTGCCATGATCTGCTCCTCAGATACATCACCCCCCTGCTCCTCCAGCAGCCCAGAGTCCTCCAGAGTTGTTGAGCTCTTGAGCTCTGCCACGATAGTCGTGGTTCCGTTGTCAGAGGACTGGTGTACTTTCTTGATATCCACAGATATGTTCTGAGGACTATCACTGCCGCTTCTTGTGAGGAGCACCAACTCTTCTTTCAGGCTCCCTGTCCCTTGGAGCTGCTCTAGGGCTCCCCTCAGCTGCTCTTTGGGGTCCAGAGTTTCCTCTCTCAGGTATCCAAGCATCGACTCCTGTACTGTGGGGGAGACATGGATGGTCTCCTCTTCAATTATGCACTCTGGGAAACTCTCTCGGGCCAAGGAGTGGTCACCCTTCATGTACAGGCTGTCTGACGCAGGTCTGTAACTATCGCTTTCCTCGACAAACATTCTGTTCTTTGAGAGTCCCCCCTCCTGGTAGTACCTTTCATCTGAAAGGTCGTCCACCACTCCGTAATGTCCATATGACGCAATGCCACCACCCTCCTCAGGCTCTGACAGATTGGCATCAGGTGTGGAGACAAAATACTCTTGAGACTCTTGGTCGTGGCTGTAGTATGGAGATTCACTATCTCTGGAGTCTTCCTGGACCTTCACAGATCCACCATTCCTTCCATAGTTTGCAGCTGTCATGGAGGTTTTCATTACTTCAGCACCACTCTCATGGTATTTGGTGCCGTGGGGGTCATTCTCTAGTTCTTCAATCTGGAAGAACATTGAAGAGGACTCGGAGAACTTGGGCGTGGATTTCTCCTCAAACTCGTACTCCTCATCACTGTAACCCTCCACTGGTTCCTCAATGATCTCCACATTGACAGACTTGTTTCCCATGTCCTCTCCTCCATACAGCCCAAGGCTGAGCAGGTTCTGAATCATGTTTCCTGTTTCAGTGCCCTTGATATCCTCCAGTGACACGTGTTTCACTCCCTTGCTGAGCAGTTCCTCCAGTGCAGAGTCCTCTGACATATCCAGCTCCTCCTGGACCTTGGACTCTAGGATAATCTGTGTCTTTGTTGACCCGTCCTCCTGCTCCGTTTTCTCTACATGGTAAGTGATCTTGGAGTCTGGAGATGAGGTGCAGACCATTCGATCCAATCCAGCAGGTTTCATGACCTTATCAATGAGTTCCTCCATAGACACAGAATCTAGGACCATCTTATCGCTGGTTGTGGTGCCTGTAGCGCTGCCCTCTTTGGCATGCATCTTGACATTCTGAAGATGAAATGTATCTCCTCTCACCTCTCTTTCAACTTGCCTCTCTGCTTTCTTTTTGCTGTCCTCCTCCGTGTTTCTGCTCAGACTCATCATTGGGGGTGACACTATTCTCACTGATTTGGGGACAACAGTGGGTGAGGCAATGGGACTGGACTTGTTTGCTGTGCCTCGAGAATGGTCGAGAGAATCCTTAGTTGAGTGTTGTGACACCTCTTTGATTCTCACACACCTCTCCTCCACAACTTTTTTCTGAGCATCTACATTCTTCTTGTCGGTACTCTGGTCCACAGGTTTGATAGTAGTGGAGGAGGAGTTGGAGGATGCAGACTGGGATTTAGTGAACGAGACCATGTCCCTTCTGGCTGCAGGACTCTGATTCCTTTTGTAGCTGCTGCCTGTGACTGAGATAGGGATGACCCTGGAAGGACTGGTGCGACCATACTGAGATGGAACAGGTGATCTTCTCAAGCTTGAAGTTGGTTCCATGTATCGCACATCCAGATGCTTCCTTACATCTTGTCTGGCTGAGGTGGAAACTCTTGATTTGTAGTGTTGTGGAGGCATCATCTTAATATCTGAGGTAGAGAGTTAAGCACCAAATTAATGTTATTATTTTTTACATTTTAGTCATTTAGCAGACACTCTTATCCAGAGCGACTTACAGTTAGTGAGTGCATACATTTTACATAAATCCTTTACATTAAAAAAATCACTGCATATATACACGGAGTATACAAAACATTAACAAAACCTGCTCTTTCCATGACATATACTGATCAGGTGAATCCAGGTGAAACTATGATCTCTTATTGATGTCACCTGTTAAATCCACTTCAATCAGCGTAGATCAAGGGGAGGAGACAAGTTAAAGAAGGATTTTTAAGCCTTGAGACAATTGAGACATGGATTGTGTATGAGTGCCATTCAGAGGGTGACTGGGCAAGACAAAATATTTAAGTGCCTTTGAATGGGGTATGGTAGTAGGTGCCAGGCACACCGGTTTGTGTCAAGAACTGCAACGCTGATGTTTTTTTCACGCTCAACAGTTTCCTGTGTGTATCAAGAATGGTCCAGCACCCAAAGGACATCCAGTCAACTTGGCACAACTGTGGGATGCATTGTAGTCAACATGGGCCAGCATCCCTCTGGAGTCCACCTTGTAGAGGTCAGCAACGGGTGTGGCTGAAAAAGCTGAATCCATTCATTTGAAGGGGCGTCCACATACTTTTGTAAATATATATATATATATATTTTGATTTATTTAACACTTTTTTGGTTACTACATAATTCCATATGTGTATGTATATATATATGTATATATGTATGTATGTATGTATGTATGTATGTATGTATGTATGTATGTATGTATGTATGTATATATATATATATATATATATATATATATATATATATATATATATATATATATATATATATATATATATACACACATACATATATATATATATACATACATATATACATATACACATATATATATGTACACATATATATATACACATATATACACATTTTAATGGAAAGGTTTATTTGAACAGTGAGAGACAGAATAAAAACAAAAAAATCCAGAAAAACGCATGTCAAAAATGTTATAAATTGATTTGCATTTTAATGAGGGAAATAAGTATTTGACCCCCTCTCAATCAGAAAGATTTCTGGCTCCCAGGTGTCTTTTATACAGATAACGAGCTGAGATTAAGAGCACACTCTTAAAGGGAGTGCTCCTAATCTTAGCTTGTTACCTGTATAAAAGACACCTGTCCACAGAAGCAATCAATCAATCAGATTCAAAACTCTCCACCATGGCCAAGACCAAAGAGCTCTCCAAGGATGTCAGGGACAAGATTGTAGACCTACACAAGGCTGGAATGGGCTACAAGACCATCGGCAAGCAGCTTGGTGAGAAGGTGACAACAGTTGGTGCGATTATTCGCAAATGGAAGAAACACAAAAGACCTGTCAATCTCCCTCGGCCTGGGGCTCCATGCAAGATCTCACCTCGTGGAGTTGCAATGATCATGAGAACGGTGAGGAATCAGCCCAGAACTACACAGGAGGATCTTGTCAATGATCTCAAGGCAGCTGGGACCATAGTCACCAAGAAAACAATTGGTAACACACTACGCCGTGAAGGACTGAAATCCTGCAGCGCCCGCAAGGTCCCCCTGCTCAAGAAAGCACATATACATGCCCGTCTGAAGTTTGCCAATGAACATCTGAATGATTCAGAGGAGAACTGGGTGAAAGTGTTGTGGTCAGATGAGACCAAAATCGAGCTCTTTGGCATCAACTCAACTCGCCGTGTTTGGAGGAGGAGGAATGCTGCCTATGACCCCAAGAACACCATCCCCACCGTCAAACATGGAGGTGGAAACATTATGCTTTGGGGGTGTTTTTCTGCTAAGGGGACAGGACAACTTCACTGCATCAAAGGGACGATGGACGGGGCCATGTACCGTCAAATATTGGGTGAGAACCTCCTTCCCTCAGCCAGGGCATTGAAAATGAGTCATGGGTGGGTATTCCAGCATGACCATGACCCAAAAAACACGGCCAAGGCAACAAAGGAGTGGCTCAAGAAGAAGCACATTAAGGTCCTGGAGTGGCCTAGCCAGTCTCCAGACCTTAATCCCATAGAAAATCTGTGGAGGGAGCTGAAGGTTCGAGTTGACAAACGTCAGCCTCGAAACCTTAATGACTTGGAGAAGATCTGCAAAGAGGAGTGGGACAAAATCCCTCCTGAGATGTGTGCAAACCTGGTGGCCAATTACAAGAAACGTCTGACCTCTGTGATTGCCAACAAGGGTTTTGCCACCAAGTACTAAGTCATGTTTTGCAGAGGGGTCAAATACTTATTTCCCTCATTAATGCAAATCAATTTATAACATTTCTGACATGGGTTTTTCTGGATTTTTTTGTTGTTATTCTGTCTCTCACTGTTCAAATAAACCTACCATTAAAATTATAGACTGATCATGTCTTTGTCAGTGGTCAAACGTACAAAATCAGCAGGGGATCAAATACTTTTTTCCCTCACTGTATATATATATATATATACACTGCTCAAAAAAATAAAGGGAACACTTAAACAACACATCCTAGATCTGAATGAATTAAATAATCTTATTAAATACTTTTTTCTTTACATAGTTGAATGTGCTGACAACAAAATCACACAAAAATTATCAATGGAAATCAAATGTATCAACCCATGGAGGTCTGGATTTGGAGTCACCCTCAAAATTAAAGTGGAAAACCACACTACAGGCTGATCCAACTTTGATGTAATGTCCTTAAAACAAGTCAAAATGAGGCTAAGTCGTGTGTGTGGCCTCCACGTGCCTGTATGACCTCCCTACAATGCCTGGGCATGCTCCTGATGAGGTGGCGGATGGTCTCCTGAGGGATCTCCTCCCAGACCTGGACTAAAGCATCCGCCAACTCCTGGACAGTCTGTGGTGCAACGTGGCGTTGGTGGATGGAGCGAGACATGATGTCCCAGATGTGCTCAATTGGATTCAGGTCTGGGGAACGGGCGGTCCATAGCATCAATGCCTTCCTCTTGCAGGAACTGCTGACACACTCCAGCCACATGAGGTCTAGCATTGTCTTGCATTAGGAGGAACCCAGGGCCAACCGCACCAGCATATGGTCTCACAAGGGGGTCTGAGGATCTCATCTCGGTACCTAATGGCAGTCAGGCTACCTCTGGCGAGCACATGGAGGGCTGTGCGGCCCCCCAAAGAAATGCCACCCCACACCATGACTGACCCACCGCCAAACCGGTCATGCTGGAGGATGTTGCAGGCAGCAGAACGTTCTCCACGGCGTCTCCAGACTCTGTCACGTCTGTCACATGTGCTCAGTGTGAACCTGCTTTCATCAAGAGCACAGGGCGCCAGTGGCGAATTTGCCAATCTTGGTGTTCTCTGGAAAATGCCAAACGTCCTGCACGGTGTTGGGCTGTAAGCACAACCCCCACCTGTGGACGTCGGGCCCTCATACCACCCTCATGGAGTCTGTTTCTGACCGTTTGAGCAGACACATGCACATTTGTGGCCTGCTGGAGGTCATTTTGCAGGGCTCTGGCAGTGCTCCTCCTGCTCCTCCTTGCACAAAGGCGGAGGTAGCGGTCCTGCTGCTGGGTTGTTGCCCTCCTACGGCCTCCTCCACGTCTCCTGATGTACTGGCCTGTCTCCTGGTAGCGCCTCCATGCTCTGGACACTACGCTGACAGACACAGCAAACCTTCTTGCCACAGCTCGCATTGATGTGCCATCCTGGATGAGCTGCACTACCTGAGCCACTTGTGTGGGTTGTAGACTCCGTCTCATGCTACCACTAGAGTGAAAGCACCGCCAGCATTCAAAAGTGACCAAAACATCAGCCAGGAAGCATAGGAACTGAGAAGTGGTCTGTGGTCACCACCTGCAGAACCACTTCTTTATTGGGGGTGTCTTGCTAATTGCCTATAATTTCCACCTGTTGTCTATTCCATTTGCACAACAGCATGTGACATTTATTGTCAATCAGTGTTGCTTCCTAAGTGGACAGTTTGATTTCACAGAAGTGTGATTGACTTGGAGTTACATTGTGTTGTTTAAGTGTTCCCTTTATTTTTTTGAGCAGTGTATATATATATATATACACACAAAAGTATGTGGATGCCCCTTCAATTTAATGGATTCAGCTTTTTCAGCCACACCCGTTGCTGACCATATATATATTACACTACCGGTCAAAAGATTTAGAACACCTACTCATTCAAGGGTTTTTCTTAATTTTTACATTGTAGAATAATAGTGAAGACATCAAAACTATGAAATAACACATATGGAATCATGTAGTAACCAAAAAAGTGTTAAACAAATCAAAATATATTTTAGAGATTCTTCAAATAGCCACCCTTTTCCTTGATGACAGCTTTGCACACTCTTGGCATTCTCTCAACCAGCTTCATGAGGTAGTCACCTGGAATGCATTTCAATTAACAGGTGTGCCTTCTTAATTTGTGTAATTTCTTTCCTTCTTAAATGTGTTTGAGCCAATCAGTTGTGTTGTGACAAGGTAGGGGGTGTATACAGAAGATAGCCCTATTTGGTAAAAGACCAAGTCCATATTATGGCAAGAACAGCTCAAATAAGTAAAGAGAAACGACAGTCCATCATTACTTTAAGACATGAAGGTCAGTCAATACGGAACATTTCGAGAACTTTTAAAGTTTCTTCAAGTGCAATCACAAAAACCATCAAGCGCTATGATGAAACTGGCTCTCATGAGGACCACCACAGGAATGGAAGACCCAGAGTTACCTCTGCTGCAAAGGATAAGTTCATTAGAGTTACCAGCCTCAGAAATTGCAGCCCAAGTAAATGCTTCAGAGTTCAAGTAACAGACACATCTCAACATCAACTGTTCAGAGGGGACTGTGTGAATCAGGCCTTCATGGTCGAATTGCTGCAAAGAAACCACTACTAAAGGACACCAATAAGAAGAAGAGACCTGCTTGGGCCAAGAAACACGAGCAATGGACATTAGACCGGTGGAAATGTGTCCTTTGGTCTGTAGTTCAAATTTGAGATTATTGGTTCCAACCGGCGTGTCTTCGTGAGACGTGGTGTGGGTGAACAGATGATCTCCGCATGTGTATTTCCCACCGTAAAGCATAGAGGAGGAGGTGTTATGGTGCTTTGCTGGTGTTATGGTGCTTTGCTGGTGACACTGTCTGATTTATTTAGAATTCAAGGCACACTTAACCAGCATGGCTACCACAGCATTCTGCAGCGATACGCCATCCCATCTGGTTTGGGCTTAGTGGGACAATAATTTGTTTTTCAACAGGACAATGACCCAACACACCTCCAGGCTGTGTAAGGGCTATTTGACCAAGAAGGAGAGTGATGGGAGTGCTGCATCAGATGAACTGGCCTCCACAATCCCCCGACCTCAACCCAATTGAGATGGTTTGGGAAGAGTCGGACCGCAGAGTGAAGGAAAAGCAGCCAACAAGTGCTCAGCATATGTGGGAACTCCTTCAAGACTGTTGGAAAAGCATTCCAGGTGAAGCTGGTTGAGAGAATGCCAAGAGTGTGCAAAGCTGTCATCAAGGCAAAGGGTGGCTATTTGAAGAATCTCAAACATAAAATATATTTTGATTTGTTTAACAACTTTTTGTTTACTACATGATTCCATATGTCTTATTTAATAGTTTTGATGTCTTCATTATTATTCTACAATGTAAAAGAATAGTAAAAATAAAGAAAAACCCTTGAATGAGTAGGTGTGTCCAAACTTTTGATTGGTAGTGTATATACAGTGCATTCGGAAAGTATTCAGACCCTTTAAGTTTTTCTACAATTTGTTACGTTACAGCCTTATTTTCCCTCATCTATCTACACACAATACCCCATAATGACAAAGCAAATTCATAAAAAATAAAAAAAACGGAAATATCACATTTACATAAGTATTCAGACCCTTTACTCAGTACTTTGTTGAAGCACCTTTGGCAGCGATTACAGCCTTGAGTCTTCTTGGGTATGACGCTACAAGCATGGCACACCTGTATTTGGGGAGTTTCTCCCATTCTTCTCTGCAGATCCTCTCAAGCTCTGTCAGGTTGGATGAGGAGTGTCACTGCACAGCTATTTTCAGGTCTCTCCAGAGATTATTAAATTGGGTTCAAGTCCGGGCTCTGGCTAGGCCACTCAAGGACATTCAGAGACTTGTCTCAAAGCCACTCCTGCGTTGTCATGGCTGTGTGCTTAGGGTCGTTGTCCTGTTGGAAGGTGAATCTTCGCCCCCAGTCAGAGGTCCTGAGCAGGTTTTCATCAAGGATCTCTCTGTACTTTGCTCTGTTCATCTTTCCCTCGATCCTGACTAGTCTCCCAGTCCCTGCCGCTGAAAAACATCCCCACAGCATGATGCTGCCACCACCATGCTTCACCATCGGGATGGTGCCAGGTTTCCTCCAGACGTGACGCTTGGCATTCAGGCCAAGAGTTCAATCTTGGTCATGTGCCTTTTACTGAGGACTGGCTTCCGTCTGGCCACTCTACCATAAAGGCCTGATTGGTGGAGTGCTGCAGAGATGGTTGTCCTTCTTGAAGGTTCTCCCATCTCAACAGAGGAACTCTGGAGCTCTTTCAGAGTGACCATCGGGTTCTTGGTCACCTACTTGACCAAGGCCCTTCTCCCCCGATTGCTCAGTTTGGCTGAGCGGCCAGCTCTAGAAAGTGTCTTGGTGGTTCCAAACTTCTTCCATTTAAGAATGATGGAGGCCACTGTGTTCTTGGGGACCTTCAATGCTGCAGAACTGTTTTGGTACCCTTCCCCAGATCTGTGCCTCGACACAATCCTGTCTCGGAGCTCTAAGGACAATTCCTTCGACCTCCTGGCTTGATTTTTGCTCTGCTGTACTGTCAACTGTGGGACCTTATATAGACAGGTGTGTGCCTTTCCAAATCATGTACAATCAATTTAATTTACCACAGGTGGACACCAATCAAGTTATAGAAACATCAAGGATGATCAATGGAAAAAGGATGCACCTGAGCTGAATTTCGAGTCTCATAACAAAGGGGCTGAATACTTATGTAAATAAGTTATTTCTGTTTTTATTTTTAATAAATTTACATTTTTACATTTTAGTCATTTAGCAGACGCTCTTATCCAGAGCGACTTACAGTTAGTGAGTGCATACATAAAAAAAAAAAAAAAAAAATTATACTGGCCCCCCGTGGGAATCGAACCCACAACCCTGGCGTTGCAAGCGCCATGCTCTACCAACTGAGATACACGGGCCCATAACATTTGCAAACATTTCTAAAAACCTGTTTTTGCTTTGTCATTATGGGTATATTGTGTGTAGATTGATGAGGATCTTTTTTTATTGAATCCATTTTAGAATAACACTGTAACGTAACAACATGTGGAAAAGTTGAAGGGGTATGAATACTTTCCAAATGCACTGTATATATAGTTTGTGTAATTGAGTAAAACAAATTAATGCTACCAATAGGATGTCACCAATAGAAACATTTCATAAATACATTTACACTCAAGAGTATAGTAACACAAATTTCCCAGCCAAAAGCATGACTTATTTGAAAATAATGTACAATACCTAGGACTCTTTCTCTTGACTGCAGATGTTGCTGATGCTCTCCTTCAATAAGTGCCCTATAGAGAAACAAAAACAAAATGGCATTAAAACCAAGAATAAATACATGGCAATGATATGATTGGATTTGCATTCTTAGAGCAATATTACTTCTTCATAATTAAGCACTGGTTTGTTTTCATTTCATTACAATCACCTCAGAGGAGAATGCTGATCATCCTGCCCTGCCATCTCAAACCTTAAATCAAACACAGAGGAGAATGCTGATCATCCTGCCCTGCCATCTCAAACCTCAAATCAAACACAGAGGAGAATGCTGATCATCCTGCCCTGCCATTTCAAACCTCAAATCAAACACAGAGGAGAATGCTGATCATCCTGCCCTGCCATCTCAAACCTCAAATCAAACACAGAGGAGAATGCTGATCATCCTGCCCTGCCATCTCAAACCTCAAATCAAACACAGAGGAGAATGCTGATCATCCTGCCCTGCCATCTCAAACCTCAAATCAAACACATAGGAGGATGCTGATCATCCTGCCCTGCCATCTCAAACCTCAAATCAAACACAGAGGAGGATGCTGATCATCCTGCCCTGCCATCTCAAACCTCAAATCAAACACAGAGGAGAATGCTGATCATCCTGCCCTGTCATCTCAAACCTCAAATCAAACACAGAGGAGAATGCTGATCATCCTGCCCTGCCATCTCAAACCTCAAATCAAACACAGAGGAGAATGCTGATCATCCTGCCCTGCCATCTCAAACCTAAAATCAAACACAGAGGAGAATGCTGATCATCCTGCCCTGCCATCTCAAACCTCAAATCAAACACAGAGGTAGGCTAGCAGACGATGAACACAACCTATGGACCTGGCCATTTACAGAAAAGAGCAGAGGTCAACAACAACACTTTACCACAAAGATATTGTACCAGTAAAGTTGACCAGCTCACATACCTCGGCAAAGCATAGGCTCCACAAAAGAAGCATTGGAAAACAAAATCTACCGTAGGATACTTTTCTGAAGCTATTACCCCTCTGAAAGTCCCTGGTGTGCCTCCCAAAAGGCTAACCTAAAAATAACAGCTACAATGCACCGCTGTCTACTCTCTACTATAGATCCTAATGTGTTAACCGGCACGTACACTAACAGACATACCAGCTTTCCCACTACCTCTCCAAGGAAGACATTTCATTTATTGCAAATATTGTAAACAAAGTGCAGATGTGTCACCCTAAGTAGGCCTACCACAAGAGAGCTCCATTCAGAGTCTCGGGAGACCAGGGAATTGTCTGTAAAAATAGCCTTGAAATAGGCCCCAGACTAGAAGAAACAAAAAGAGACTCAGGAACAGACCGAAAAGAGACCAGTGTTTGTTTTACATTTCTGAAACAACTCTGGATAATGGGTGAAAACAATGTCATTCAATGTCATTGCTTGATATAAATAGCCATGTGCATGGATCATAGTAATGCTGTGGGACTAGAGTAGTCTCTGTTATGATAATATTGAAGTGTTCTTGAAGTGATCCAATGTGACCAATGTGAATTGTAGTGACATAGTAATAATCTGGCATTGTCATATCAGGGCTCAACAGGTTGACATCTCACAAGTCATAACCACTTTAATCGTTTTTTTTCTAACAGAGCTATGAAAAGCATATATTTCCTGTTCACCTAAAACCAAACTATTTTGGTCTTGGCTGTTTACAAATGAGCAAAAATATCCCTACAGATATCACAATGTGGATAACATCAGGAGTTAATATAAGTAAAGTCTGTGTGGAGGAATGCTAAGTGCCCCTGCCAAATGGGAGGGCAGCAGAGCATTTGCTTTGCAGCTACAGTGAAGGGTGAAATCACTATAAATACATTCCAAGACCAACAACACTGTAGCATTGAAGAGTCTGTGTTGGGCATAACATGACAGAACAAGCATCAACAGGCAAAACAATTGTATTATTATACATAAGGCTGCTTTGTAATTCCATGGTACTATTAAATTGCAATATTAAACATATTGTTTTTACACAAGCGCTGACATCTCACAGTTGATTAAAAACAAAATGTTGTATTCCTCAGAATCAGCATTTTCAGCCAGCTCCTCTGAGTTCCAAAGATAGTAAAAAGGAGCTCTCCACAGGCCCTAACCCATGAGGCAGAATAAATGTCACAGTAAATATTTAACCATGCTTGGGTCACATGCGAAGTAAGGCTACTATGGGTTGCATAACAGTCATTTCTACAAAAAGTCTCCATAGTGAACTCAGAAAGGCCTAGCCAGAGCATAAGAAGACCTACCTGTAGTAAGCCACCTCCATGCCCAGATCCATCTTGACCTGCAGGAGCTCCTGGTGGTCTCTGACCTTTTCTGCCATGGCGTTGGCCAACATTTCCCGCTCCCTCTCCAACTCATCAATAATCACCTGCAAAGAGACAATGGAATGGAATTGTGAACCTGTACATTCCCTTCTATCCTGTTCTACATTTTCCTCCCATACTTTTATGAGACTATAATTATAGGGTTGGTCTACATTTATTTTGTTCATTGCAAAATCAGGTATAGGGAATTCAGATGAGAGATGGTGTCCTAAGTATGAATATAAACATCTTTCAGGACACAATTTACTGTCCAGATTTGTCCCTCTACAGTACCCATATGATCATGCATTGTACTACTTGTCAGTTTCATTAGTATTTTGGTTCACCATCTGACCCTCCTTGTTTATCCCCAAGTAGGTAACCGATTCAATTGTATTGAGTGTGTAAGGGTGAACTTTAGCAGTGCTGTTTGTGTTGTGTCAAGGCCCTTGAGACACCTTCCCTAGAAAGAGCAATAGTAATGGCGTCTTTTTGTATGCACTAACGGAGGCTAACTTCGCCATGGCTCGTTGGCCAAAGCCTATGGGGAAATGAATGGATTTTTTGTAGGGTTTTTGGATAAAGGCCGAAAATAAGGTCTGTGGTAAACACAGGCTTAGGAGATCTAAAACACATCGCACCAAATATGGATCTAGCGTTTGTTCAGCATGCTGTGTTTTAGGGACCACCCGCTGTAGACATCTGACTGCCGCCATTTTTCACGCAATTCAACATGTAAAATTGGTGTGCACTCAGTTCGCAAATTACGTTCAGGGGTGCTAAGTACTCTAGTGGTGTGTCTGAGCCTGTGTTGTTCTATTAGATCTTCTTCATCAGCTAATGTCACTTTTTGTGAATTTTGAAGCTTTTATGTAATCAAAAACAAGCACATAAAGCACATAAAGGCTTGATAATTCCTGAAGGTCATGTTAACTGACTGATATTATCTCATAGAACAAAACGTATAAAATCTCCTTATTTTCGGCGTTTATCCCAAAACCCCATTATTTCCCCCTTCATGTCCCCCATAGGAATCGCTGAACAAACCAGATGGAACTCATTTCCGTTTTTTAGGACTACAAGCTGGAGACCTTTTTTTATTTTTTATTTTTTATTTATTTAACCTTTATTTAACCAGGTCGGCCAGTTGAGACAAGTTCTCATTTACAACTGCGACCTGGCCAAGATAAAGCAAAGCAGTGCGATAAAAACAACAACAACACAGAGTTACACATGGGATAAACAAAACATACAGTCAATAACACAATAGAAAAATAGAAAATCTATATAGTGTGTGCAAATGTTGTAAGTTATGGAGGTAAGGCAATAAATAGGCCATAGTGCAAAATAATTACAATTTAGTATTAACACTGGAGTGATAGATGTGCAGAAGATGATGTGCAAATAGAGATACTGGGGTGCAAATGAGCAAAATAAATAACAATATGGGGATGAGGTAGTTGGGTGGGCTAATTACAGATGGGCTGTGTACAGGTGCAGTGATCGGTAAGGTGCTCTGACAACTGATGCTTAAAGTTAGTGAGGGAGATAAGAGTCTCCAGCTTCAGAGATTTTTGCAGTTCGTTCCAGTCATTGGCAGCAGAGAACTGGAAGGAATGGCGGACAAAGGAGGTGTTGGCTTTGGGGATGACCAGTGAGATATACCTGCTGGAGCGCATACTACGGGTGGGTGTTGCTATGGTGACCAATGAGCTAAGATAAGGCGAGGATTTGCCTAGCAGTGATTTATAGATGACCTGGAGCCAGTGGGTTTGGCGACGAAAATGTAGTGAGGGCCATCCAACGAGAGCATACAGGTCACAATGGTGGGTAGTATATGGGGCTTTGGTTACAAAATGGATGGCACTGTGATAGACTACATCCAATTTGCTGAGTAGAGTGTTGGAGGCTATTTTGTAAATGACATCGCCGAAGTCAAGGATCGGTAGGATAGTCAGTTATACGAGGGCATGTTTGGCAGCATGAGTGAAGGAGGCTTTGTTGCTAAATAAGAAGCCGGAGATGCTTCATGTGAGTCTGGAAGGAGAGTTTACAGTCTAACCAGACACCTAGGTATTTGTAGTTGTCCACATATTCTAAGTCAGACCCGCCGAGAGTAGTGATTCTAGTCGGGCGGGCGGGTGTAAGCAGCGTTCGATTGAAGAGCAAGCATTTAGTTTTACTAGCGTTTAAGAGCAAATGGAGGCTACAGAAGGAGTGTTATATGGCATTGAAGCTCATTTGGAGGTTTGTTAACACAGTGTCCAATGAAGGGCCAGATGTATACAAAATGGTGTCATCTGCGTAGAGGTGGATCTGAGAGTCAAAAGCAGCAAGAGCAACATCATTGATATACACAGAGAATAGAGTCGGCCCGAGAACTGAACCCTGTGGCACCCCCATAGAGACTGCCAGGGGTCCAGACAGGCCCTCCGATTTGACACATTGAACTATATCTGAGAAGTAGTTGGTGAACCAGGCGAGGCAGTCATTTGAGAAACCAAGGCTATTTAGTCTGCCAATAAGAATGCGGTGTTTGACAGAGTCGAAAGCCTTGGCCAGGTCGATGAAGACGGCTGCACAGTACTGTCTTTTATCGAACGCAGTTATAATATAGTTTAGGACCTTGAGCGTGGCTGAGGTACACGCATGACCAGCTCGGAAACCAGATTGCATAGCGGAGAAGGTACGGTGGGATTCAAAATGGTCGGTGATCTGTTAACTTGGCTTTCAAATACTTTCGAAGGGCAGGATGGATATACAGTGGGAAGAACAAGTATTTGATACGCTGCCGATTTTGCAGGTTTTCCTACTTACAAAGCATGTAGAGGTCTGTAATTTTAGAAAATCACAATGTATGATTTTTAAGTAATTCATTTGCATTTTATTGCATGACATAAGTATTTGATCACCTACCAACCAGTAAGAATTCCGACTCTCACAGACCTGTTTCTTCTTTTTTAAGAAGCCCTCCTGTTCTCCACTCATTACCTGTATTAACTGCACCTGTTTGAACTTGTTATCTGTATAAAAGACACCTGTCCACACACTCAATCAAACAGACTCCAACCTCTCCACAATGGCCAAGACCAGAGAGCTGTGTAAGGACATCAGGGATAAAATTGTAGACCTGCACAAGGCTGGGATGGGCTACAGGACCATAGGCAAGCAGCTTGGTGAGAAGGCAACAACTGTTGGCGCAATTATTAGAAAATGGAAGAAGTTCAAGATCACGGTCAATCACCCTTGGTCTGGGGCTCCATGCAAGATCTCACCTCGTGGGGCATCAATGATCATGAGGAAGATGAGGGATCAGCCCAGAACTACACGGCAGGACCTCGTCAATGACCTGAAGAGAGCTGGGACCACAGTCTCAAAGAAAACCATTAGTAACACACTACGCCGTCATGGATTAAAATCCTGCAGAGCACGCAAGGTCCCCCTGCTCAAGCCAGCGCATGTCCAGGCCCGTCTGAAGTTTGCCAATGGCCATTTGGATGATCCAGAGGAGGAATGGGAGAAGGTCATGTGGTCTGATGAGACAAAAATAGAGGTTTTTGGTCTAAACTCCACTCGCCGTGTTTGGAGGAAGAAGAAGGATGAGTACAACCCCAAGAACACCATCCCAACCATGAAGCATGGAGGTTGAAACATCATTCTTTGGGGATGCTTTTCTGCAAAGGGGACAGGACGACTGCACCGTATTGAGGGGAGGATGGATGGGGCCATGTATCGCGAGATCTTGGCCAACAACCTCCTTCCCTCAGTAAGAGCATTGAAGATTGGTCGTGGCTGGATCTTCCAGCATGACAACGACCCGAAACACACAGCCAGGGCAACTAAGGAGTGGCTCCGTAAGAAGCATCTCAAGGTCCTGGAGTGGCCTAGCCAGTCTCCAGACCTGAACCCAATAGAAAATCTTTGGAGGGAGCTGAAAGTCCGTATTGCCCAGCAACAGCCCCGAAACCTGAAGGATCTGGAGAAGGTCTGTATGGAGGAGTGGGCCAAAATCCCTGCTGCAGTGTGTGCAAACCTGGTCAAGACCTACAGGAAACGTATGATCTCTGTAATTGCAAACAAAGGTTTCTGTACCAAATATTAAGTTCTGCTTTTCTGATGTATCAAATACTTATGTCATGCAATAAAATGCAAATTAATTACTTAAAAATCATACAATGTGATTTTCTGGATTTTTGTTTTAGATTCCGTCTCTCACAGTTGAAGTGTACCTATGATAAAAATTACAGACCTCTACATGCTTTGTAAGTAGGAAAACCTGCAAAATCGGCAGTGTATCAAATACTTGTTCTCCCCACTGTAGGTCTGTAACAGATTGGATCTAGAGTGTCACCCCCTTATGAAGAGGGGGATGACCGCAGCAGCTTTCCAATCTCTGGGGATCTCAGACGATACGAAAGAGAGTTTGAACAGGCTAGTAATATGGGTTGCTACAATTTCGGCGGCTAATTTTAGAAAGAAAGGGTCCAGATTGACTAGCCCAGCTGATTTGTAGGGGTCCAGATTATGCAGGTCTTTCAGAACATCAGCTATTTGAATTTGGGTGAAGGGGGGGGGGGCATGGGCAAGTTGCAGCGGAGGGTGCAGAGCTGGTGGCCGGGGTAGGGGTAGCCAGGTGGAAAGCATGGCCAGCCGTAGCAAAATGCTTGTTGAAATTCTCGATTATTGTAGATTTATCGGTGGTGACAGTGTTTCCTAGCCTCAGTGCAGTGGGCAGCTGGTAGGAGGTGCTCTTATTCTCCATGGACTCCAAAACGTTTTGGAGTTAGTGCTACAAGATGCAAATTTCTGTTTGAAAAAGCTAGCCTTTGCTTTCCTAACTGATTGTGTATATTGGTTACTGACTTCCCTGAAAAGTTGCATATCGTGGGGGCTGTTCGATGCTAATGCAGTACGCCACAGGATGTTTTTGTGCTGGTCAAGGGCAGTCAAGTCTGGGGTGCACCAGGGGCTATATCTGTTCTTAGTTCTGAATTTTTTGAATGGGGCATGCTTATTTAAGATGGAGAGGAAAGCACTTTTAAAGAACAACCAGGCATCCTCTACTGACGGAATGAGGTCAATATCCATCCAGGATACCCGGGCCAGGTCAATTAGAAAGGCCTGCTCGCTGAAGTGTTTTACGGAGCGTTTGACAGTGATGAGGGGTGGTCGTTTGACCATGGACCCATTACGGACGCAGGCAATGAGGCAGTGATCACTGAGATCCTGGTTGAAGACAGCGGAGGTGTATTTAGAGGGTAAATTAGTCAGGATAATATCTATGAGGGTGCCCATGTTTACGGATTTAGGGTTGTACCTGGTAGGTTCCTTGATCATTTGTGTGAGATTGAGGGCATCTAGTTTAGATTGTAGGACGGCCGGGGTGTTAAGCATATCCCAGTTTAGGTCACCAAGCAGTACGAACTCTGAGGATAGATGGGGGGCAATCAATTCACATATGGTGTCCAGGGCACAGCTGGGGGCTGAGGGGGGTCTGTAGCAAGCGGCAACAGTGAGAGACTTATTTCTGGAAAGGTGGATTTTTAGAAGTAGAAGCTCAAACTGTTTGGGCACAGACCTGGATAGTATGATAGAGCTCTGCAGGCTAACTCTGCCCCCTTTGGCAGTTCTATCTAGACGGAAAATGTTGTAGTTGGGGATGGACATTTCTGAATTTTTGGTGGCCTTCCTAAGCCAGGATTCAGACACTGCTAGAACATCAGGGTTGGCAGAGTGTGCTAACGCAGTGAATAACTCACACTTAGGGAGTAGGCTTCTGATGTTAACATGCAAGAAACCAAGGCTTTTACGGTTACAGAAGCTCTAGTTCACTGTCACCTCTCATTTAAAGGAGAAGGATGATGGACTGGCTGAATCATGGGTGATCCCTCTAACAGATCAGACTAATTAGCCAGCTCAACAACTGTCCCTTTAAGTCTAGTCTGATGCTCACTGTCCTAGAGTGACATATGGCATCCCACTGGATGAGTGTCAGGGTCAATTTCCAATTCATTTCTTGGGATTGCAACATATTTTTTTACAATTGGACATGACTTGAGAGTCTTACGACAACATCATGCATGACGTACCTTTAAATTCAATGCAGGCACTTGCAAATGTGCATGGGAGTAAAATGATTGACCTGCTTGGTATAGCTCTATCATTAGTAGGCCACTAAGGATTAGTCTCTGCAACAGCTAATTGGTTTAAGTGGCTGATGCAATCCTTTAAGTCTGGCCTGAAACACTGCACTGGTGCAGAATGCATTTTTCTCTGTAGTTATGAGGGGAGTTTTGGGCCAGCCACTACCCTGGGGTGGTCATTTTAATGGCATGTGCTATAAATCAAAGCTCCTGAGAATATTTTCTAGACTTATTTGCTTCAAAACCAGTGACTGTGTGTTGATATCATCTACAAAAGTGTGATCCCAGTGGATGGATGAAGGCAGTGGGTGTGATACAACAGAATGTCACTCCCCAATGTGGTGCAAACAGGCCTGTCAGGGAACAGGTACTGGATGACAGTTTATATGCAGTAGTTGTGCACATTTAGAATCGCAGAGTAGTACCATGACCCTTCAAGTTGGATAGTGATACTTCTGAACCACAAGGAGGTGTGGCTCATGTATCAATTCCACAGTTCCTTAGCCCCTCTTTTTAGCTTAGCCCCTCTTTTTAATTCCTGTAGGCCAATATGATTGGTGATTGAGGTGCATGAGCACCTGAGCAAGAGTGGCCTATGCTGTTTCACTAAATTAATCAAGTATGCATATTTTGTGTGGTTTAACATAACTTTGAAAGCATACAGCATACTGTGAACATTATCAGTGAAGACATTGCTGATCAATTAGTTCAGTCATATTCATTTTTAGTGACATTTCCAAACACTATAATTTACTATAAAGACCCATCTCAGTCAATATAATAATTATGCATAATGATTTAAAATATGATCATGAGCTATAAAAAACACATTGTTGATGTTGGAGTAACAATAATGATCTTTCTCGTCAGATTGTGGGTGTGGCACTTAGAGGAGGAGGTGGTCAGATCTTATTGAAAGGCTGGGCAATCTGTGCGCAGCACCTATCACGTTGAAGAAATACATGCATTTTATGAACAGATCCAAAAATAACACACGTTTGCATTTTTAGAACTCTTCTCAAAAGACAGCATGAACCACAGAGAGTGGTGCCTAAAGTAACATGGGTTGCAAACCCAATTTTCTCACCTGATACTTGGTGATGTCCCCATGGAAGTTATCCTGCATGTCTATGAGCTGTTCCTCCAGGTGTAGTTGAATCTGACCTTGCTTGTCAGCCTCTTTGCGTAATTTGTCAAACTCTGCGGCATAACCTATCTTTTCCCTTTGGAGATCATCCAGTCTCATCTGGTCCGCTTTGATCGAGTCCTCCATTTCTTCGACCTTCATTCGATACATCTCGAATGTGTCCATCCATCCCTCGGACAGACTGAGGGCGTACTGTTGCATATCTTCCATCGAGACTGCCGGAGGGCCATGATACGTTTGGGTAACATTAGGTCGTGACTGGACCTGGCTCTGGAGTTTGGTAATTTCTTGTCTGTGTGCATTCTCAATAAATCTGTACTCGTTCTCAAGCTGGAACAGACGTTCCTCAAGTGCCCCATTAGTCTGTTGAGCTTTTTGAAGCTGCTTCTCGCAACCTTTCATCTCTCCATCTATGTCTTTGCATACCACCTGCTCCTCACAACACATAGACTGTAACATCTTAAACTCTTGCCATTGCTTCTCTCGTTCCATCTCGGCTCGGGACTTCTCGAAGGATAGTTGCCCCAACATTCTCCTCAGGTCCCGCATTTCGGCCATACATGTGTTGTCCCATTCCATCGTCTTCTCTTGTCTTCTCTTGTTTATTTCAGTTATCAGGATTGCATTTTCATTCTCCAACTGCTTCGTTCTTGACAGGTACTGGCCCAGTCTGTTGTTGAGCTCCTGTAATTGATGTTTTTCGGCTTCAAAGCTCCTGAATTGTAACATTTTGTCATTTACAAATTGTACACCTTTGCTTCTTTATATTTCGATAAAGGGAAAATGTTGTACTGCTCTTATTTGCGAGTGCGTCTGTGAGCAGAGCTGTGATGCAACTGTGTGATGAGGGCTTGACTTGTCAAGTGCAGAAGGTGGGCGGGGGCTTAATTATGGGTTCTAGCGTCGGGTTATCCTGGCAGATGTTAGTGGGTTAAAAATGTCCTTACATTTTACTATGGTGGGCTACAGCTCTCCCAAGTGGAGAGACATTGACAATGCAATGGGGCGTGGTTCCAACATAGATAGTAGCCTAGATCACGCAAATCATTTTTTTAAATGAGGCTTTCAACAAACTATTATTGATTACTCTCTTTATAGACATGAATGTAATCCATAGGTAGGGATTCTAATTCCTGAATGTACAGAATGTGCGTGGGTAAAATGGAGGGGGTCAGTTGTATTTCGAAGGTACATAAGGCCAGTGGCGACCCGTCATTCTGGGCAGGTGGTGCTCGCACCACATTTTTAGCAAAAAAAATCATGTAAAAAATAATACAATTTTTTGGGGGGCTTGCCTGTTTTGCATGTTATTTTGCATTAATAAGTGTCACATATCAGTTTGTAAACAATGTAAAAAAATAAATACAATTAATTGAGTTAATAAAGCCGTATTCAAACATAGTCTCTTTTTTGCATTCTTGAGTAATGCAGCTCCAAAATGCAGATGTTTCAGCCTAGCTCAGTGCTTTCTGTGGTGGTGGGGCAGCCAGCAGAAAATACGGAGCGTAGGTGTTGGTAATGTTCTCTAGTTGTGCCGTAATTGGCTCAGTGTTCTGTCACTCATGGACACATCACTTCACCACCAAGTCTAAGGGTAGAGCTAGAAAATTCAAGCCCCTTGGGTGCTGCCATAGAGTTACATTAGAAGTGCCCATCCAAGAAGGCTCAAGGTCATTGGCCACAGATACAATTATGTCAAATCACATTATATCTACAGTAGCTTCGATTGGACTGATCATGTCAACATCATACTTTCAAAATCTTAGCTCTCTCCCGAGTGGCGCAGTGGTCTAAGGCACTGCATCGCAGTGCTAGCTGTGGCACTAGAGATCCTGGTTCGAATCCAGGCTCTGTCGTAGCCGGCCGCGACCGGGAGACCCATGGGGCGGCGCACAATTGGCCCAGCGTCGTCCAGGGTAGGGGAGGGAATGGCCAGCAGGGATGTAGCTCAGTTGGTAGAGCATGGCATTTGCAACGCCAGGGTTGTGGGTTCGATTCCAGTATAAAAAATTTAAATGTATGCACTCACTAACTGTAAGTCGCTCTGGATAAGAGCGTCTGCTAAATGACGTAAATGTAAATGTTAGCTAGCAGTCATCATCATGAATCAAGTTGACATTCTACTGGCAAATCCTTTTTAATCCTTGTCATATGAAGAGAAATAAGGAAGAAAATTATAGATAAAACGTATCGGTGCTCATCGGCCATTGGACATAAACATTACACAACAAGTTGGAAATCGCAAATTCAACAATGAGTGGTTTGGAAGGAATCAGTGACAGTGGCTAACTGCAAGCATTGCAAAGCATTCACTAGCCTACTCAGTGAAATGGCTGTGTTGTCCCAAATCTGGGATTAAGGGTCTCTTTTTTCAAGTTTAAAATGATAAACATTCAACATTGGCCATGCTGTCAATTAAGCATAATTTGTGCCGCGATCAAAACAACTGTTAACTCGGAACTGCAAAAACTTGACTTCAGTGAGTTCAAGACAACTGGAAATTCAGGAAAAAACTAGCTCCGACTTGGAAAATATGTTTTGAACGGTCATCAAACTCGGAATTGTACATCCGGAACTCGGGCCTCTTTCTAGAGCTACGACCTGAAGATCACTGACCTCATCATGATTCAACCTTGTTTTTTTCCGAGTTCCAAGTTGTCTTAAAAGCACCATTAATCCAGAGAACGCCAGACTTTGATGACAACATTTGCCCACGAAGGACCGCTGCACCACCTTCCTGTTCAAGTGAGCACAGCACAACAAGGTGAGTCCAGAAATGTCTTGAATGCTGCTGCATAAATGATGTAATATGCCAGGGAGATCTGTATACTGTAGCTAAGAAAGTAATACTAAGTGTATGTTGTGTAGTAAGCTGTTAGTAGCCAATGTGCCTCACCCTAATAATTTGGTCTATTTTCCCCTCTTAATTTCACCTACTGTTCTGACTTGGTGGTGCACATGTAGCCTATAACCTGTTTTAGAGAAATGTAATCATCGAATATTGTAAGAGCTTTCATTATCTGCTTATATGCCCCCTTTACTTATTCTACGGTTCTGACTTGGTGTACAGGGAGAACACTGTAAGAACAGCCCATGTTCTGAATTATGTCGCTGTACATTTCAAAAGTGCTAAACAATTAGTTATATTGACTACGTCCGTCCTAGCTTGCTCATTAATGTCTTAATCGAAATTACGGATTGCCTCTTATCCGCTTGTCGACCCCTTATGACATAGTTTGTACATCTCAATTGTCATTAGAAACCACATTTGTTTAAGCAAGTCAGCCATATCAGCTATGTTTTTTTAAAAGGCAGTAAATTAGGCTGAATGAACTGTTTCGCTGCCAGACAAAGCTCTGCTGATAGCCAGGTGTATCAGTGGTAAGGTGGGGTATTTTGCAAAAATGTGGGGCTCAAAACAGGCGGGGCTCTGCCATTCATTTCGGCCATACATTTGTTGTCCCATTCCACCGTCTTCTCTTGTCTTATCTTGTTTATTTCAGTTATCAGGATTGCATTTTCATTCTCCAACTGCTTCGTTCTTGACAGGTACTGGCCCATTCTGTTGTTGAGCTCCTGTAATTGTTGTTCTTCGGCTTCAAAGCTCCTGAGTTGTAAAATGTTGTCATTTACAAATTGTACACCTTTGCTTCTTTATATTTCGATAAAGGGAAAATGTTGTACTGGTCTGATTCGCAAGTGCGTCTGTGAGCAGAGCTGTGATGCAACTGTGTGATGAGGGCTTGACTTGTCAAGTGCAGAAGGTGGGCGGGGGCTTAATTATGGGTTCTAGCGTCCGGTTATCCTGGCAGATGTCAGTGGGTTAAAAATGTCCTTACATTTTACTATGGTGGGCTACAGCTCTCCCAAGTGGAGAGACATTGACAATGCAATGGGGCGTGGTTCCAACATAGATAGTAGCCTAGATCACGCAAATCATTTTTTAAAATGAGGCTTTCAACAAACTATTATTGATTACTCTCTTTATAGACATGCATGTAATCCATAGGTAGGGATTCTAATTCCTGAATGTACAGAATGTGCGTGGGTAAAATGGAGGGGGTCAGTTGTGCATAATGGAAGAAGTCGCTGTGGTAATAACTGGTTAGTGTATTGGTTACTTTTACAAGTTTTATTTCGAAGGTACATAAGGCCAGTGGCGAACCGTCATTCAGGGCAGGTGGGGCAGAGCCCACATTCTTAGCCAAAAAAATAATGTAAAAAATAATACACTTTTTTGGGGGGGGCTTGCCTGTTTTGCATGTTATTTTGGCATTAATACGTGTCACATATCAGTTTGCAAACAATGTAAAAAAAATAACAAATTAATTGAGTTAATAAAGCCATATTCAAACATAGTCTATTTTTTGCTTTCTTGAGTAATGCAGCTCCAAAATGCAGGTGTTTCAGCCTAGCTCAGTGCTTTCTGTGGTGGTGGTGGGGCAGCCAGCAGAAAATACGGAGCGTAGGTGTTGGTAATGTTCTCTAGTTGTACCGTGATTGGCTCAGTGTTCTGTCACTCATGGACACACTACGTCACCGCCAAGTCTAAGGGTAGAGCTCGAAAATTCAAGCCCTTTGTGTGCTGCTATAGAGTTACATTAGAAGTGCCCATCCAAGAAGGCTCATGGTCATTGGCCACAGATAAAATGATGTCAAATCTTAAATCTTAAAAATTATATCTACAGTAGCTTTGATTGGACTGATCATGTCAACATCATACTTTCAAAATCTTTGTTAGCATTCATCATCATGAATCAAGTCGACAATCTACTGGCAAATCCTTTTTAATCCTTGTCCTATGAAGAGAAATAAGGAAGATAAATTATAGATAAAACGTATCGGTGCTTATCGGCCATTGGACATAAACATTACACAACAAGTTGGAAATCGCAAATTCAACAACGAGTGGTTTGGAAGGAATCAGTGACAGTGGCTAACTGCAAGCATTGCAAAGCATTCACTAGCCTACTCAGTGTCTCTTTTCCAAGTTGAAAATGATAAACATTCAACATTGGCCATGCTATCAATGAAGCATGATTTGTGCTGCGTTCAAAACAACTGTTAACTCGGAACTGCGAAAACTTGACTTCAGTGAGTTCAAGACAACTGGGAAGTCGGGAAAAAACTAGCTCCGACTGGGAAAATACGTTTTGAACGGTCATCAAACTCAGAATTGTAAATCCGGAACTCGGGCCTCTTTCTAGAGCTATGACCTGAAGATCACTGACGTCATCATGATTCGGTGTCACGAGTTGCTAAGCCAGAACCCAGAAGCAGACCAGGACAAGGTAAGTTGAAACGAAGGTGAGTGTTTATTTACAAGTTCAAGAGTGATGCTGAATAATCCAGGGAACAGAGCGGGCGGCGTTGATTAGTTGTTGGGGGTGCAGTGGTTGATCCCATCCTGGGTCGGCAGCCGCCGACCACCAGGCAGAGGTTGGATGAAGGTTCCGGACGGGTGACTGCAGATGGAACAAAACGGGGGTAAGTAAGCAACAAACCAACAAGGTGAAAAAACAACAAAACTAACGCTAGGCTCTAAGACTGATACTCTGGTAAACCTACTGTTCATGGCTAACGATCCGGCAGGGAATGGATGTTAGGCCAGAGCCTAAGAAGGGTGATGATCAGGACCAGGTGTGCAGATTGCTGATGGGATGCAGGTGCGGAAATCAAGAGAGCTCCCCGGAGCGTTCCAGAACCCTCGGGAAACTGGAGATCACGAACATAACAACTAGTCCACAGACAGGACCCGACTCAGACTGCCGGGATCGTTACAGTACCCCCCTCCGGACGAACGCCACCGGGCGGACTCCCGGAGCGCCAGGATGGAGGCGGTAGAAGTCACTGATGAGGTCAGCATCTAGGACCTGTCGCCGCGGAATCCAACTCCTCTCTTCAGGACCATACCCCTCCCAGTCCACGAGATACTGGAAACCCCGGCCCCGCCATCTGGAATCCATGATGCGACGCACCGTGTAGGCAGGACCACCTCCGATCATCCGAGGAGGAGGAGGAGGAGGCGGAGGAGGCAACAGAGGACTGAGGAAAACAGGCTTGAGGCAGGAGACATGAAAGGTGGGATGGACTCTGAGCGTCCTCGGGAGTTTGAGTCGAACTGCCACCGGATTGATCACCTTCTCCACCACAAACGGACCAATGAACTTGGTAACAACTTCCTAGACTCAGTCCGTAAAGGAAGATCCCGTGTGGCCAACCAGACCCTATCTCCGATGGTGTAGGTGGGAGCGGGGATCCGGCGACGATTCGCCTGGAGCTGATACCGGTCCGAAACTCTAAGGAGTGCTTTTCTGGCCCGATGCCAGGTCCGGTGGCAACGACGAATATGGACCTGAACAGAAGGCACTGAGAGCTCCTTCTCCTGAGAAGGGAACAAGGGAGGTTGGTAGCCATACAGGCACTGGAAGGGAGACATCCCAGTGGCAGATGTAGGGAGAGTATTGTGGGCATACTCAACCCAAGGCAACTGAGAGACCCAGGAGGTGGGGTTGGAAGAGGCCAGACAGCGTAGCGTGGATTCCATCTTCTGGTTGGCTCTCTCCGCCTGACCATTAGATTGGGGGTGAAAACCAGATGTGAGACTGACTGTAGCTCCAATGGCCAAACAGAAGGACTTCCAGACAGCAGAGGTAAACTGAGGACCACGGTCGGAAACGATATCACTGGGCAACCCGTGGACCCTGAAAACCTCCCTAACCAGGATCTCGGACGTCTCCGAGGCAGAGGGAAGCTTGGCAATAGGCACAAAGTGGGCGAACTTGCTGAATCTGTCCACGATAGTCAGAACGACCGTGTTCCCCTCAGAAGCGGGCAACCCAGTGACAAAGTCCAGGGCCAGATGCGACCATGGTCGCCGGGGAATAGGAAGGGGGTGAAGTAGTCCAGAGCTGGGCCGATTGGTACTCTTATTCTGCGCACACACTGGACAGGCAGCAACATAACCCCGAGTATCCTCGGCCATGGCAGGCCACCAAAAACGTCTGCGAAGAAACGCCATTGTCCGAGCCACGCCAGGGTGACAAGCCATCTTGCTGGCGTGGGACCATTTGAGGACAGCAGGACGAACCGACTCAGGCACAAACAACCGACCGGGTGGACCGTTACCGGGACCGGGCTGAGTCCGAAGGGCCGCCAGCACCTCCTCCTCAATCTTCCACATAACTGCTCCCACGACGCAGTTCCGGGGGAGAATTGTCTCGGTCTTGGACCCACTCTCCTCCGTCTTGGAGAACATCCGGGACAAGGCGTCCGCCTTGCCGTTCTTAGATCCAGGTCGGAACGTCAGGGAAAACTTGAATCGTCCGAAAAACAACGCCCACCTGGCCTGACGGGAGTTGAGACGTTTAGCCGATTGCACGTAAGCAAGATTCTTGTGGTCAGTCCAGACAATAAACGGTTGCTCCGCCCCCTCCAACCAGTGGCGCCACTCCTCCAAGGCAAGTTTCACCGCGAGAAGCTCCCGGTTACCCACATCGTAATTCCTCTCCGCAGGCGAAAGGCGACGAGAGTAGTAGGCGCAGGGATGGAGTTTACTGTCCGTGGAGCATCGCTGCGACAGGATGGCGCCAACTCCCACATCAGACGCGTCCACTTCAACGAACGAACTGACGGGCCGTGTCCGGTTGAGAGAGAATCGGTGCGTTGGTGAATCGCCTCTTCAAATCCAGAAACGCTCGATCCGCCTCCGGATTCCACTTGAAGGTCCTGATACTGGAAGTCAAGGCAGTTAACGGAGCGGCCACACGGCTGTAATCCCGGATGAATCTGCGGTAGAAATTCGCAAACCCCAAAAATCTCTGGAGCTGCAATCTCGTACCGGGCTGGGCCCATTCCAGAACCGCTCTAACCTTCTCCTGGTCCATCCTAATCTCTCCCCTGGAGATGATGTACCCGAGAAAGGATGTCGTGTGGGCGTGAAACTCGCACTTCTCGGCCTTCACGAACAGGCGATTCTCCAACAATCGCTGCAGAACCTGCCGGACATGCTGGACGTGGTCGGAAGGTTCCTTCGAGAAGATCAGAATGTCATCCAGGTAAACAAACACAAAGAGACCGATCATATCTCTCAGGACGTCGTTCACCATACTCTGGAATACCGCTGGAGCATTGGTCAGTCCAAACGGCATCACCTGATACTCGAAGTGACCCATCGGTGTATTGAAACCCGTCAACCACTCGTCCCCCTCTCTGATCCGGACCATGTGATACGCATTGCGTAGGGTCTAGCTTGGTGAACACCGTAGCACCCTGTAAGGAGTCGAAGGCAGAACTCATCAAGGGCAGGGGATACTTGTTCTTGACCGTGATGTCATTCAACCCCCGATAATCAATACACGGTCGAAGAGAGCCATCCTTCTTACCCACAAAGAAGAATCCTGCCCCCAGGGGTGATGACGAGGGACGAACGAGACCAGCAGCTAGGGACTCCTTGATGTAGGTCTCCAAAGCCTCACGTTCAGGTCGGGAGATACTGTATAACCTTCCCTTGGGGTAGACAGCTCCAGGGAACAGGTTGATGGCACAATCATATGGTCGGTGGGGAGGGAGTGACAGAGCCTTCTGCTTACTGAAAACTTCCCCCAAATCGTGATATGTCTCGGGAACCAGGGACAAATCTGGGGGTTTAGCCTCAATCACCTGACTGGGAACCGAATGGGGGCAGGCAGTCTTGAGACAGTTAGCATGACAATCAAGGCTCCAACTCGTTACCTTGCCCGTCACCCAATCGAACGTGGGATTGTGTTCCTTCAGCCAGGGGTATCCAAGGACCAGAGGAACCTGGGAAGACGGCAGAATGAAGAATGAAATCATCTCAGAATGATTCCCCGACAACCGCATCTTAACCGGTTCAGTCCTCATCGTGATACGTGCCAGACTACTGCCGTCCAGAGTGGTAGCTTCAATGGCTTCCGGCAATTGCTCCTTGGAAAGCCCCAGCTGTTCCACCAACTCGGCATCTAGAAAGCTTCCACCGGCACCTGAATCGATAAAAGCGTTAATCGCTAAGCTCTGATTCCTGTTCATAAGGGTAGCCGGGAAACGGGGTCTGACAGAGGTATTGAGAGGTCGAAACTGGCTCGCTAAAAGTCCTCCCAACTTTAGCGAGCCGCGCAGTTTGACGACCCGACTGGAACCTGAGAAGCTGATCGGTTGGACGGAGCCCATTGCTTCTCCCTCCTTCGCTCTCGGACTCGATTATCCACCCGAATAGACAAGGCTACCAAGCTGTCCAGGTCACTAGACTCCGGATAGGAGATCAACTCATCCTTGAGCTGCTCCGACAGACCCTGGTAAAAGGCCGCTTGCAGAGCCTCCTCATTCCACCCACTCTCCACAGCCAACGTCTTGAACTCGATCACGAAGTCGGCCACGCTGCGAGTTCCTTGGCGAAGCGAAAACAGGCGCCTAGCTGCGTCCCTCCCTCGGACGGAATGGTCGAAGAGCTTCCTCATCTCGGCCGTGAACCCCTGGTATGAAGCCATGCAGGGATCCTGTCGTTCCCAAACGGCTGAAGCCCACTCCAGCGCTCGACCACGCAGCAACTCAATCACAAAGGCTATCCTAGCCTTGTCTGTGGCATAAGAGTAGGGCTGTAGATCGAACACTAATCCACACTGCATAAGGAAGGAACGGCATCTTCCCAGCTCCCCCTCATATTTATCCGGTGTCGGAACCTTGGGCTCACGGAAGGACACAGCTTCAGAAGCGGCAGGCGAGATGGGTGAAACCGGTAGTGGATCTTCCACCGGACACTTGCGTTGGTTCTGGACCTCCGTCAGACCGGTAGAAAGGTTCCGAACTGACAACGCGATCTCCTGTAGTACCGTGCTATGATGGCCCAACATCTTCTCCTGCTGGGTAATGGCATGGCGAACAGAGTCCAGGTCCGCTGGGTTCATACTGGCCGGATCGTTCTGTCACGAGTTGCTAAGCCAGAACCCAGAAGCAGACCAGGACAAGGTAAGTTGAAACGAAGGTGAGTGTTTATTTACAAGTTCAAGAGTGATGCTGAATAATCCAGGGAACAGAGCGGGCGGCGTTGATTAGTTGTTGGGGGTGCAGTGGTTGATCCCATCCTGGGTCGGCAGCCGCCACCACCAGGCAGAGGTTGGATGAAGGTTCCGGACGGGTGACTGCAGATGGAACAAAACGGGGGTGAGTAAGCAACAAACCAACAAGGTGAAAAAAACAACAAAACTAACGCTAGGCTCTAAGACTGATACTCTGGTAAACCTACTGTTCATGGCTAACGATCCGGCAGGGAATGGATGTTAGGCCAGAGCCTAAGAAGGGTGATGATCAGGACCAGGTGTGCAGATTGCTGATGGGATGCAGGTGCGGAAATCAAGAGAGCTCCCCGGAGCGTTCCAGAACCCTCGGGAAACTGGAGATCACGAACATAACAACTAGTCCACAGACAGGACCCGACTCAGACTGCCGGGATCGTTACATTCGGCCCTGAATGACGGGTCGCCACTGGAGCTGCCTACCCATGACTGTGTTTGTTAGTGACAGAGACATGGTTGTTGCATTAATAAATGTTCAGTCCTGTAGACTTCACCAAAAAGTAAACCTTTCATTATCATACATTATATAAGGCATTTCATTGTGGCCTAGTTTTCCCCCAACATTGTGGTCTGAAAATTCTGGCTCATATCAGACCTGCGAGTCACAATATGCTGGATGTGAAGTAATTTGTCATTCCTATTGGAATCCAGCCATATGGAGGATATTCAACAATTGGAACTTTTCATCACCCACAATCTACATTCAGAATGACTGCTATGATGAAGAACTTGCAAAAGAAGACTACCTAAACCATTTAAATTGGAACAACCATCTCAGTAACAGGTGCAATAAGTCCAACCACTTACAGATTGGATTAGTTTAGAAAAATGTAAGTTATTTATCTTAAATCAATGAATCAATCAATGTGCATGCAGAACCATAGATATTAAAACATACTATTATAAAAATCAACCTGCTACAAAGCATGCTGGGAAATATGATGAGGCCCCTCCCACATATAAATTAACTCAACATAGTCAAGTGACAACAACACCACGCGATGTTGATTCCACTGTGATTCAAATATCACTTCATTTATTCACTGCAGGTGGCGTCAATTTCAATCCCACTGGTGTTAACCCCACTAGACTCAACACTCAGAAATAACACTCACAACACTTGTAACCTCAACACAGAGATTTTAATACCCACAAATTTGCTGTGTAGGTAATATAACATGTCGGGTATCTCAATTGAATGTGTAATTTACAATTATTGTATATATGTCATATACCCTGCATTCCCCCAGAGTTTGAAGGTTGGACTGGGAAAGGACATACATGTCTACATTAAAGAGGTACCAGTGAGCTACACCAAAGCCCAGCAGGTCATAGCTGGCATGTGGGAAACTGTTCACCCAAAGGAGGTAAATATGCTTACCATTGGGAGGGGTTGGGACAAGAGTGCAAACCTGAACAATCATATAACTTTTCAAAAATGTTTTGCTTGCTTCCAGGTTTGCCATACATCTTGGTATAGCCCTGGGTTCCAGGGGCATCTCTCTTGCGCAGACAGGGAAGAACAATGGTTACAGCGATAGAGATGTGTGTGGGCTTCTGTTCTGTCAACCATTGCTACATTGAAGGAGGACTAGATAGACTGGACTCCATCATAGACATGAAGTCCCTCTCCAAGGATGGGTCTGGATGTCATCTACTCAAGGGATGCAGGGAGGTAGAGATCTATATATCTCAGATATATTGTATATTAATAGAAAAGACATGCCAACTGTCTTCAAGACTCCCGAAGACCCAGTCATGGCGAGCACAGGAGATGACCTGGGAACTGTGTGGTAGATTATGCCCCCCTTTTTGTTACTATTCATACTGTTCCATGTGTTGTAAACAGAATGTAATTCTTCTAAATATACAATTATGGTATACAGTCAGGTATGTTGAGATGTGGATAATTTATCATTCATAAGCAATCAGTCATCACAACAAGTCATCTTTCTCATTCACTTTTTTATTCAAAATTTAAGAAAAAAAGAAAATACAAGAAATTCTCAGAGATATACATTAAGAGAATGGCATGTCAAAAATACACCAGCTCAACTATACGCGTGAAAAAAACAGGAGGCCTCAGATACAGAACTTGCAAGAAGACAGTCTAGCCAAGCTGTTTAACCAAATATATTTGCCAATCATTGAAATGATTTTGTGAAAGTAAAGAAAACACAAGCTAAGTAAAATCTTCTCAGTAGATCAAGGTCCATTTTGAAGTTGTCGGAATGCCAAGCAGAACAACAGTGCCTGAAAAATTATACTGATAAACCTCAAGCTCATTATTGCGATTTGATTGCACTGATGCATCTCCTATAAACCTGAGGTTTACATATAAAACATTCAGAAGAAAATACATTTAAATTAATATGAATGAGAATTGAAATGCAACCTTTTCAGTCAATTTGATCTCCATTTATCTCCATGCAAACTGGCAATGCAAAAAGCAACTATTTATCTACTGTAAACAACTCTTCTTAAAACTCTAGTTATGTTATTTACTCTCTGCCATGACTACCCGTAATCTACTGGACATGCCTGTACTATTTATGTCCATGTGTTTGGTTGAGTTGTGGGTATAATAGGTCTGTAACCTTCTGATAACTAAGCAACCCTGGCAACATTCCATGAAAACAGATATTCACTTCACAACAGGACAACCCTTTAGCCCATTTTGATAACTGAAAAAAAGAAGAAATAAATGTCACAGATCTCTATCTTTTATCATTACAGACATCAACACTTGAAACACTAAATCTAATTATGAAACACTCCCATCCATTATACTGTACTCAACAACAGAAGCACAAGGCCCTTGTTAAAGCTAGAATCCTTAGTTGCTACATACAATTTTGGACTTATGAATTATTTATATATACCCATTGATTCTTGAAGAATATAACTTATAAATACCTCATGAGCTTAATTCCACTGTCGTACCCCATCAGAACCTTTTTTTGCTCCAATGTTTGTAAACAACTTAAATGTAAACAAACACTGTATAGCCTCAAAATATGGTTAAAACATCCATTTTGATATCATGGATGGTCAGTCCTTGCATCCATAGCTCTGTCTATATATTTGAGAGTGGTAACATTTCTCCAGGCCCATCCCTCAGCTTTTTACCAAAAAAGAGTCGGGGTATCTGCTTTATTGTTTCAACTAACGATTCTGGCATTAAAAGGGTGACCTGGATTCTTTCTTTAAAATCTGGTAGCATATATACAGTATAAAGCCATTTGTTTCTGGCAATGTGCCATTCATCCAACCAAGTCTCTTTTGCTGCACTCATTTCCCCCCAATGGATTTCTTCCTCAAAAATAATAACTTCAGAATAAACTGTAGAACACTTTAGCCTTCCGGGTTTTGTTGAACTGTGAAGCAAAAACCTTTCTCCATCCCGCTACCAAAAAAAAAGTATTGTTCCGTAACTAATATAAACTCAGAATCTTGCTAATGTGCCCTCAGCTCCACTTGTTTTTTGCTCTACAAAATCGGAGCTTCCCCTTTCAATGACCCTTAATCTATTGAAAAAGGCCTTTAATGAGAATTTGAGGTCTAAATCCAACCCTGCCATCTCAACCAAACTTCCATTGATATTGGCACAGTCTTTAGACCCACAGATTGAGACAGACTTTGAAGCAGTGTTATTATCAGCAGCAGTAGAATAGAGAAAGAAGAGGGTGCAGTCTTATGAATAATCACAATGAGGATGATGATGATGATTAATAAGTTTATGATGAAGGGACAGTAGCAAAATCTGATAAGTCTATTCCAAGCCAATTGGAATGGTTTAAAAAATCTTAACAGGATACAAAAAAGACAACTACAATATTTGAATGAGGGAGCTTTGTAGGTGTTATTTAGAAAAGCTAGTTGTTAGGGGCAGGTGGATAGGATGGAGAGATTAGATGATGAAGGAGTACAGAGGAAACAACAGTGTCCTGTCTGACATATGCATGAGGAGGTGGAGCAGCAGTAGACGGCTGTAGATGTTTTTTATACAGTTGGTCTGCTTTGAGACATCCCTCCCAGGACAGAGTATGTGGTGTCCTAACCATTTGCCTTCATGTAACATAATTACTCCATATTGACCTAGTGTCTCTCTAATGCTGGTGATTCTACACTCAACTGCTCCCAGCAACATAAGCGACAAAGCTCTATTTGTAGTTGTAACACTAACTTTGAGAACATGTGGAGCTGTTGAGTCTAGGAGTATGTGAGTATGCTGTCTTCACTAGGAGTATTTCAAAGAAATAAGTGCCGTCATTTATACTTCAGGGGAAATCCTTACTTTACATCCCCGTACATAGGATATTATCAATGACCATTTTTACATGAAGAAACATTTAAGCTGAAACCAGAAGCCAGTGTTGGCAAACATTCTATAGGAGTTGTTTCAATGTCAGTAGTGGTTTAGTTGTCCAGAATTCAGGCTAAAGCCAAACATCCTCTGATCTACCTGGTTTCCCAATATACATTACATTGCAAAATGTCTTAAATGGTCAAAAATGATAAATGCAATGTTCCCATGTTTCTTTATCTCCATGTTGCTTAACTGCAATGTATTGATTTGCTTTAAATTTACCTAAATACATGATACAATAGAAAATAAAGAAGAGACCATTCAGCTTCACCCTTCTTACCAGCTGTATGATCGGATGATTTCTAGTTGTGAAATAATTTGCAGAGGAGTGGAGATGGGATGTCTGAGGTGGCTGTGTCCTGCTCTCTACCAATGCATACTGTACTGTGACCTCTTGTAGCCTACTCCAAACGCTTCCCATCACAATAGTCATTTGATGTTGTTCTAAGTTAGCATCATTAGGTAACCAGGTTAGCATGTTAGTGCTCGAACCAAGAGGGTGGGAATAGAGCCATTTCCTGTGCAATACATGCCAGACAACCTCTTTTATTAACTCAAACCCATAACATAGCCTGTACCACATACATTACATTCCTCATACTTTTAACTACAAACATACTTTGTTTTCCATTTAAAATCTTTGGACCAACAGAAAATGTAGTTGATACAGAACTCTTTAAGCATGGGACCAGATAGAATTACAACCACCCTAGAGCTATTCCCTTCTCCACTCCAACCAGGGTTTGTGTGTTGTGTGTATTGATAGTAATGTTATAACCTTATACAGGCTAATGAGAAAAGGAGAGATGTACTTTTCTTTTCATACACATATTTAAAAAGAGTGAGGTAGATATATACTTGAAGGGAAAAAATGAAAAAAGTCCCCCAGCCATGACACCAAAGAAAATACATATAAAAAAATCCAACTTTATACTTAATCAAGGGGCATTTATACAGTGATTTAAACTGATATCACAAAATGAAAATAAAAAAATAAATAACAATCCTACAGAGAATAACTTCAAAGAAGGAAACTTTTTCAAAAGATGAGGAGAAATCCTTCAAAAACACTTTTCATACTGACACCCCCAGTAAGACCTATTCCATTCATGACATTGAAATGTGACCACTTCCCTGGACTTTAACCCATCCTTATTTGGTTTACAGATGCCATGTTTAAGGAGACAAACAATAGAAACTGTTTTCACTTTGATCATAAGAGAATGAGTATGACAACACAAATGAAATTAATGATGAAGGAGAATAAGCAGTAATGCTGCACTTGAAAGCTAAGACACAAAAAGAGAACTTAGATTATGGATGAGCTTTCTTTGAGAGGATGGCGAGTGGTTGGGATAATTAAGGCAAACGAGACAACCCAATGAGCCCTATAAATTGAGAGGCAGGAAAATGGATGGGTTAAAACACCAGATCCAGTAGAAAAAATAAGATCCTGTTTAACTAATCCTGACTTCAAAAGGAGGCACTGGGGGAGGCAGGTATACTGCACATTTCAGTGTGGGGCCGGAGGGGAGGGGAGAGGGCACTATTGGACTCAACAGAGAGGTGAAACAAGCAGAGGACAGTAATGAGAATGTATGGAGAAAGCAAAACTTTTACTTCGACCTGAGATTAAGTTGCACCTAGGGGGCAATAACTAGGCACAGTACTAGACAACTGGTACAAGAAGGGTGCCAAACGTACACACTCACACACGGAGCTGTGTCCATTCGAACTAATAATAATAATAATAATAATAATGATAATTATATAGAAATCTACAAAAAAGAATGCAAAGGAAAACATGTTCATAAAAAATTAAAGGCAATGGACAATATGTTATGATACAGACAACCTGTTCTGGGGTAAAGAAGAGAGAAAGGTCATTTTTTTTAAATATTTTTTGCTAGAAGAAGTATGAAGCATAAGAAATGGACTGTAGTGGAGATCATAAAATATTAAACCTGAAGGATTTCTTTATATATATAACATCCAAAAAAGAAAAAGAATAAAATAGCAGCTTTATTATGTACAGACATAGAGGAGAACATCTGAACCGTATAAAAGTTATAAAAGTGACAAACCAATGATGTGTGTGAAAATGATCCTAAGGTCTAACATACAACTGTAAGACCTTTATATAAATGTTTGAATTGTACAGAGAGACTAATGACTAGTCTAAAAAATACCTGCTGTGTACAATGCCTTTAGCAGACGTATGTATGCTCACAACGTGGAGTTCTGTTAAGTCCTTTAGTTCTCCTTGTATCAGAACTGATCCAATACCTTCCACTTCAGGTTTGTCTCTGTATGTGTTGCATTTTTGGCGCCAAGTCCTTTTACTTCAATGTCTCTGTTGGTGATGTTGGTGTTTTCATCTCTCAGATGACACATACAATAGAAGAGGACTCCAAATAAGGGCTCTGATGTGAACCAAAAACCCACAGAAAATAAAACAGGCAAATTCATTTTACAATTTGATTGTAATTGTGAAGAAAAGAAAACAAACAGCAATGTGGGAGTTTTAGGATGCTTGATTGTGTTTCTCTCCATGTCGAATCAAAGAGAGAAATGAAGAGGAAGAGGGAGAAAATTGCTAACTTTGATTTGGCAAAACATATGGCAGATTCACAATAGCCCCTCCTCTATCCTATCTACCCACTCCTGAAACCATTCCCTCCTACCCCGGAATATTGACAGGAAAACCAATGAGCCTAGTCCAGAACACATCAATGTCTGAAAATGGGAGGAGAAGTATATTGATGGAAAGAAGTGTGGAAGAGGAGCTATATCTTTCTGTCAAGAGAATCATGTGTTTGTATAGAAATACACAGTCTGATATATTCACAACCTTCTCTCTGAAATCATCAAAAAGTGCTCTTCTGTTGGATCTGCTGGCAGATATGCTTAAAATAAGTTACTGTTTGTCACTTACAATACCTGTCAGTCAGGGAATATTAATAAGTCTGTATTTTTGTCTTTCTTTAAGGATTTTTAAAAAGTAACAAATACTCTACAAGAAGGAAACACCAGAGCTCCCCAGTGTTGTAGTTCGGTCTGAGCCACCATGCTCCAAACGCTTTAACAGGTTTCTGTACTGTTTCTCCGTTTCGGTATTCAATCATAAATCCTGCTAATATAACTTTTTTTTAATTAAAAGACTCCTACTGTAGTAGAGTAGTATAATGTCTGTCAGTTATTCATTCATCCATCCCTCCCATTAGAACTAAAGCGGAGGAGAAGTTAATGTTACCCTGTCTGAGAAGAGGAGGCGGAGAGGGGTGATCTGGCCAAGGGGGGAGGAGGGGGGCTCGGATCAGCAGGCTGAAGACTGGGGCAGTGGCAGCGCCCGCTCGTTCTTGCGCCCCCCGTTCATGTGAGCGTAGTTCTGCGTGTCCTCAAAGTTGGGCCGCAGCACCACCACTGGCCCGTTGGCCGATACCTGTGCTGAGTGCTTGTCCAAGGCCAGGCCTGGGGAGGCCGAGGCAGAGGCAACAGGGGCTGAGGTGGAGGGGGAGCCAGGTCCCACCAGGGTACTAGATGGGCCTTGCATTGGAGATAACTGCTGGGGAGGAGGGGGCGCTGAGCACCGTGTGGCCCCCATGGGTCCCTGGGAGGGCTGAGGGACAGCAGTGGGGGGTCTGCTGGGTGCAGGGTCCAGTGGCACGTTCTCCATGTTCTCCACCTCCATGTCCAGCTCCTCAGTGTCCGGGGGCTTGTTCTCCTCGCTGAAGAAGAAGCTCATCTCACTGAACGGAGGCTCCAGCTCCTCCTTGAGGCTGTTGATGATCTCCAGGAAGGAGGGACGCATCTTGGGGTTGTACTGCCAGCACATCCGCATCAGCTCAAACCTAAGGGTAACACACAGACAATCTCAATTATACATACACTACCCTTCAAAAGTTTGGGGTCACTTATAAATGTCCTTGTTTTCGAAAGAAAATTACTTTTTTTTGTCCATTAAAATAACATCAAATTGATCAGAAATACAGTGTAGACATTGTTAATGTTGTAAATGGGTATTGTAGCTGGAAACGGCAGATTTTGTTATGGAATATCTACATAGCCGTACAGAGGCCCTTTATCAGAAACCATCAGTCCTCTGTTCCAATGGCATGTTGTGTTTGCTAATCCAAGTTTATCATTTTAAAAGACTAATTGATCATTAGAAAACCATTTTGCAATTATGTTAGCACAGCTGAAAACTGTTGTGCTGATTAAAGAAGCAATAAAACTGGCCTTCTTGAGACTAGTTGAGTATCTGGAGCATCAGCAATTGTGGGTTCGATTACAGGCTCAAAATGGCCAGAAACAAATAACGTTCTTCTGAAACTCGTCAGTCTATTCTTGTTCTGAGAAATGAAGGCTATTCCATGCGAGAAATTGCCAAGAACTGAAGATCTCATACAACGCTGTGTACTACTCCCTTCACAGAACAGCGCAAACTGGCTCTAACCAGAATAGAAAGAGGAGTGGGAGGCCCTCCGGGATGCTGACCTTCTAGGCAGAGTTGCAAAGAAAAAGCCATATCTCAGACTGCCCATCTTAATCTTTTCTTTTTATTGGCCAGTCTGAGATATGGGTTTTTCTTTGCAACTCTGCCTAGAAGGTCAGCATCCCGGAGTCGCCTCTTCACTGTTGACGTTGAGACTGGTGTTTTGTGGGTACTATTTAATGAAGCTGCCAGTTGAGGACCTGTGAGGCGTCTGTTTCTCAAACTGTCCTCTTGCTCAGTTGTGCACCGGGGCCTCCCACTCCTCTTTCTATTCTGGTTAGAGCCAGTTTGCGCTGTTCTGTGAAGGGAGTAGTACACAGCGTTGTATGAGATCTTCAGTTTCTTGGCAATTTCTCGCATGAAATAGCCTTCATTTCTCAGAACAAGAACAGACTGACGAGTTTCAGAAGAAAGTTATTTGTTTCTGGCCATTTTGAGCCTGTAATCGAACCCACAATTGATGATGCTCCAGATACTCAACTAGTCTCAAGAAGGCCAGTTGTATTGCTTCTTTAATCAGCACAACAGTTTTCCGCTGTGCTAACATAATTGCGAAAGGGTTTTCTAATGATCAAGTAGCCTTTTAAAATGATAAACCTGGATTAGCAAACACAACGTGCCATTGGAACACGGGACTGATGGTTGCTGATAATGGGCCTCTGTACGCCTATATAGATATTACATAAAAAATCAGCCGTTTAAAGCTACAATAGCCATTTACAACATTAACAATGTCTACACTGTATTTCTGATCAATTTGATGTTATTTTAATGGACAAAAAAATTGCTTTTCTTTCGAAACAAGGACAATTCTAAGTGACCCCAAACTTTTGAATTATAGTGTATATCATAACATCTTTTCACCAGAAGGTGGCATAGTACACAAATATTATAAACCCATGAAAATGTTTCTGATACTCACTGAACCAAAGAACTTCCAGAGCTTTCTATACAAACAACCACTGCAAACTATACATAGTATCCCAGTTTGAATGTACCATCATACCATACTGTAGAATGTGTACAACTTCACTACATGTACAAAAGTATGTGGACACCTGCATCCCAAAGGTATTCGATGGGGTTGAGGTCAGGGCTCTGTGCATGCCAGTCAAGTCTTTCCACACCGATCTCGACAAACCATTTCTGTATGGACCTCGCTTTGTGCATGGGGGCATTGTCATGCTGAAACAGGAAAGGACCTTCCCCAAACTGTTGCCACAAAGTTGGAAGCACAGAATCGTCTAGAATGTCATTGTATGCTGTAGCGTTAAGATTTCCCTTCACTGGAACTAAGGGGCCTAGCCCGAACCATGAAAAACAGCCCCACAGCATTATTCCTCCTCTACCAAACTTTACAGTTGGCACTATGCATTCGGGCAGGTAACATTCTCCTGGCATCTGCCAAACCCAGATTCGTCCGTCAGACTGCCAGATGGTGAAGAGTGATTCATCACTCCAGAGAACGCGTTTCCACTGCTCCAGAGTCCAATGGCGGCAAGCTTTACACCACTCCAGCAGACACTTGGCATTGCGAATGGTGATCTTAGGCTTGTGTGCGGCTGCTAGGCCATGGAAACCCATTTCATGAAGCTCCCGACGAACAGTTCTTGTGCTGAAGTTACTTCCAGAGGCAGTTTGGAACTTGGTAGTGAGTGTTGCTACTGTGGCCTACCACTTCGCAGCTGAGCCGTTGTTGCTCCTAGACGCTTCCACTTCACAATAACAGCACTTACAGTTGAGCGGGGCAGCTCTAGCAGGGCAGAAATTTGACAAACTGACTTGTTGGAAAGGTGGCATCCTATGACGGTGCCAAGATGAAAGTCACTGAGCTCTTCAGTAACTCCATTCTACTGCCAATGTTTGTCGATGGAGATTGCATGGCTGTGTGCTCGATTTTATATACCGGTCAGCAACGGGTGTGGCTGAAATAGCCAAATCCACTAATTTGAAGGGGTGTCCACATACTTTTGTATATGTAGTGTAGACAGTAAATCATAAATGAACATACCGTGGCAGGCCAGCGACAGAACACAGAAAATGTCAAAACAACATAATAAAAGGAGAATCATTACAGTTGGGTGCTCCACCACACACCACATCTTAAATTATACACAAACAAGCTAAGAATACCTTCATAAACACCTCAGTCATCTCCCTCTATCTCACAGCAGCCACCTCTCTCTGTCTGATCGCACAACAGCCTGTACAGCTGGGTATCCTAGCCTCTCTGCACCAAATCATTCTGGGTAGTTAAGCAGACGCTTAACTTCAAACTACGTTTTAACCAGCCATGGGTTGTTTTTCAGCCTCTCAGTTAGTGAGTCTCTTAAAGTTGTCTTTCAGATGGCTAAACTAAACCCCGGCTCCAAGACCTCCCATGAAAATGGCTGTAATGCTTGGAGCTGGGCCCACGCACCAGAGTAACCTGTCTGCTTGGCGTTGGCCTGCTGCAAATTCTTCCTGGGCCATCTGTCGCTGTGTGTAACGCTCGTTGATGTGAATACGCTGCAGTAAATCCTCTCTGCTTGTCAGCACTCAGCTCCTCATCACACACAAACACATTCCAGCACCTTCTAGCAGATTTCACTCACATCATGATATGTAAACGTTGCATCGTTCACAACATTATAAATAACCATACCAATGCTAGCCAGAGTAGAGATAGAGATAGCTATAAGAGAGAGCAACCTATGCTATGAAAGACCATTAACGTAAACAGGAATCTTCAGCTGCAGGCCTGACCATTAACATGTTCCCCAATATCACCACTCAGAAAACCATCTCTTTTCATGCAGCTCCCTAACATTGGACCAAATGTGTAGTCATCCTTTACCATAGAACAGAAGTTCAGATATTTCAAAAGATGTCTATAAGCTTGCTGCCAGCCCTTAGCAAACTGTTGGAAAAAAATGTGTTTGATGAAATACAATGCAATTTCTCTGTAAACAAATTAACAACAGACTTTCAGCATGCCTATAGAGAAGGGCACTCAACATGTACTGCACTGACACAAATTACTGATGATTGGTTGAAAGAAATTGATAATAAGAAGATTGTGGGAGCTGTACTGTTAGATTTCAGTGCAGCCTTTGATATTATTGAACATAACCTGTTGTTGAAAAAACATACACTACCAGTCAAAAGTTTGGACACACCTACTCATTCAAGGGTTTTTCTTTATTTTTTTACATTGTAGAATAATAGTGAAGACATCAAAACTATGAAATAACACATATGGAATCATGTAGTAACCAAAAAAGTGTTAAACAAATCAAAATATATTTTATATTTCAGATTCTTTGCTTATTGTCACAACACAACTGATTGGCTCAAACACATTCCACAAATTAACTTTTAAGACTGCACACCTGGTAATTTAAATGCATTCCAGGTGACTACTTCATCAAGCTGGTTGAGAGAATGCCAAGAGTGTGCAAAGCTGTCATCAAGGCAAATGGTGGCTATTTGAAGAATCTCAAATATAAAATATATTTTGATTTGTTTAACACTTTTTTGGTTACTACATGATTCCATTTGTGTTATTTCATAGTTTTGATGTCTTCACTATTATTCTACAACTTAAAAAGATGAGAGAGGCCTGTAATTTTCATCATAGGTACACGTCAACTATGACAGACAAAATGAGGAAAAAAAATCCAGAAAATCACATTGTAGGATTTTTAATGAATTTATTTGCAAATTATGGTGGAAAATAAGTATTTGGTCAATAACAAAAGTTTAACAATACTTTGTTATATACCCTTTGTTGGCAATGACACAGGTCAAACGTTTTCTGTAAGTCTTCACAAGGTTTTCACACACTGTTGCTGGTATTTTGGCCCATTCCTCCATGCAGATCTCCTCTAGAGCAGTGATGTTTTGGGGCTGTTGCTGGGCAACACGGACTTTCAACTCCCTCCAAAGATTTTCTATGGGGTTGAGATCTGGAGACTGGCTAGGCCACTCCAGGACCTTGAACTGCTTCTTACGAAGCCACTCCTTCGTTGCCCGGGCGGTGTGTTTGGGATCATTGTCATGCTGAAAGACCCAGCCACGTTTCATCTTCAATGCCCTTGCTGATGGAAGGAGGTTTTCACTCAAAATCTCACGATACATGGCCCCATTCATTCTTTCCTTTACACGGATCAGTCGTCCTGGTCCCTTTGCAGAAAAACAGCCCCAAAGCATGATGTTTCCACCCCCATGCTTCACAGTAGGTATGGTGTTCTTTGGATGCAACTCAGCATTCTTTGTCCTCCAAACACGACGAGTTGAGTTTTTACCAAAAAGTTATATTTTGGTTTCATCTGACCATATGACATTCTCCCAATCCTCTTCTGGATCATCCAAATGCACTCTAGCAAACTTCAGACGGGCCTGGAGATGTATTGGCTTAAGCAGGGGGACACGTCTGGCACTGCAGGATTTGAGTCCCTGGCGGCGTAGTGTGTTACTGATGGTAGGCTTTGTTACTTTGGTCCCAGCTCTCTGCAGGTCATTCACTAGGTCCCCCCGTGTGGTTCTGGGATTTTGCTTACCGTTCTTGTGATGATTTTGACCCCACGGGGTGAGATCTTGCGTGGAGCCCCAGATCGAGGGAGATTATCAGTGGTCTTGTATGTCTTCCATTTCCTAATAATTGCTCCCACAGTTGATTTCTTTAAACCAAGCTGCTTACCTATTGCAGATTCAGTCTTCCCAGCCTGGTGCAGGTCTACAATTTTGTTTCTGGTGTCCTTTGACAGCTCTTTGGTCTTGGCCATAGTGGAGTTTGGAGTGTGACTGTTTGAGGTTGTGGACAGGTGTCTTTTATACTGATAACAAGTTCAAACAGGTGCCATTAATACAAGTAACGAGTGGAGGACAGAGGAGCCTCTTAAAGAAGAAGTTACAGGTCTGTGAGAGCCAGAAATCTTGCTTTTTTGTAGGTGACCAAATACTTATTTTCCACCATAATTTGCAAATAAATTCATTAAAAATCCTACAATGTGATTTTCTGGATTTTTTTCCCTCAATTTGTCTGTCATAGTTGACGTGTACCTATGATGAAAATTACAGGCCTCTCTCATCTTTTTAAGTGGGAGAACTTGCACAATTGGTGGCTGACTAAATACTTTTTTTTCCCCACTGTATACTGTATTCTATTCTACTGTATTTTAGTCTATGCCACTCCGACATTGCTCATCCTAATATTTATATATTTCTTAATTCCATTCTTGTACTTTTAGATTTGTGTGTACTGTTGTAAATTGTTAGATATTACTGAACTGTTGGCGCTCCTGCAATCAGGACACCACTGTGAGGCTGCCATAGAAACCTGAGGTTTGTGTCTGCATAACACTCGCCCCTCTCTGTAAGGTGAGGTTAGCCATGGAGAGTGGAGGAAAAAGGGAAGGCCTTCACATTGAGATCAGAGGCAGAGAGGAGAAACGCATGTACGCAGAAGAGCCACCTCTCTCTCTCTCTCTCTCTCTCTCTCTGATGAGCAGACACTGATCTGTTGCCTCGTACCCTCACTAATGGGGAATGAGGGAAATATTTCACACACGGGCCGTGGCATCCCTTCTATGGGCCTCGGCTTACTGCTGAGGAGGGAGCTCCCGTCTCGCCAGCTGAGCATGGGGGCCATGATGTCACTGAGCTCCATTTAAACCGTGACGTAAATGTCACCAGTCAGGCCTTCACTTAGCTCCCCACTGGCATACGGATCTCATGATATAGTATGCACATTTGGCCCCTCAACTCTAAATAGAAACAGCAGGAGCAATATTCGCAAGAGGTAAATCTTTAGATTTAGCTAGGAAACCATGACAGTGAGCTGGTATTAAAGGACAATAACATCTGAAAATGCACCTAAAGAATAAGCATAACAGTGGAACAGGTAATAGGAAAAACATAGCATATTGAAGGAGTGGCTAATACTGTCATTTAGAAATTATCCTACCCCCGACCCAGTCCAAGAGTGACATTGACATTGAGAGAAAGAGCAGGGGACTCACAGCATGTCAGGGCAGTTGTCAGGCTTGTCCAGGAGTCCTCCCTCCATGACGAAACGCAGCACCTGCTCATTGGACATGCCCTGGTACGGCTGCTCAGACAAGGTGGCAATCTCCCACAACACCACCCCAAACGACCTGCAGGGGGAGACAGAGAGGATACAGGCCTGTTTGACGACACACATCAGCTGCTGCATAACTGTAGTAGGACCATGCAGGGTAATCCAGGCTAAAACATCCATCCACAGGGCCCAGCAGGGCATGTAACTAGTCTCTGGCAGCTCTTTACAATGATGGCCCTGCATAGTACAAGGTTGAGTAAAGATTGCTCTCTCACAGTGTAAAGCAGATGGTGCAAAGAACATATTAAAAGTTTATTCATAAATTGATGTTCCATATATTAATCAAAAAAGGACATAGACTGCAATATGTCTGCCATATGTAAATGTTTGTGTCATCTTGCCTTATCCATGTGTTGTTCATTAATAACATGAGATTGTATACTACCCAGAGACCACTAAGGAACTGCAACAGAAAACCAAAACCTAAGCTTGACACAAGAAAACAAAGAGCGCATCATTGCCAATGATTATTTGTTAGCTCTCCAAGGCCATATTTCCCCCGCTGGCTAGGGATCTAAGACGGCTTTCAACACTCTTTAAAAAAGCCTATTACAACACTGACTTGTATCTAATTGGCTGAAACAGGAGAGTGTTGAAAGACAAAACCACATTAAGAGACTTTTTTAGATAAAGACACCTACTGGTAAATCTCATAAGAGCCCAGAATGGGTTCCCACAATGCTCCTTTTCATCTGCGTGACTTCAAAGAGGAAGATAGGGAGCGGGATGTGGAGGTGGGTTTCTGTTGGCACTCTAACCCATCATTTGAAAACATCTGGAGGAGTTTAAGTGTGCTTGTAGGGACAGACCCGTGGGACACTTTCGGTTGGGAAACAAAAACTAAGGAGCTAGTAAACAGCTATATTTCTCTAATGCAGCACATTCCAGAGAGAGAACTGAGCGGAGCCTTGATCTGCTGTTCTAAACTCACTCTATGTTCCTGAGAGCACAAAGGTACATGACTAAACAGGAACAATTTTTCACTGCCAAGACTTACTGTATCTACTAACTATAATGGCATCCAGCATGCAATACATACAGAGTACACTTGTTGATCTGCGCAGGCCTCCTAACTCTGCATGTGCATGTGCATGTGTATGAGTCAGGGAGGACGGCAGGGAGCTCGTACCAGACATCAGAGTTTGTGGTGAACACGCCATCTTTCAGCGACTCTGGGGACATCCAGCGGACCGGCAGAAGGCCCTTCCCTCCTTTCCGATAGTAATCCGTCTCGTAGATGTCTCGCGTCATGCCAAAGTCTGAGAAGAGGAGAAGAGAGGTTTGAATGGCCACTAAATATCCCACTAATGTGAGAAGAGGCCTTATCTATCCCCTCACCTCTCCTTCTCTTCTGTCCATTTAGATTTACGAGCTATTCCTCCCACTCAAGCACTCAGTGATCTCAAAATACTTACTTTGGAGTATGGCAGAGGGAATTTAGCATTAAACTTACAGCGGGGAGTATGAGTACTACTGTATTTTGAGGCACTCACCTCCGATCTTGACGGTGAAGTCCTCCGCCACCATGCAGTTCCTGGCTGCCAGGTCTCTGTGGACAAACTTGTTGGCGTTGAGGTATGCCATGCCGTCCGCAATCTCTCCTGCCATCTGGATCATCTTCTTCAGCGGGGGCAGAACCTGGCTGGACGTGTTCTGTGGCAGAGAGGCAGAGACCTGAGCACAAGCAGGCCATTCAGTCTCTCCCTCCAACCTCCCTCTCCCTGTCTGCAGCACTGAACCATGGCCTGGCCTGGAGTCCAGGGCACACCACACAATGGGAGAGACCCAACTGAAGGAGGTGTGGACATATCTCCCCCTCCATGTCTTTCGTGTGTGTGTGTGTGTGTGTGTGTGTGTGTGTGTGTGTGTGTGTGTGTGTGTGTGTGTGTGTGTGTGTGTGTGTGTGTGTGTGTGTGTGTGTGTGTGTGTGTGTGCGTGATATTAATACATGATTTATTCACTAACACAATGGCCATGTCCAAAAACCCGTACTTACGTTGTAAATTGTAGGCATTTTGGGAATGCGAAAATATGTTTTATAGTATGTGAAATTTCGAAAATTAAGTATGCTTTAAATGCCAGGATGTATTACTCATTTTGGCTTTTCATCTAGTGGAATTCGCTGCACACTATACAGGAAGAAAGTCGTATTTTCAGATCCATGTGTGTTTGACAGCAGCTGATAATCAGCTGATAGTGACATAAGGTGAGACGCTCTACCAAAATGGACGAATGGCGGGAAACAACGCAATTGCGCATCAGATAATGCATTCTCAGTGAGTCTAGTATTCTGATATTTGTTGCTTACTGCATACATTTTTACTAAACAGTATGTTCTAAATAGTATGTAGTATGATTACTACACACAGTAAGCAGTTTTAGTAAGTAGTAGGCAAGACAGATTCCGGACAAGGCCATAGACTTGAGTTCTGTGAGAGACTATGTGAGAAAGAGCAGGAGGGGTAATGTACATACCTCTTTCCGGAGTGATCGCAGGTGGCTCTTCAGGTCTCCACGGGTCATCAGCTCCATTATCACCAAGGTGGGCTGGCCCTGAGAGACCACGCCCAGCAGACGCACCTACACCAATTAGAACACAGCACAGAGATGGCATCAGTGGAGATGAGTACAAACAATTCTCATTGGTGTAGTATTCCTTCTGAAGCTTTTGGGAAATAAACATTATTTCTAAGTGCTATTATTGGGCAATAAACATGATTTCTAAGTGTTATTAATCGAACTGACTGAAGTGATGTGGAATGTTCTTGCTTTTGAAACTACTCTGGCTTCTCTTAACTAAAGCTACTGAGGAGCTTTGAGGAAAGCAAGTAAAAAAAACTATTCTTTGCCTCTAAATTATTAAAATGTAGCTTAATAATTAAGTGTTTGACTTTTAAACATCCAGACATGCTAAAAGGTTGTAACAGAGTCTTTCCAAGGGGGAATCCTTAACACTTCCGTTTAGCTGAATTAATGAGGATTTGGCTGTGATATAGCTCAGAGGTCTCAGATCACACAGTTACAGCTGGCCTCAGGTTATACTGGAGTTATACTGCAGCTCCCTGGGTAGTGTGCCCTGGCTTTGATCTCTGACCTCAACAGCCAGCTAGGTGTCTCTGGCCCTATGCATCAGGAGGGGTGACTTATAACTCCCAAGAGTGTCTAGCTGATGGATCTCTTTCCTTTGTTTCTAATTTTGAACCTCTGTGAAATTGAGGCAATACCTTATCATTTAAAAGCTAGTGTTTCTGAGCCAATGTCCCTGATGTTAACTGGTGTTTTGGACTCTGTCTCTCTCACCACGTGGTGACAGTTGAACTCCTTCATGACGGAGGCCTCGTTGAGGAACTCTATCCTCTCCCTCATGCTGGCTGACTCGTTGACCGTCTTGATGGCCACGCGGGTCTCAGGCTCGTCCTTAACCACGCCCTTAGCCAGGCCCTCATACACCATGCCGAAGGAACCCTGGCCCAACTCCTTGTGCATGGTGATTTTCTCCCTGGCCACCTCCCACTCGTCTGGAACATACACTGAACACAGGAGGAGAGGACAGTCAGAGACAGCCATCATCTAAGGAGACGTTGACACCATCTCATCATTCAAATGACAGTAGGTGTTCAGAGGGTTCTTACTCTCAGCAGCACTGAAGTACTCTGGGTTGACAGAAGCATAGAGGACACCATTCCCCAGCCTGTCACTGTTCCTGTGGACACAAACACATCTGTGTGAGCCAGTGGAGGCAGATTTGGCAACAGATAAATGGGATCGTTCATTCAGCAGAAAAGCCTACGATCTTATGAACTGCCTAAGGCAGGAAAATGATCACAATAGCACTATTATATCATTCAACTGATTAATATTGCATTAGTCAAATGTTTTGTTACAGAGTTACAGTTATTCGTTCTAGTGATCATTCAGCTCCTCTTACCTCTTTTTGTTGACAAAGAAGAGTGCAGTGATGAGGCTGGCGATAAGAATTATCACAATGATGGGGATGATGATGACCAGATAGAACGCGTTGTCATAGTACCCTGCAACAAGATGAAAACAACAGAACAACTATTAAAATCTGACCAGTGAGAAAAGGAAGATTTCACACCAATAGAATTCTGGGCATGAAAATCAGCAATATAAAAGGCCTTTGAAGAGGGTTATTTATGTGGAAATGCATGTGTTCTCCATACGTTTGGGTGGGGGCACATAGAAGGACACTGGCTCAGTCCAGGACCCGTTTCCTGCCAGGGAGGTGGCACGCACGCGGGCAGAGTAGTTCCCATAGCCCAGGTTGGTCAGACGAGCTCCTTTGTGAACACGGTAATGCTGGCGTGACACACACTCGTGTTTCTCAGGCTGGAAGAAAACACACACACAGACAGTGTCAACCTGAGGGTTGAGGCCCTGCAGAGCTCCCAGGGGCCTCAGGGGTCCTGATCCATGCAGACTCACCTCGGTGCCCTGGCGGAACTTGATCTCATACATCAGGATGAGGCCATTGGGGTTGACAGGCTCCGGCCACTTCAGCAGCACTGAACCCTCTACCTTCTCATCCCTCTCCTGGATCACCCTGCCTGGCATGTCATCCGCTTTGTCTGATGGACAGAGACACAGACATTGATATCAGATGGCTTCCTACACCTTAGCTATGTCCAAAAAGGTATAGTGAGTCTAGAACAATAATCTATGCAGATGGCTGCTGTTGTTGAAGCCTTTATCTAGCGACTGTGTGTGTGTGTGTGTGTGTGTGTGTGTGTGTGTGTGTGTGTGTGTGTGTGTGTGTGACTGCCTCACCTGCAGGTTTCGTCCTGGAGAAGACGAAGGCTCCAGCGCTGCAGCGACGGACCTCCTGGTTGCATGCATGGATGTCTATGCGGTACACCGTGAAGGGCTGCAGGTTGGGGATCTCGATAAACTCTGTCTTGCTCCGGTCCTCCATGAAGGGGAACTCCCTCTCAGGGGGCTCTCCTTCTGTCCTATTACCCTCCAGGCCTGTCATGTTGCCACCCCGTGCCAGGGTGCTGTTAGCCACCCCAAATAGATCCCTACGTCGCCGGTCTGGGGGTCTGAGGGACAAAGAGGGTCCAAAAAAATGTGAGAGAGACCCACTGACTGACTGCAGCACAAAAGGCACAAACGTGGCAAAGAAAGACAAAGAATAAGAGACAGAGGTTGAGGAGGAGGAGGAGGAGGGGAGCAGATGTGTGGGCTTTCAGCTTCTCTGGAAGGGAGCAGAGGCACAGTTAAAGAGGAGAGAGGGGAATACGAAGTCAGCCAGCCATACAGTAATATACTCTGGAACACCGGTTACAGACAGCACACTAGGGCTGGGAATTGCCAGGGACCTCACGATATGATATTATCACGATACTTAGGTGCCGATACGATATGTATTGCGATTCACACAATTCCCATGATTCTATACAGTGAGGGAAAAAAGTATTTGATCCCCTGCTGATTTTGTTCGTTTGCCCACTGACAAAGAAATTATCAGTCTATAATTTTAATGGTAGGTTTATTTGAACAGTGAGAGACAGAATAACAACAAGAAAATCCAGAAATGCATGTTAAAAATGTTATAAATTGACTTGCATTTTAATGAGGGAAATAAGTATTTGACCCCCTCTCAATCAGAAAGATTTCTGGCTCCCAGGTGTCTTTTATACAGGTAACGAGCTGAGATTAGGAGCACACTCTTAAAGGGAGTGCTCCTAATCTCAGTTTATTACCTGTATAAAAGACACCTGTCCACAGAAGCAATCAATCAATCAGATTCCAAACTCTCCACCATGGCCAAGACCAAAGAGCTCTCCAAGGATGTCAGGGACAATATTGTAGACCTACACAAGGCTGGAATGGGCTACAAGACCATCGCCAAGCAGCTTGGTGAGAAGGTGACAACAGTTGGTGCGATTATTCACAAATGGAAGAAACACAAAAGAACTGTCAATCTCCCTCGGCCTGGGGCTCCATGCAAGATCTCACCTCGTTGAGTTGCAATGATCATGAGAACGGTGAGGAATCAGCCCAGAACTACACGGGAGGATCTTATCAATGATCTCAAGGCAGCTAGGACCATAGTCACCAAGAAAACAATTGGTAACACACTACGCCATGAAGGACTGAAATCCTACAGCGCCCGCAAGGTCCCCCTGCTCAAGAAAGCACATATACATGCCCGTCTGAAGTTTGCCAATGAACATCTGAATGATTCAGAGGAGAACTGGGTGAAAGTGTTATGGTCAGATGAGACCAAAATGGAGCTCTTTGGCATCAGCTCAACTCGCCGTGTTTAGAGGAGGAGGAATGCTGCCTATGACCCCAAGAACACCATCCCCACCGTCAAACATGGAGGTGGAAACATTATGCTTTGGGGGTGTTTTTCTGCTAAGGGGACAGGACAACTTCACTGCATCAAAGGGACGATGGACGGGGCCATGTACCGTCAAATCTTGGGTGAGAACCTCCTTCCCTCAGCCAGGGCATTGAAAATGGGTCGTGGATGGGTATTCCAGCATGACAATGACCCAAAACACACGGCCAAGGCAACAAAGGAGTGGCTCAAGAAGAAGCACATTAAGGTCCTGGAGTGGCCTAGCCAGTCTCCAGACCTTAATCCCATAGAAAATCTGTGGAGGGAGCTGAAGGTTCGAGTTGCCAAACGTCAGCCTCGAAACCTTAATGACTTGGAGAAGATCTGCAAAGAGGAGTGGGACAAAATCCCTCCTGAGATGTGTGCAAACCTGGTGGCCAACTACAAGAAACGTCTGACCTCTGTGATTGCCAACAAGGGTTTTGCCAGTACTAAGTCATGTTTTGCAGAGGGGTCAAATACTTATTTCCCTCATTAAAATGCATATCAATTCATAAAAAATTTTACATGCGTTTTTCTGGATTTTTTTGTTCTTATTCTGTCTCTCACTATTCAAATAAACCTACCATTAAAATTATAGACTGATCATTTCTTTGTCAGTGGGCAAACGTACAAAATCAGCAGGGGATCAAATACTTTTTTCCCCTCACTGTATGTATTGCGATTGGATACTGTGATTATATTGCGATTGGATGTTCCAAACGTATTGCTCACCATGTCTGTTGCAGAGGGACAAGAAAGAGCCATGAGAAAACAAGTGTTAATCAGTCATGGAAATAAAAGTGCTGAAAATATGTTGGCTCACCATTTATATACTGAACAAAAATATAAATGCAAGATGTAAAGTGTTGGTCCCATATTTCATGAGCTGAAATAAAAGATCCCAGAAATGTTCCATACGCACAAAAACCTTATTTCTCTCAAATCTTGGGCAGAGTTTTTTGTGCATCCCTGTTAGTGAGCATTTCCCCTTTGCCAAGATAATATATCTAACTGGCAGGTGTGGCATATCAAGAAGCCTCCACATTACACAGGTGCACCTTGTGCTGGGGACAGTAAAAGACCACGCCAGTCCAGGACCTCCACATCCGGCTTCTTTACCTGCGGGATCGTCTGAGACCAGCCACCCGGACAGTTGATGAAACTGAGGAGTATTTCTGTCTGTAATAAAGCCCTTTTGTGGGGAAAAACGTATTGTGATTGGCTGGGCCTGGCTTCCCAATGGGTGGGCCTGGCTCCCAAGTGGGTGGGCCTATGCCCTCCCAGGTCAACCCATGGCTGTGCCCCTACCCAGTCGTGAAATACATAGATTAGGGCCTAATTTATTTATTTCAATTGAGTGATTTCCTTATATGAACTGTAACTCAGTAAATTGTTGTTTAAATTGTTGCATGTTGCAACAATCGATACTATGAGTCATAGAATCAATATAATATCGTCAAGAATAATAGTGCGATACTCTACTGTATCGATTTTTCCCCCATCACTACAGCACACAATATTGTACATACAGTATACTGTAGCCTACATACACCGCCCACATGACGTCATCGACACCGAGTCACACTGAGCAAAAACATCCCCTTCAACTTCACTGGACAGGGTGGGGTCCTCTACAAGAATACAGAATGGGAATAAGAAGTAGTCATAAGTACGTATCATGTAGTAAAATGACTGTTTCCAGTGGGATACAACTCAACTGAGAGTAGAGTACTGTATGTTGAAGTGGCCTGGTGTTATTTGTTGTTGCAGTGTGTCTGTCCAGCTGCAGTGGTCTGCTCCCTGTGGAGCTGTGTGGTGTGATGAGGTCAGAGGGGTGGGAGAGAGGTGCAAAGAGAGCACACATCCACACACTGTCAGCAGCCTGCCTGTCCATACAGATCCCTACTGACTCTGTTATCCTACATGTCCTCATCCACAGGACAAATTCACTGCTCAGGGAAAATGGGAGAATAATAACCAGCTGTCTGATGCATAGAGGTAGTTTTCATATGATAAAGAATAAGGCAAATAAAGCAATAAACACGAAATCATATGGTACATTTCACCCAAAAGAGCAAACACGAGAGCCTGCAACAGGACTGCAGCCCTCTTACACGGAGCCATGGAGATGGATGTAAACACAATCATGAGGATGATGAGGAGGATGATGGTGTGATGATGGAGAGCCGGCCGGCTGGAGCCACTGACAACATGCAGGCAGCGGCAGCAGCAGCAGCTCACCAGACGCTACGAGGCGAGGCCACTGGGACTCCACAACACACGGGGGATGCTGTGCCGGTACCGAGAGGAGCAGACCTTACCTAGAGTCACCTTTAGGAGATGTGTAACGACTGGCTCTCTCTGAGTCTCTGAAAGAATTCAACAGTCATCCCACAGAGCAGTTAACTGGGCTGAAGAGAATACAGGACTGTCTGACAGTAGTGGGATGTGCTGTATATGTTGACCCGAATGACAGTGAATCCAGAACACATTTAGATTCATGCGGTATTTACAGTACACATGGAAAAGATAAAGTCAATATGTAATGTTGGTTAATCTTTACTTAGTTGAGTCTTTAAGGAGAGGTAAATTAGCGAATGACTGATGAGTTTATCTGAAATGACTGTGATCTCCTGAGTATCCCTCTCTAACTCCACCTAACATTACTGGCCAGCAGGGTTTACTCAGGAATTCAAGAGAATGTTGTTTCTGCTTTATTTTACATTCCAGCATCTAGACCTTCAGAAACTGTAGAAAGCCAATGTCAATGTCCTCTCAGAACTATTCCTTGCGAGTATGACAATATTATGAGCGGGTGACAAAAGACCTTGAGACTGACCGGGCACCCACGGGAAAATAGTATTTACTGTGAGTGGAAAAACACAGCTGACAGACAGATCTGTGGGAAGAAAACAGTAGCCATCGCACACTACTGTCAACATTCCATTCTGACCATTTTAACTGCTCCAGCAAAGGCCATGGTCCAGCTCTCTCCAAAAGTATTAGTTACTATTAACAATACACACAACAGCACTGAGGACTGGCAAAGCTTTAATGAACATATTGTATAAAAGACAAGTGCATGGAAGACAGCACAACACAGCCTGCCATTGAAGACTGGGTCGCCCCGAGATGAATGAGGGGGGTGATGGGAGAGGGGACAGACAGCAGCGATGCCAGAGAGCTGCCAGGGCCAGGCAGAGCAGAGCAAGGCAGATCTGTCCTCAGATGAACTCTAGACAGAGGACTGAAGCTGAAGCGTGACCATCTAACCAGGTGCTGACTGCAGCTGGTGTCCTCCCTCCCCAGCTCCACTCCTAAAAAAATACCTCCTACTTTCTCACCTTTTCTGCTGTGCGAGGGATCCTGAGCGAGGGATCCTGAGTGGGACATGACTGCACCCTCTGTCTGGAGCCAGAACAGCGTGATTTAACGCTACTCTTTTACCACAGCAGCTGAACACAGCAGTCTCTCATGCCAGTGAAAAGTGAGGCCAGAGAAAGGAGACCCGATACTTTTTTACTTCATGCTCATATACAGTATCAAAGCTAGTGGTGTCTGAAGGACACACAGAGAGATAACCAGAGGCTAAGGGCAGTGCCAACTGCCAACAACAGGACAAAACACACAGAAACCTTCCCTGTACTTCAAGTGTCATTCTGTATGAGGTCATAGTTGCAACAGCCCAATCAGCTGATGTCCGGTCAGTGAATCTAATTGGTCATCACCCATCCCTGTCCCCTGACTATTCTCCTCTACTACTCGAGCCAGTCAGTCTATTCCACTGAATGGTGTTCACTGGTCTGGCCAGCTCTAAGGGGATCTTCCCTTCTCTCCTCTCATTTATTTGAATTCCAGATGGCTTCGCTGTACATTTCCTGGCAGCCGGTCACTCTGAACCGCGCCGCGGACAAAGAGAGCGTGTGAGGGGAGGAGGAGGGAGAGCAGCGAGGAGGGCGACAGAATGGAAAACATTTCCTCTTCTCTCTGTTTCTGTTTCCCCCTTCCTTCGCTCCCTCGCCCCTTCTCTGTAAATCTTGAACGTTTAAAAAAACTCACACTAATTCAGAGGCACTTCCCTTGAGTGTTTTGTGATAATGCTGGCTCTGTTGTGGTGGAGGGCCTGTGCATACACAATAATAGCCTTTAGCGGCAGGCAGGCAGGCCAGAGACCTGGCACTCCTTGGTTTCCTAGACAGCTATACTATAACAAATCAACACAGTCAAATGCCGGGAAGAGAGTGAATGAAAACAATTGGTAACAATAGTGGTCTTGTTTTATTGTTTATTTTCTGAGTTGGACATATTGTTTTAATACTGTGAAAGACAGCATCACCGAGGAGAAGGAAGGTTGACCCAGCAGGTGATCAGCAGCATACTGTACCAAGCAGGCTGGAGTCAGGACAAGGTATAAGCACTGGGATTGATCACGCACCACTGGCTTCACTCTGGAGGTTAACTAGGGGACTAGAATTTGTTTTCCATTCCATTTTATTTGAGATGAACTGGTACTAATTCAGTGAACACTCAAAATTGTACCCTGAATACACAAACACAGTACTGCTCATGCACTCATTCACCTCAGACACACACACAGTCTGATCTGCCATCTGGTATGGGGAAACAAGTGGCCTGAGTTTACCCTGAAAAAGGCTCAATTTCAAAACGCAATCAGTCTCTCAGTGTGAGTGAGTACATCTGTGTGTGTGTCTGTGTGTGTATGACAAAGAGTGTGTGTGTGGGGGAATGGGTTGGAGTCTTTAAACTGTAAAGCATCCGTAGCCACGAGCAAGGTAAAATGATAACACAACACAGATGTCAGTCCCCATTCTGGCAAACAAAAGGCTAACGGGCTTATAGTGTGCAGCCAGCCCAGCGAGCAGAGCGCAAGCCCTTCAGACTCATTAATCAGATCCCTCTCCCTGGGTTTGTTTGTGCTGCCTAAATTACAGCCTGCTAGGCCTTAATATCCTGCCGCCGCTGTCGTCATGGCGATGGAATCCACAAGTGCCATAAGCAGGCCTTTGATCCCTGCACCCGTGTCTCTCTCTCTCTGTCAGGGTCCTCTGACACAGCTCCAGCCCTACTCCCTCCCTCCCTCCCTCCTCCCCTCTCCTCCCTCCCTCCTCCCCTCCCTCCCTACCTCCAAACCCTGATGATGTTTAGATCCTGTCAGTCCCAGTCCCAGGGCTGGGTAATTACAACACCACCGTGTCCTGACTCTGGATCTCTCTCTGGGCTATTAAAGCAAACAGGACCCAGATTGTGAGCTCAGCTCTTTGATAATCATCTACAAAGCCTCAGAGAAGGGTTAGGTCTAAAAGCTGTTAACAATGGGGAAGGTTTTAGGTAGAGCTTTACGATCATACAGTTGTGTGATCTCTCCCCATAGAGGGAGGCTGCCTGCTGTCTGGCACCTACCTGGGGGTGAAGATGGAATTGTGCAGGAAGTTCTCAAAGACTTTGCGGTAGGAGGCGTCGTCTATCTCTGCCTTCAGGTCCTCCTTGGTCTTGGGGCAGGGGCAGCAGGGGCCCTTGTCCCCCCCAGACAGGTCAGACTTGGTGGGCTTGGTGTCCTCCTCCATGTCTGCCAATCCCGTGGCTGAGATCCTGATGGGGATCTTCAGCTCTGTTGTACAGTGGGAGGGGAATAGGACACGTTAGCAAATAACATTCACCAAAGAAAGCACAAACAGAAGGGGAATAAGGTGGTGTCTACAGGGGATTTGAATACAAGGTGAGAACAGATACAGTACTTGTTTTGGAGAAATAGTGAAAAAATCTATTATAAGGACTCCATAATGCACACAGATAGAAATACAGAACGGGGTGGATAAGAAGAGGGGTTGGAATGCTGACCTTTGGAGCAGTAGTTGTGTTGGTACAGTTCCCTGTCTTCAGCTTGCTGCTGCCAGCGGACCAAGTAAAAGGTGAGATTGCCGTTAGGGTTGAGGGGAGGTGACCATTTCACCACCAGCTTTGAGGACGAGTTGGCATATGCACGGGCATCCATTGGCATAGACGGCTCTGTCACAAAAACACACAAATGTGTTTACTATACAGTTTAAAATGTGTCATTTTCATGAAGCGTTAAATAAGAGTGATACATTTGATCAAGTTCTGATAAGAAGTCTTTCAGTTTATCTTAGTTGGGTGAAAACATGTCCATGGCTGAGGCGACCTGGTGCTGTTTACATAAGCTGTACTGTAGCCTAGTACTGTCTTACCCGAGGGGCTGGTACGTATATAGATCACATCACTCTTGGCTCCCGGGATGTGTTTGTCCTCCACCACAAGGGTGATGGCCTTGACAAAGATGGCGTACTGGGTCCAGGGCTTCAGTGGGGACAGCAGCACGCCAGGGTCTATCTCTTTGTCCTGAGGCAGGTCCACGTCAACCATGTTCCAACTGTTGGAGCCACACCCGTCCTGGCCATCAAACTCTGTGATGTTCTGGTGCGGTCTGGAATGCATGAAAAACACAACCTTCTGTAACTTTGACTACACAAACATATTACATTATATCCTTTGTACAAGTATAAAGGCTCTATAGTAAAACAGTGTAATATCTGTGTGTGTTTTATGAGAGTACTCACGCCTCCTTGTAGTAGACAATGAAGCTGATGAGGTCTCTGTAGTCTGGTGGTCTGTAGCGCTCCCAGGTCAGCTTGATCCGGTTACTCATCGTGCTGTTGGACTTGAACTTCAGGATGTGGCTCTCACCTACAAACACAAACCACATCTTAGATATCCCCCTTACAGGAAACTCAATAGTGATATAATAAAGTACTACATTGTATTAATTCAAGTACTGAATGAGCATAGAAAGTTAAAGTAATCCCACTCCATATGTCCAGTGGTGTACTCACAGCTGGCTCTGTCCCCATTGTTGCGGAAATCGTCCTCCTCAAACTTCTCGGTGATGCCCGTCTTCTCCCACATCTTGTGTATTTCAGACATGCACAGTTTGGGGTTGAAGCGGAAGGACAGCCTCCCAGCCTTGATGGTCAGGTTGTGTTGGGTCCAGTCCCACAGGTACTGCAGGCGCTGGTTGTCGATGGCAGAAAAAGCATACATCCTGACGGGGAGACAACAGACAGGTTAACTTCCTCAGACACCTAGTAGCTGTGCTGTGGGCATAAATAAGGCCAAACCACTTTCAATCCATTTATTTACTTTAAACACACAATGGAGCACTGAGGATAAAGTCGTCAAAATGTTGTGGAGTGGTTGGCTTAGTTTTCCATCTTGTGGATGTATAAAGTGTGAAGAGAAGTGGATCGGGTGTCAGTGTGTGGTTGTGTCTGTCTAACACTGAGCCGTGCACACAGAGAGGGCCAGAGATGAAACAGGGCGACGCAGAGCCTCTCAGCTCCATGGAACACCTCGGGAATGAGCAGAATGCCAGCGCTGCTCTAGAGCACTCCTCCTGCTGTAACTCTAGCCTGGGAGGGATGACAACACGAGGCCTGAGAGGCTTTCCCAAGACCCTCCTGGTCATCTCCAGAAACAGTCTCCCTATCTCTGACAGGGGATAGGCCCCTGGTAATGTCATGCTACAGCCAGAATAGGCTGGGAGACCTGAGAGTTTCCATTCAAATAGATAGCTCATCCACCTTTTCATTACATCACAAGGAGAGGTGCCATGTTGTCTTATGGTGATTTTGTGTGAATTCCTGACTGAAAATGTTATGGCTGGAACCTTACTTACTCTAGCCACATATAAAAATCATTCACAAGGCGTTCAAAACCGTCAGGGATACATCTACCATGAGATAACACATGACAAAAGAAACATAATGAATATGTATAAGTGCAGGAGTTTGGTTCCAAAAATGAATTTAAATCACCCACATATAATTTCCCCTGGTCGCATATAGAGTGGGGCAAAAAAGTATTTAGTCAGCCACCAATTGTGCAAGCTATCCCACTTAAAAAGATGAGAGAGGCCTGTAATTTTCATCATAGGTACACGTCAACTATGACAGACAAAATGAGGAAAAAAAATCCAGAAAATCACATTGTAGGATTTTTTATGAATTTATTTGCAAATTATGGTGGAAAATAAGTATTTGGTCAATAACAAAAGTTTCTCAATACTTTGTTATATACCCTTTGTTGGCAATGACATAGGTCAAACATTTTCTGTAAGTCTTCACAAGGTTTTCACACACTGTTGCTGGTATTTTGGCCCATTCCTCCATGCAGATCTCCTCTAGAGCAGGTTTTCACTTAAAATCTCACGATACATGGCCCCATTCATTCTTTCCTTTACACGGATCAGTCGTCCTGGTCCCTTTGCAGAAAAACAGCCCCAAAGCATGATGTTTCCACCCCCATGCTTCACAGTAGGTATGGTGTTCTTTGGATGCAACTCAGCATTCTTTGTCCTCCAAACACGACGAGTTGAGTTTTTACCAAAAAGTTATATTTTGGATTCATCTGACCATATGACATTCTCCCAATCCTCTTCTGGATCATCCAAATGCACTCTAGCAAACTTCAGACGGGCCTGGACATGTACTGGTTTAAGCAGGGGGACATGTCTGTCACTGCAGGATTTGAGTCCCTGGCGGCGTAGTGTGTTACTGATGGTAGGCTTTGGTACTTTGGTCCCAGCTCTCTGCAGGTCATTCACTAGGTCCCCCTGTGTGGTTCTGGGATTTTTGCTCACCGTTCTTGTGATCATTTTGACCCCACAGGGTGAGATCTTGCATGGAGCCCCAGATCGAGGGATATTATCAGTGGTCTTGTATGTCTTCCATTTCCTAATAATTGCTCCCACAGTTGATTTCTTCAAACCAAGCTGCTTACCTATTGCAGATTCAGTCTTCCCAGCCTGGTGCAGGTCTACAATTTTGTTTCTGGTGTCCTTTGACAGCTCTTTGGTCTTGGCCATAGTGGAGTTTGGAGTGTGACTGTTTGAGGTTGTGGACAGGTGTCTTTTATACTGATAACAAGTTCAAACAGGTGCCATTAATACAGGTAACGAGTGGAGGACAGAGGAGCCTCTTAAAGAAGAAGTTACAGGTCTGTGAGAGCCAGAAATCTTGCTTGTTTGTAGGTGACCAAATACTTATTTTCCACCATAATTTGCAAATAAATTCATAAAAAATCCTACAATGTGATTTGACGTGTACCTATGATGAAAATTACAGGCCTCTCTCATCTTTTTACGTAGGAGAACTTGCACAATTGGTGGCTGACTAAATACTTTTTTTCCCCACTGTATGGCTGAACCTCGCTGATATTAAAGTGACAACATCCTTCCTGTCTAGGCTGTGGTTCAAGGCTGACACGTCCTCTAATCCCCAAACACAGCTCGGACTCAGAGAGCAGCCTGCCGTACCCTTCCGTGAGCTCCTCCCCGTTGATGTAGCGCAGGCTCTTGAGGAAGGAGAGCGAGCCTAGCGTGTGGGAGTGGCGGATCCTCACATAGCCTGTCACTGTCTGGATCAGCCCCATGAAGCTCTCCAGCTCTGAGGCGATGTTATCTGGAGAGAGGAGAGTGGAGAGTTAGCAAACACATACTCAGACACAACAGTCAGCGTGTGAGAACCCCAGCTCTGAACACATCAAATCCCACAGGCAACTGTACTACTACTACGTCTATGCTCAATGCTCTAGAGGAGAATTACCCCGGCCCCGGCAAATCCAGAGTTGTACAAACATTTTCATATCTAAAGATAAGCTGTAAGTCACCCTGTAAACTGAGCAAATAAATAGCATAATAGCATAATGTGATAATTGGTTTGGGGCACAGAGCAGGCAGCTGATGTAATATTGACTCTGCGGCCCACACTAGCTCTCCCAGCGGCTCCGAGCCCCCCTCCCGGTCACTGGGGAGACAGACAGACTGAGTGGTCCTGGTTACTGGTACTGGTACTGGTACTCACTGCCACGGCGGATGTTGATGTGCAGGTTGCCTTTGATGACTGTGCAGCCCATTAGAGACTGAGCAGCATCCACTGAGTCGATGGTCTTGGAGTCACAGATCTTATCACACAGGCCATCACAGGCACTGCAGAACATACTGTGATTGAGGAAGAGAGAGAAGGGGGAGAGAAGAGGGAAAACAGTCAAGGAATGTCCTTAACCAAATAAAACTTTACAAAACTACAATTTCCAAGAAACAAGATTACGATGCCTCACCCTAACTACCCAAAAATTTTAAAAATGTGTCTAATTTTTGCTTTGAAATACAAGGTCACTTTCTTTGTGAACTGTGTAATCTTTTATGAGTCCTTAATTGAACCCTTGGTTTAGTGAGAGAGTGACTCACTAAATGGCCCCAAAGACAACAAAAAAAGACTGATATGGCCACAAATATATGGCAACAACGACTCAACATGGAATGTTTGGAGAATGAAAATCAAAATATGGAGACAAGTTACCCTGAGTCACAAACAAAGACATTCTCTTATTCAAACAGGGGAAATGTCAAATGGGGTAAATGTCCCGAGTTACAGCGTTGCTATGATGAATCCCTCCTGAACGCCTTCAAGCAACGTTCCAAAAGTATTTTTTGTATCTTACGGAAATTCACCAATGGATGAGTCTTGTATACCGGGCACTGAGGTCAGCATCTTCCTCTGATTCTGAATGACATGGAAAGTCCCCAGGCTTCAATCATTCATGACCTAGCATGACTTTCTGCCTGAAGCATTTTTAGCTCTGAAGCTTCTCTTTAAGAATTGACTCTCTGAGAGGACCAGGTGGGGAAGGCGTTCAAATAGAGGTGAATTATTCAGAAGACCTCTGCATGCAAATTCATAACGCAAAAAAACACCCACAGGGCCAGAAAGACACCCCACAACCAATATGTCAGAGGACTGTATACAATCACAATGACTGGAGGGAAATCAAAATAGTGCTGTATATAATAGTATAGATGACTCATAACCAGGACCATGCTTGATCCTGGAGATCCCTTTAGAGCCCTTGAGGTGAAGTGTGATCTCTGCTCTCTTACCTATTGCTCTCATTTCGTGTAAAGCCTGATGGACACTCAGGCATGCATTCTCCTTCGTGGATGACAAAGTCAAAGTCGCTGGGCAGGTGCACGCGGGCACACAGGTCCATGGTGATGCAGCGCCAGCCCTCAAACTTGTAGGTGTCTGGGGGGCAGTCCTGTACGCAGCGGCCCTCGTGGTAGTAGTGCAGGCAGGCTGCGCAGGCCATGTCGTTGTCCGGCTCCGTACAGCTTCCCAGGCACTGGGCATGGCAACACTCTCCACCGTCCGTACATGCCATCCGCTCACACTTCTTCTCTGGGCACACTGGAAGAAACACAGACAGAGAGAAACAGGTTAGTGAGATGACATGACTGGGTCAGAGTAAACAGTCACCATATTACTATAGGTCTGGATGACAGGGTCAGAGAGGGAACACACTAATGCAGCTAACAGATAAAGCACAGCTCACTGTTTAAGCTCATATACAGTCTCAAAATACAATAAATTAAAAGGCTTTTAGACCGGAATACATTTATGAGCTTCTTTCCCTGGAGAGGAAAAACTGTTAAATGGGTGAACTATTATTAGATCTATATCAAGTGTTCTGAGGACAGGAGTGAGGATAGGTGACATGATGAGACTCGGATTAAGTGTATGTGTGTGTGTGTGTGTGTGTGTGTGTGTGTGTGCATGTGTGTGTGCATGTGTGTGTGTGTGTGCGTTTACACACTATGTGTGCGTGCCTAGCCTGTTCTGTGATCGTTGGAGGTCGAGGAGAGGCAGGCATTAGGATTAGTGGGCTGTAAAATGGTAATCGCTGAGCAGAGCTGGGGAGCTGGAGAGCGCTGTCAGAGAGGAAGCGGTGTGCCGTCAGGGCGTCGAATGTTTGCGCAGGGCCCCACGCTGCTCTATGCCAGCCTTGTTAGTAAACTGCAGAGCTGGCCCCACTACAGATACATATTATTGCTGTTTGGGACTATTAAAGGGAATTTGAGGGAAGGGAAAGAGAGAGGAGAGAGAAATAATGCGGTTGTCTCGCCAGTAGATGGATTGCCGTTGACTCCAGGAGCAGGGGAGGGCTCCAGGATGAGGTCCCACTGAGAAGAACCTACGGGCGCACAGTACAGTGCGCCCCTACCAGATTACAGTGCATCCCTTTATTCAAGTATGTTTGTTATTAAGGGACCTACCACCCAAGACAAGAGAAAAAACCCTCATCAGACAGCTAGACAGAGACAGAGCTGTCTGATTTTCAGTCAATTGCTTGAGAAACAACATTGATGTATTTCATTGGTTTACCAATATTATTCCTTAACTAGGGACAAAAATGACGCCACTTACAGAGCTCAGAACTCCTATCCAAACTACCAGAGCAGCTTCCAAGACAGATGAACTTCCTTCAGGACCGTGAGAAAATCAACAGTAAAATTATTATGTGGAGAACACTGGCATGTTTCAAATTAAGCTTTTAGCGACATGAATAACAGAATAGTCAGTGTTTACTGAGGATAGCAAAGGGACTGAACCGCACAACAATGTGGTATCAATAACAAAGCATTCCCTCTGGTTGAGACAGACACTGACTTTGGTTACAATTGTAGGAAAGACAGGCTCGAAACAGTCCATTGGATTTGCTGCCCTATCAACTCTCCAACTACAAGACTATACTTTAAATTAGCCTGTAATCAGCTCTGAATATCCGCCCAGGTATTAGGCCTGTGCTGTAAGATGTTTAGACCTAAGTGGTATTAACCCATAGTTAGTACTGCTTATTATAATCCTTACGTGCTATTTGGTGATGTCTCCAGCAGGAGAAGAGGAGGAAAGGAGACTCACTAGTTCTAATGTGTTAAAGGTCACCTGAGTTTAGTCAGGAAAGGGAAAATTACTTTTTCAGGAGCCCAGGGATGCATGAGGGAAAGTGAGGCAGCATATCCCCATGGTAACTCATCCACAATGACAGGCGCTCTAATCTGGAGGCCAAGGGAAGTTTACTACACAGAGACAGGCCCGGGTGTGGACCCAAGTGAATTGATTTGGAGGAGCTCTTGGTGACCCAGTGCTTTTTGCAAATGATTGTCCCCTGTCTGAAGAGGATCTAGCTAGTAAAATACCAACTCCAACTGAGAAGGCCAACGGCGAGCGACACGACGACACTCCTGGTTGCTTAGCAATGGCCTCCTGGCGCCAAGCGCTGCAGGCTGGACGGGCACAGCCAAACACACATACACATGTGTATAGGCCTGTCTGTTCAGGCCTATACACGCCTCAGCACTATTGTGTTTATTTGGGTAATGAATCTGCATACTGACATATAGAATGAGCCTCGATTAGATGTATACTGGGTGTGATGCAGAGAGAGAAAGAGTATGAGAAAAAGAAAGAAAGAGAGAGAGAGTGAGTATAGTAGGGGTGTTTTTTCGAGAGACAAGATTGTTTGCTTGTATAAGATGTGTCTGGTGTCAGAAGATCAGCGGTGCTTTGTGAATCAGGGGAGAGAGGGAGTGGGGCTAAACTAATCTCAACATGAATATTTCATGCTGTTTCACCAAACATCAGTGTAAGTTAAGAAGAACGTGACAATGCACTACAGCAATGCTGCAGAGCAAACACATTATACTCCCACAGTAGAAACTAGCATAGCACTTATCCTCCTCACAAGGGAGGACACTCTTTCATCATTCCCACTCTTAACCATTTCTCAAATAGTTGAGATTCTTTCTCACATTTGGTCAAATCACAAGCTGAACATACAAGAGGTTATGCAAACATTCCATCAGAGTTTTGTAATCAACAGAAAAACAGAACAAAAAATACTAACATTTTCAGCTGTTTGGTTAAAACAACACAGCCATGATCCTTTTTAATTCTTCTGATACCTTTAGCCAAAACTTAGGCTAATCACTCCATTTATTGCCATCCAGTATGAGATAATTTGTTTTTTACTGATCAGCCCCTCACCTTTAGCACACATGAGTGAATGAGATGATGGAAAACCTTTCATAAACCCTACCACAGCATAGATACAGTGGAATGAGTATGGGTGGTAAATGAGAACTACACTTCCTTAAATAGCCAAATGGCCCTTTTATGAGCTATATATAGATGCACTGTTCCTCGTTCCAATTCCAACTCTCTAACCAGGCTCTGGCTCAATGCTCCATAAATACCCAGCCATTCTGGACCTAGTCCATGAAGACAAATGCTTTTCCTTTAACTAGCCTATCCAATGCCAACACATATTAGTCATTGATCTCGGAGTTGATTCCCGTATTTTCATGATAGAGGTGAGCAGAGAGAGAGAAAAAAGCAGGGAGAGAGAAAAAAACAAACAGGAAGCCATTAATTTCTTGGAACTCTACCAAAAGGGGGCAGCCCAGGCAAGCTCAAAGGGGCCTCGTTGGGAGAGGATCCGCATCATTTGAACAGATTCCTCAATGAAGAGAAATTCCAAACATGCATACCTTCCGCTGGGAGGAAGAGGGGGGAGCTGCTGCCTCACAATCCATATAAGTCAAGACCATTTCCCTGTGTGAACAAACAACCCGTGGTATCAAGGATACAATCCTTTATTTATAGATGTGCAGCCAGCCTATTTCCACACTACTCTACTCTACACACAGCTATGCATGACATTGTGGGTTTCCACTGCTTCAGAGGAAAGGGAAGAGACCACCAGACTGCCTAACAAGAAAGGGGCTCCACGCAGGACTGGTCAGAGAGCATGTCTCATCATTTTAGGAGTTAGTTAGGCCCAATAGTCCTTATCAGGAAGTAATGCTCTATATTGCACAGTATTGGATCTATTGGAGATTAATCACAATTTACATGTATATCACTGAATTGAGGCTAAAATGTAAATAGATACAGTATAAAAAGTGCACTTTCAGTTATCCTTCATTAATAATTCAAGAGTTCATTATGATACTGGAATAATACATGCCAAACACTGGGCTTAGCTTTCTTAATGGGCTGGACAATATTATCTAAGTTAGCTGTAAATTGTTGTCGTGCCCAGTCATGTGTGACCATCAGTAGAGGAGAGAGCTGACAACACACTCCTGCTGCAGAGGGTTGGGGAGTGGGTGTAGGGGTTTTGTACCATACTCTTATCCCTGCACAATCTCTCTCTCCCTCCTCTCTCCCAGTGAAAACCGTCAGGTCAGACGCCATAGACACTGCAGCTGCCCAGCCTGCCCCCGCTGCAAAATCACTGCAACGTGAGGAGCAGCACGGTCCATCTCCTCTGTAGTAAACAACACAATGAACACACACACACAGAGAGAGACAGAGAGAGAGAGACAGAGACAGAGAGAGAGACAGTGAGAGTGAGAGTGAGAGTGAGAGAGAGAGAGAGAGAGAGCGGAGAGAGAGAGAGAGAGAGAGAGAGCTCACCACAGAGACATCCACACATTCCAGTACCCTCCACGTAATAAATTGAGAATGAACGAAGAGCTACAGTAAAATCAGTGCTGTAACAGACTGGAAAACATACATGCTGTATAAAAGCCCAATGACCCACTTGGATGTTTTTCCTGTAATATGTTGCTGCCTGTGGTCTGGAGGAGCCTATGTAAAGAATCCCCAGAGTGTTCTGGGCAGCTCAGTAATCAAGGAGTAGAATGTTAACCCCTTTGTCCTCTGCACCAACACAATAACAAACTTCAAGAGACTAGTCTCAAATATAGGCTATAATAAACCCTGGATATCCTCTAGCACTGTAGTAGAGGGATGAGAATGTTCATCTTGCTGCAGGAATGCAACTGCAGGGCCAGGATGCAGATAAGTGGTCTGAGACAAACATAGGTTTGGCTGACAAGCAGCATCTGCATCAGAGAGAGAGGGTTAGATCCTTGCATCGAGAGGGCTCACAATCATGGGGAGCTGTTGGGTTTTGTAGCCTTTGGGAACATGATGTGACCCACCGTCCTGCCGACGGCCCCCTCCCCTCTCTTTCTCGCTCTCTGTCTGTCACAAAATGCTCTGCTCCACTCTGATAAGGAGACGCGAGGTTTCAATTGACGCATGTTTTTCTCCCACAGGACGAATCATTTTTGGGAAAAATAACATTTCACCGTTTGATGTTCATATTCTTAATATTTTATAACAGGATTTCATTTTTTATTTTTTTTTTACAACACTTATCCTCGAAAAGAGCATTGTGCACCAATCATCCTCTGGGTTATTTGAATGCATGACATGTGATGTCGCTCGAACCAGGGTACTTGCATAGACTAGTACTACAGTGTTTACATCTGGGGAGACTAGTGACATGTTTGCAGCCCGCACGCAACGATGCTGCACAACCATAGAATAGTAGCCTATTCTATGTGCATGCATCTGTATTTGCTCTATCACAAAGTAAATAGTAAAATAATAGTAAAATAGTAAAATAATCTAACTGGATACAGATTTGATGGAATTTAATTTAAAGCCATATATCATTTATATATATTTATTTACAGTTGAAGTCGGAAGTTTACATACACCTTAGCCAAATACATTTAAACTCAGTTTTTCACAATTCCTGACATTTAATCCTAGTAAAAATTCCCTGTCTTAGAGGTCAGTTAGGATCACCACTTTATTTTAAGAATGTGAAATGTCAGAATAATAGTAGAGAGAATGATTTATTTATTTTCTTTCTTTCTTTCATCACATTCCCAGTGGGTCAGAAGTTTACATACACTCAATTAGTATTTGGTAGCATTGCCTTTAAATTGTTTAACTTGTCTATCAGAAGCTTTTAAAGCCATGATATCATTTTCTGGAATTTTCCAAGCTGTTTAAAGTCACAGTCACCTTAGTGTATGTAAACTTCTGCTCCACTGGAATTGTGATACAGTGAATTATAAGTGAAATAATCTGTCTGTAAACAATTGTTGGAAAAATTACTTGTGTCATGCAAAGTAGATGTCCTAACTGACTTGCCAAAATGATAGTTTGTTAACAAGAAATTTGTGGAGTGGTTGAAAAACCAGTTTTAATGACTCCAACCTAAGTGTACAGTGGGGAAAAAAAGTATTTAGTCAGCCACCAATTGTGCAAGTTCTCCCACTTAAAAAGATGAGAGAGGCCTGTAATTTTCACCATATGTACACGTCAACTATGAAAGACAAATTGAGAAGAAAAAAAATCCAGAAAATCACATTGTAGGATTTTTTATGAATTTATTTGCAAATTATGGTGGAAAATAAGTATTTAGTCACCTACAAAATAGCAAGATTTCTGGCTCTCACAGACCTGTAACTTCTTCTTCAAGAGGCTCCTCTGTCCTCCACTCGTTACCTGTATTAATGGCACCTGTTTGAACTTGTTATCAGTATAAAAGACACCTGTCCACAACCTCAAACAGTCACACTCCAAACTCCACTATGGCCAAGACCAAAGAGCTGTCAAAGGACACCAGAAACAAAATTGTAGACCTGCACCAGGCTGGGAAGACTGAATCTGCAATAGGTAAGCAGCTTGGTTTGAAGAAATCAACTGTGGGAGCAATTATTAGGAAATGGAAGACATACAAGACCACTGATAATCTCCCTCGATCTGGGGCTCCACGCAAGATCTCACCCCGTGGGGTCACAATGATCACAAGAACGGTGAGCAAAAATCCCAGAACCACACGGGGGGACCTAGTGAATGACCTGCAGAGAGCTGGGACCAAAGTAACAAAGCCTACCATCAGTAACACACTACGCCGCCAGGGACTCAAATCCTGCAGTGCCAGACGTGTCCCCCTGCTTAAGCCAGTACATGTCCAGGCCCGTCTGAAGTTTGCTAGAGTGCATTTGGATGATTCAGAAGAGGATTGGGAGAATGTCATATGGTCAGATGAAACCAAAATATAACTTTTTGGTAAAAACTCAACTCGTCGTGTTTGGAGGACAAAGAATGCTGAGTTGCATCCAAAGAACACCATACCTACTGTGAAGCATGTGGGTGGAAACATCATGCTTTGGGGCTGTTTTTCTGCAAAGGGACCAGGACGACTGATCCGTGTAAAGGAAAGAATGAATGGGGCCATGTATCGTGAGATTTTGAGTGAAAACCTACTTCCATCAGCAAGGGCATTGAAGATTAAACGTGGCTGGGTCTTTCAGCATGACAATGATCCCAAACACACCGCCCGGGCAACGAAGGAGTGGCTTCGTAAGAAGCATTTCAAGGTCCTGGAGTGGCCTAGCCAGTCTCCAGATCTCAACCCCATAGAAAATCTTTGGAGGGAGTTGAAAGTCTGTGTTGCCCAGCGACAGCCCCAATACATCACTGCTCTAGAGGAGATCTGCATGGAGGAATGGGCCAAAATACCAGCAAGTGTGTGAAAACCTTGTGAAGACTTACAGAAAACGTTTGACCTGTGTCATTGCCAACAAAGGGTATATAACAAAGTATTGAGAAACTTTTGTTATTGACCAAATACTTATTTTCCACCATAATTTGCAAATAAATTCATTAAAAATCCTACAATGTGATTTTCTGGATTTTTTTTCCTCATTTTGTCTGTCATAGTTGACGTGTACCTATGATGAAAATTACAGGCCTCTCTCATCTTTTTAAGTGGGAGAACTTGACAATTGGTGGCTAACTAAATACTTTTTTTCCCCACTGTATGTAAACTTCAGACTTCAACTGTATTTATATTCCGGACTCTGACATTGCTCATTCTGATATTTATAAATGTTTTCTTTTAACTTTTTGGATTATGTATGTATTGTATTGTATTGCTAGGTATTACTGCACTGTTGGAACTAGAAACATAAGCATTTCACTGCACCTGCGATAACATCTGCAAGTCTGTGTACATGACCAATACACTTTGATTTAGTTTCCGATTTTGTAATATCTATGCTTTCCAAGGCCAGAAATAAAAACAATAAATATAATACTATAGTAATAACAAAAATAACAGTTATTAAATAAAAATAACACATTATTATACACATTGGATTATTATTATTATTATTAAATAAATTCTTATAATCATGGATATCCAATTTGCCAGTGTCATGAATAGGATGTGCGACGTGTGCAACAGACAGTTGGGAAAAGATTCATGATTTACGGGGGAGGAGTTTGAGGGGGTGTAACTGGGAGAGATTTCTTGTGGACTAATAACAGACTTGCAGGGGCGGTTCTGGATGATTGGCATGTTATTGAGTCTGGAGTAGAGATGGTAAACAATTCTTCTCTGGTGAGGGGAGTGGGAGGGGGAGCTGTAACCATGGTGATTAAACATGCCCTTTTCAGCATACAGTGACTGTACTTTCAGGAAAAACCTGAAAATATGTTGTTTGATACAATACAATACAATATCACTCTTCTAAACTCAAAAGACCAGTCCCTTTGTTGTAGAGGATGTTATTTTGCCTTTGCTGGAACAAAACCTGCATGTTTTAGGGGCCAAAAACGCTGAGAGAAGAGTATAAAAGGAGTATACTCATTATCTAATCACAACCATGATCTTTGAATGGTAATGAAATGTGAGCTCGTGTGTCATCTGACCTGGAAACAAGCCTACATCTGTGGCAAATCAAATGTACCATATGTTCGATTTGATTGGTTATCTCCTTCCTTGCTCTATTAACATGGATCCATTAACAGTTCACATAATCTGCATGCATCCATTTATTGTATTTTCCATACACCAAGACCATCTATACAGTAGCCACTTATTTTGTAAACAGTGTCAAAGCTCTCCGTCTCAAGATTACCAGCAGAGCCAAGAGCAGTAGCAGCAGTCTGCAGCCGTCTGGCCCAGCCGCCCCCACCAGGCCTGTGTAGCTCCTGCAGCCTGCAGTCTGAGTCCTCCCCGACCCCCAGCTCCCTGGGCTCCATCAGGCCACATCCTCATCCAGCAACCCGATCCTCCCCTGGAGCCCCCCAACGGATCACTCTAGACACTTGTTTAAAGCACATCAGCACAGCGAGCCAGATCTAGAGAGGATGCTTCCTTCCTACACTCAGCCTAGAACAGCCAAAGGCAAACAGCACCAACAAATCCAACACTACCGTTGCTATTACAGCAAAGCGTTTTCAAGGACTAGCTCAAATGGGCCGATTTAATCAGATGTTTTGCACATTTACAGACACAACATCCGCCTGTTGGTTTATGGAGTTACTGTAGGCCTACATGTTTTGCTTTAAACAGTCTTTTTTTATGGTCAAACTCTGTAGCGTCTACAATCATGCCAGATCTAGTTTTCTCATGCAGACAGCTGGCTCAGGAAAGCTTGAAAAACGTATCTTCAGTGTTTTGCAGGTGTACGTGAACTCATTCCTCCCAGCCCAGCGTTTTTGAGTCTCTTCCACTCCCATGCCCACTAAAGACCAGCACTGTGTTTTTCACTGAGGTATGTGCTGGTCTGTGTGTTCAGGCATGCATGGCATTTCACATCACCCACGTTCAGTCACAACAACACACACCCCTTCCTTCCACCCTCAGGCCTCAGCCCACAGGAGCTGCTGCTGCTAATGTTGCTGTCTTACACATATGCACTACATTACTATAAAGACATTTGTTTTCCTACCGTAGATGCATGTGAAAGACCATTTAGTGGAGAGCATTTTGAGTATAGGCCTACTCTTATGCAGCTATAGTGCCACAAACAACGTCTTCTGTCATAAACATTTGTAAATATTGTTGTTATACTTTTTTCAAAAAGGCTGAAATATCAAACATGCTTTTAGGAGTCAGGGAGTGGAAACATATTTAACCTTTATCAGCTATCAGCAGTGAGTCTTACACAATTATATACAGGAAGGGATTCTGGTCATAGAGAGATAGGGAAAGTTTGGAGCCTCCTATATTTGACGGGGACCCTTCCTGGATCCTAAATGTGTTGTCTAATCATGGTGGTTGTGTGAGGTCATGGGCTTCACAGATGAGGCAGCCCAGTCTCTCATCCCAGTCTCCCAGCCCAGTCTCTCAGCTCATGCCCAGACACAGACAGACAGACAGAGGATGCCTCTGGATCTTATTTTTAGTCCAAACAGTGGCCTCAGCAGTCTCCCTTATTAATTCTGGAAAATCTCCAAGTTCATCTGAGGACTCTTCACGGCGACTGAGTTCAAGCTGTCATGAATGAAAAACTGTTTGGAACGGAACTCTCTCTCCTCTCACTCTTGTTTTCTCGTCTTGTCATCTCCCGGTGTGACTAACCTGCCTACTAAGACATTGCTCAAATTAACGACAGCTCGTCATTTGATCTCCACACTCCTCCAATGTAGAGTGCTTTCAAATCAAGGAGTTATTGAGATGCCTGTTTTGTGACAGACAACAAAATGTATCATGAAATAAACTGTGGGAATATAGTGCATACTGCATTTTTCTGGCAAACCCATTCACATAAGAATGTATAGCCATGTTAAAGACCGTCAGCAAGAGCAAATCAAATGACTGGCAGTTTTGTTCTGGTCAGGCATGATGATGATGACATTCATGGTAGAACACAAACATGGGAAGCATGCATTCCGGCACACAAGGTTCTATCTGGGAGGGCCAAAGCAGCCATGCCTTCTCACTGGCTTAAACACACATTAGCATGGGAAAAGCCAAACTCAGCGAGAAACCAGGCTTTTTTTCACTGATTCAGAGGTGTTTCCTCTCACTGTAAGTGGCTTCTAAAAATACCTGAGTTACCAGATCTGCTTCAGTAGATGCACTGTGTTTCCTGGCAGCCCTGAGTTGGCTGGCTGTCTGGCTGACTGGCTGGCTGGCTAGTTGGCTGTCTGGCTGGCTAGTTGGCTGGCTGGCTGGCTAGTTGGCTGGCTGCCGAGTTGGCTGGCTGGCTGGCTGGCTGGCTGTCTGGCTGACTGGCTGGCTGGCTAGTTGGCTGGCTGGCTAGTCCGTCCCTCACACCCCCACCCAAAACATTACCATATAGTCCCTCCTCCCAGCACTACAGCCACATACACCATTACTAGTACTATTTCCCTATATCCAAAGCAACCAAAACAACTTAGCACATGATTTCTTGCCACGTGTCTGCATGTTCACCTAAGATATGCCCCATACTCCCACTTAACACATTCCATAGCATATCCCATTTTTTATTAAGTTGTGCAAGACTTTATTATTATTATTATTATTACTCCAATCACAACAATATAACTACACATGGCCTTTGTCCCCTACTCCATGACTTGTTCTGACTGAAGGAGGCGTGAGTGACGCACTTCAGTGTGGCTCTGCACCTCCCTGTCCCTAGACTGCAGGAGTCAGAGACTAGGAGCATTATAGGGGAACATTACACCACAACACAAGCTAATACTAAAACTGGCCAACACCTTGGCTACAAACCGGTCCTTTTTCATTAACTGGATTATTACTCTGCCTGTAAGTACGCTGTCTGCACAGAACAGAGACTGAGAGTCCACAAGCACAGAGCCAATCAGAGCCTCTGGATTGTGGCGGTTTTGATGCTGCCAAGCCCTATTTTTGTGGATAGCCATCTGCAGCTTTGCGGCAGGCTTCAGTACGATTGGCACACAGCACACACACTTCATCCTGGCACTGCGGCTTGCACACACTGCTGGCACAACATCTGGATTTAAAATGACATCTGTATTTTACATTTACTTCAAGGAAGCCCTAATCCTGATTAAGCAGACAAACATTTACCCTCACTTAAAAAGCGGATGAAGCTGTGTTCATATTCACTCTAGGCCTCCTCATTTGGATAAAATGGGAGTGCTTTACAAAAACTGATAATGTCATTAGTGAATTGCTAATCTGACAGCTGGTGGATAGAAAATCCAAAAAGTATACTTAAATGCTTAGTTGCAGTGTGTGTGTGTGTGTGTGTTTGTGCGTGTTCTAACCCAGACGACGGTACTGTTGTCTTGAGCCACTCTTTAACAGAGGTTGTCGGGGCGATATGTCTGACTCTGCAGTCTCTTCTCTTATCTTTCCTCTCCCTCCCTCCCTCTCCTCCTTCTCCCTCCCTCCCTCCCTCTCCCTCCCTCCCTCCTTCTCCCTCCCTCCCTCCCTCTCCCTCCTTCCCTCTCCCTCCTTCTCCCTCCTTCTCCCTCCTTCTCCCTCTCTCTCTGGTACGACCATGGCCAGGCAGCTGGCACACCCAGACCAGCCTTTGGCAAGATACATTTTGTTTTGCTGCCTATTTCACTGTCTTTCTCTGTCTCGTTCTGTTATGGGGATAGCAGCAAGCGTCTTCCACTTCTCCGGCTGGCATTCCGATCTTCAAGAAAATGTTGGTGGCCACTTAAGTTCTGACATCTGGCAGGGAGCCCCGTTTTCCCAGTGTAATTTAATTTTTATATTGTGTTTCTCAAGGCTTCATATGGGTGGTGTGTGGATGTTTTTCTTCTTTAAAAAGGACCAGCCAAGGGGTCAACAAGTGCAGTTGTGCCTGGTCTTGACATCTGTTCAGATAGGGCACAAAAATTGTCTGCCCAACTTCACTAAGGGCTTTGTTTGGATTTTAGGCCTTTCAAGTGTAATGGTCTGATAACGTTCTCCTCAGCCTGACTGTATCAATAGGTAGGCCATGATAACATAGACCAAGTACCCAACACAAAGTACCATAAGCTTCATTTAACATGAAAGAGACGTAGCCTAGGGTCTTTCACATCACATGGATATCAAGGGTTCAATGCTTGTTTTGCTGATTTCCTATCTGCCTATCTATTGTAAAGCCCAGAGCTCTCTGGCCGTTCATGGACACTGGATACAGATGAGAAGAAAGGCTACTCATACTGAATTACTGCCATGTTTACACACTGATACCATTATAGAGGTGTAGTCATATTAGAGGATACACTCCTTTTGTATAGTTTACACAAGAAAGATTTAAGAGTGTTATACCCTCCTCTGTTTCCAATTTCATCCCGTTTTATCAAAAGGCCACGTCAGAATGCAAACAGTAGAGACAAGATATTAGCACTCTTCTTTATGCTCCTTTGTTAGAGGACAATAAAAACAGCCGGTATGTGTTATGGTGAGGATTAAACGGCTTTGATTACACTAAGACGCTATTATATTGCCGTAAACAATGAACTCATAATAGCTTGTCCTCATTAAGCATTGGGTAACAACAGCACCAAATAAGGTACTGCAGTTACACATCCAGTGGTATAAAAAACGTCACTGTTTACGGTCTTTTAACAAATTAGGGGTTACGTCACCTAAGTTTCTCCCTCAGAATGAGTGAACGCAGTTCGAGCTTTGCAGTATAACTGAAGTTAATCTGGGGTATTATACCACACTTTTTACACTACTGACTTCCGATATGAAGTTTGACAGAACAATATTAAGAGCTTAAAAGTAAAAAGGGATAGCAGCAGAGGCTACACACAGCCTATCTAATCTCTGGTACACAACCAAAAGTACTTCATGGAGAGGGTTGCTTGGAAAACCCCAAGTGTTGTTGTTGGTTAGTGAGAGGGGCAAACTGTGAGGTCGCCTGGCTGACGCAGGGATCACGGGATTGAGGATAGGGGCCAGAGGCCAGGGGCCAGAGCTGAGAGCAAGCCTGGCCTGGTTAGCCCTGGTCAGCGCTCAAACAGTACACACTTCATTTTATTCCCCCTTTTCACCTTCTCTTTTCAGTGGGAGGAGAGTTTTGCCCTTCCTCTCGCTCTCTCCCCACCACTATTTTTTTAGTCTCTCTTCCCCCTTTTAGGGACCCCGTGCAGCTCATATGGCCACCCTAGAGCGAGAGGAGAAGAAACAGAGGGAAAGAATGAGAGAGAAAAAGGAGAAGGACAGAAGTTTTAGTCACTGGTACAGCCATTATGAGCTTCAGAACTATATAAGCCCATAATGCAGATAGGCTTAACTAAGCTGTTCTCGCTCCGTGCTTCCCCTCGTTTTGATACTGTGTCTCTTGTTGGAGCTGGCTGGAGATTGGGCTGTGCGAGGCTAGTGTTCGTGCGCTGGTTTGGAAAATGCACGCTGTGTCTGTGACATTCACAGGACGTGGCATGTGCGCAGGGCTGCAGAGCCCACCCCCAGTGAAGCCCCTCTGACACATCACACTCAGTTACCATTAATGTCCACTGTCAGTGTGGGCTCCCATGGGCCAGTGTGAGGTCCGCTGAGACAGGGCAGGAGTGCATAAACACACACACACACACACACACACACACACACACACACAAACACAGCTGCACACAAGTGCTCCTCGATCTAACAATTGGACAGTACTCCCTGGCTAAAACCATGTGTTATGGTGTGTTATTGTGAATATAGCTTAAGTTGTACTGTTGCAAAACTTCCTTCATCACCAGCTGAACTTCACAAACATATTGGAAACCCAAGAATGAGGGAGACAGATAAAAAGAGATACAGAGACAGAGGCAGGGACAGACAGAGACAGGGACAGACAGGGACAGAGACAGACAGAGACAGACAGAGACAGGGACAGACAGAGACAGAGCCAGGGACAGAGACAGAGACAGTCAGAGACAGAGACAGGGACAGACAGACAGTCAGACAGAGACAGACAGAGACAGGGACAGGGACAGACAAAGACAGGGACAGACAGAGACAGGGACAGGGACAGAAACAGACACAGGGACAGACAGAGACCCAGACAGGGACAGACAGAGACCCAGACAGGGACAGACAGGGACAGGCAGGGACAGTGACAAACAGACAGACAGGGACAGACAGAGACAGTGACAGAGACCCGGACAGGGACAGAGACAGGGACAGACAGAGACAGAGCCAGGGACAGAGACAGTCAGAGACAGAGCCAGGGACAGACAGACAGTCAGACAGAGACAGACAGGGACAGGGACAGACAAAGACAGGGACAGGGACAGACAGAGACAGGGACAGGGACAGACAGAGACCCAGACAGGGACAGACAGAGACCCAGACAGGGACAGGGACAGACAGGGACAGGGACAGACAGAGACCCAGACAGGGACAGACAGGGACAGGGACAGACAGAGACAGTGACAGACAGACAGACAGGGACAGACAGAGACAGTGACAGAGACCCGGACATGGACAGACAGGGACAGGGACAGACAGAGACAGACAGGGACAGGGACAGGGACAGACAGACAGACAGGGACAGACAGAGACAGTGACAGAGACCCGGACAGGGACAGACAGGGACAGGGACAGACAGAGACAGACAGGGACAGGGACAGACAGAGAAAAATAGATACAGAGACAAACAGAGAAATAACAGGGTAGCTTAGGTGGCTCTGAATCACAAGGATTGATCTCTGTACCAGACAGGTGTCACTTATCTGGCGTGGCAGAGAGGGAGAGACAGAGATGGAGAGATGGAGGGATGGAGAGATGGAGAGGGGGAAGGGGAAGAGTGAGTCAGCCAGTCTGCCAGGCAGCTCTGTTCTGTTCTGATCTGAGGCCTGGCCCAACAATTCACATCCCCCCAGTGACAGATTAGCCCTTAGTTGGATTAAGGAGGAGTCAGCGCTAGCTCCACGTAGGAGAGGTGAAATGTCGTCAGAGCACTGCAGGAGGAATCAAGGGGGCTGCGCTGCAGTGGAGAGCGCAACACAAGACAGCGGGGGGCCCAGGGAGCAGGACGCTGGGCCAGGGGCAGATGGCCAAGGCTCTGCTCCACTCCACAGGCACAACACGCCACGGCACGACACAGGCAACAGTCAGTTAGTCAGTCAGTCCCTAAAAAACTCCACTCAGGCATTACCCCCCCCCCCCCAACCCCATGCGCTGCTCTAAGCATAATCCAACATTCTGCAGCGCCTTTAAGGCACAAATCACAACAGAGCCATGGCTGAAATGGTGCCTGTGCATGTTTGTGAGCGTGTGCATGTGAATTGAGAGACCTCACGTGAACAGCAGTGGGCAGGACTGCTGAGAAGGAGGAGGAAGAGGAGGAAGAAAGAGACCCTGCTGTAATCCTCACAGGAGGAGGAGTGTAGCAACATAAAGAGGAGCTACCCACTGAATTGACAGACGTCAATTCAACGTACAGTGCCTTCAGAAAGTATTCACACCCCTTGACTTATTCCACATTTTGTTGTGTTACAGCCTGAATTTAAAATGGATTACATGTTGTTGTTTTTTTATCAACCATCTACACAAATTACCCCAAAATGACAAAGTGAAAACGTGTTTTTATTTTATTTTAGCAAATATATAGACAATTAAATACTGAAATATCTCATTTACATAAGTATTCACACCCCTGAGTCAATACATGTTAGAATCACCTTTGGCAGCGATTACAGCTGTGAGTCTTTCTGGATAAGTCTCTAAGAGTTTTGCACACCTGGATTGTACAATATTTGCACATTATTCTTTGTAAAATTCTTCAAGCTCTCTCAAGTTGGTTGTGGATCATTGCTAGACAGCCATTTTCAAGTCTTGCCATACATTTTCAAGACGATTTAAGTCAAAACTGTAACTAGGCCACTCAGGAACATTCAATGTCGTCTTCGTAAGCAACTCCAATGTATATTTGGCCTTGTGTTTTAGGTTATTGTCCTGCTGAAAGAAGCAGGGAGCGAGAACAAGAGTCCGAGCCACAGGAAGTGCTAAACCCCCACAACGTCAAACATAAGACATCCAGAAATGATTGAAACGGAATACCCAAGTTCTCTCCCCCAAACAAACAATGAAGCCCATTGTGGAATGTTGTGGCACACTCACAGCCAGGGGAGACATAAAGACACAGTTTGAAAAAGCCTCTTCCCCCCCTCTCCAAACCCCCTCCCTCTCAGATGGACCATTGACGAGGCCAGGCAATGCCACAGCCCACTTCGCGGCCCCTGTTCTGAAAAATATGCCCTTTGTCTTCTTGTCGCCAGAGACCTCACAGAGCTAAACAGCCATGCAGACCCAGGTTCAGAAGCACTACCGCTGCCAGCCAGCAGGGGGCTGGACTACACCAGACTAGACTAGAGGAGAAAAACAGGCTGCTGCTGCCACTTTGTACTGTTTTACGACTGGGGAACAAGGTGCAGAGTAATGTTACCCACAATTACACAGAGAACAACCAAAACAATAACGTAGGAAGCAACTGTTTCCTAATCATGGGGAACATTACCAATACCAGACCCATGTTCCACCCCCAATACTGTATGGCCTCACTATAATAAAGATTCATTATGTTTTTAGTTACAGCATATTTGTATATGGTCCCTAGAGTATTTAATCTTAATATGTTTATGAAAACAAAAATGTTTTTCAGACATGATCCCAAAGTGAAAAATACTAAGTTCTCCAGTCACACACAAGCACTCAGTGAGAAACTACCAGCCAATCACGTTACATGATCAGACACAATAACAAACAACCGATTCCTCATTGAGTCTACTCAATTGGCTTGTATGAAACTGATCAATTGTTGGCCACTTCAGGCATTCAAGCAGTACAGTCTATGTCTTAGCTCATTCTGCCTGGGGGCTTTCCCCTAACAAACTACTATAATTCTATTTTCCCTTCATTCAAAATTAGGATATTTTGTTCCACTCACATGCCAGTGTAAACCTGAGGAGGCTCCTGCACCTGACCTTCCCACTTAACACAGCTAACCTGCCCATTCAGCAAAACTCCCAGACCATATCCTACTACAAACAACCAACGAACAGACCAACCAGCTCCAACACACCAACAAACCATCCTGTCTGTGGTAGAAGGAAGAGAGATAGTAAAAGTTTCAGTTTAGTTTAACATAGAACATCTGTGCATTAAATGAACCAGATGGAATGGCATGTTCTCCACTACATACGTCCCTTTATCACCCCAAGTGTAGTATGTCTCCTGATTTGACATATACTTTTTTTACATTGTGCATTATTGCTGATGTTTGATGTAATAATTTGTTTAAGGTTTTTCATGAATGTTCAGTTAACTGTCACTGGTATGGAAGATGCCAAATTACACAGACCTAGGGAAATATTTACTGTTACACAGTGGTGAAGTACAGCTCTGGAATCGGTTCAAAAACATGACTATGGCTGAAGCTAGTAAAACAAGAAAATAAGGAGTTTATCTAGGAACTAAAAGTAAGGGCATGTTGATTAATCAAAAGTTATTTTCTCCCACACTAATATCTGTTGAGCCAGAATGCTCTACAAAATTATATTTCCTCAATGTGTTAAGCATTGCCCTGGTTTTGCATTGCTGCTAGTCACATATCATTACTGTGTAACAATGGTATCACAGTGTAGAGACGGGGTGAGAAAAGGAATCCCACTTGCTAGATCAATGAGTTAGTTCCTCTAACTAACATGTCTCCTCCTAACCTGTGTGTGTTGTTGACTTACCGAACTGCAGACAGGGAGCAGATAGCTGCCTGGCTCAGCGAGGAAGTGGGAGCACGCTGCTCAATCAGTGACCCATCAATCACACAGAGAGAGGGAGAGGAGAGAGGGAGCAAAAACTGGAAACTGGAGACCATATCCTTTAACTAGCACTCAAAAGAAATTAATCAAAGAGCTGTCTAGGACTTTCCAAGCATTGGTTTCACTTGTGGTGATTTGATTAGAACCACTGGTGCTGTGACCCGTCTGAGAGTTCCCTATGTCCTGCAGCCTGGTGTGGTACCTGCTACTAGGCTATATCCAGCTACTGCCCAGCCCACCACTACAAGGCCTTAGGCCTCACAACACTGTACTGGGCTTTGAGACAAGTAGGGGTTTGCAGCACTTTGTTTTCAGGAAAGTATGGGTTTGGGGAAAGGTTGGTAAAGGGAGGGGTGGGATTGGGATTGATCGTCTGTGTATTTTCCACAGTGTGGGAGAGAGAGAAGGAACAGGAACACAACCCAGCTGGAGGTTGGGTTAGCACCAGACAGCCTGCAGATCAAAGGCACATTCCAACCCTCCTCCCCAGTCCCAGCCCAGCCCTTTTCTGCCTGCAGGAGGACATTCTTACTGACTAAATGCAATACAAGGCACACCTGAAGCATTTTATTACCAGCCCGCCTGCCTTCTCTGGAGGGAACATAGACAGGCCAAATAAAACCTTACAACCTGTGAGCTCACACAGCTCAGTGGTTGGTGTTTTGATCAATGTGGCTTTAACTTTGAATAAGAAAATCTCTAGAACAGTGAACAGAGTGCAGTAACGGCGCCAGAGCCTTTTGTTTGCCTCCATGGCCTCAGAGTAAGGTCAGACTAGAGAAGGGAAGGGCAGCCTCAGTTGAGTAAGTGCAGACGGTGAGTAGAAAACAACGCTGGGGCCATCCTCCTCGTGTCTTGGGCCGGCTGACAACATGTGGGGGGGGGGATCACCATGACAACACACAGGCCCTGGAAAACCACAACCTGAGTTACCAGCTTTCTTGGAAATCTGGCCAATTCTCAGGTACCTCTAATGAGGAGAATGAGGAGCCTCTGCTGAGGCTCTCATACTGTATATCCTCCAGTTAATCCACAGTGTCTCAAGCATTAGCCTACCTTTCCATGTTTACACAATGCCTTCTCATTTCTCAACGAGTTAGCTAGTTGCCTTTTTATGGGCTGCCATTTAACATAAGAAAAAAACGAATGCTAAAAAGTTCAGAGATGGAACAAAGGGGAGATAAATCTAAATCAGCGTCAGGAGGGGACAGGCTAAATGAAAAACACTCCCCCAAGCCCAGTAGTTGTCTCTTTGCCTGAACAAAATTGCCTTCTGCCTCCATAAACGCCCCTGTATGCTTATTCAACAGCAGGCCTGAGTTATCTGGGCTCTTTCACAGAGCTTTGGAAAATAAAAATGGAGGGAGGGCTGGTGGGGGTGGTGAACGTTCGACCCATTTCCCCTGACGTGGGCCCCTGGTCCCATCATGCATCAAATGGAGCTCAGGGATGGAGGGGCAGCCATGCCAGCATTGTTGGCGGTTTAAGGATGGATGCTAGCAATGAGAACATGGATCAATAAGTCTTGGCGGTCTGAACACCACATGTCAGGGACATCCATGTAATATATTGCCTCCACAAAGAGGAACAGAGGTTTCAACTCGCTGTGACCTCACACTGACAATGTATAAGAAAAATGTGACAAACAATGTTCCCTCAGGTCGGGACAAAGAGAGCACTTCCAGTGTTCACAGTTTTCATCGCTCCCTCTACGCCTTCGGGAGACACACTGATATTGATGTGTTTAATTCTACTGGGAAAGAAGCAGAGAAGAAGCAGACACCAATCAATTGTAATAATACATGAAGATTTCTACTCTACCTGTGGGAGAACTGAAGATCCTGAAGATGCATATGCGAAAAGAGAAATGTATCTTTAGATGCCGATGTATGGGGGACATGATAGGAGACAGTCAACACCTCACACACGAACATATACAGATACATAAAACCATTCCTGCAAGTCATTGAGGTGTTCACAATGTGAATTAGAGAATGGAAAACAGAGAGCGCTAGAGTGGGGCATTCTTCCTTCAACACCCCAGACGGAGGCTGATCTGGTCAGGCTGCAGAGTGAGCAGTTTGGGGCGGAAAGGAAGCTCAGCCCAAACGAGGTCTTTCTTTCCACACTACTCTTTGCGTCGGAGAAGGCAGGAACAAAACACAAACACACAAAGCCTGCGGAAAGGAGAGGAGAGGCAGAGTGTGTGGGCCCACCCCAAGCTCCTCCTTATCCAGCTAACATATACACACACACACACTCCACCACGATCGCCTCGCTGAGCTGCGTCACGCACACACCACATGACCAACTCCCCCTCCCGCTACCTCTCTCTCTCCCTCCCTCCTTTCCGCCCTCATTCATAAAATGGCCGCTTCACAACTCCAGCTGCTGGCATGGGATTTATAAATGAAGAGTCACAGGCAGTGGCGGGTTTAGAGAGGGAGGAGGGGGTGTTTGTGTTTTTCTATTTTTCTTCGCTCTTTCTCTCTATCTGTCTGTGTATCTGATTCCACACCCGCTTTTTTCATTACGCACAATATAAGGATTTCTCCTTGTCCTCTCTGCGTATGCCAGCCTTAGCCCCTTTCACTTGCTCTCCAGGGTTGTGCTCAGTTCAGAATTGAATTGTGAATGCCTCAAATTCCAACTCAATAATTGAATTTGAATTGAAGTAGTAAACAGGATACAGAATTGCAATTTGAATTTGAATTAAAGGAAATTAATTGAATTCAGTGAAATTCTATTAAATTAAAATGCCTCTTCTATTCTATATTAGGTGTAGTCTATACAAATATAATGTACATCTTGTACATAAAACATAAACGCATATAAAATATGGATGAAACAACTGATTTTCAGGACAAACTTAAAATGAATGATCAAGGAAAATAATTAATAGCTTACATTTTGTTCAATATGGGAAAATATTATGTTTCCCAGAATGCATTACTTTAACCCTGAAGTTGATCCTTCAAAAAGAAGCCAAACAAATGAATTAGTTGGTGGAAATATAATAGGCTATTCTAAGCACTAAAGTTAAAAGAGTATATGAACATTGTTTCCAAAGAAAAGTGATATTTCTTTAGTATCTGGAAGTTGACCTGTCAGATTCAATGAAACTCTCATGTTCTATGACTGAGTGGAATTTCTTTGAATTGCACTGAATAAAATATTACTTCCTGTCACTTTAAATTCTACATCCTGTGGGGTGTGGCCAATTCATTCGAATTTCAACTCATGAGTTGAATGGGAGTCAATTCCAAAATTCTGAATTGAACACAACCCTTCTGCCCCCCACCCAAAAACAAACCTGATACCCCCATGGCCTGGGAGGGAAACCGAAGCTCTGTCTCAAGCAGGGAGAGAGCGGGCAGAAGCGGGAGTGGGTGACTCCTCCTCAGAGGCCAGCGAGAGGGAGCAGGGACATTCTCACGTTCCAGTCCAGGAACACAACTTCCATGTGTCTGCCATTTTACCACATCACACACTGAGCCTTGAGGCAAGGCAACATAGAACCTACTGTTACCGCATGATGCCCTGCTGTTTCTCTTTACAAAAACACTTTGTTTTTGTCTTTTTCTTTTATAGGATACTGTAAAATAATCTAGATCCTGTGAGAGATTGCATTTGAAAAGAGCAAACAGACAAGGCAAGGAGTACCAATGGACTGTGTTCCTGAGCAGCTCATTCCAGACTGCCACAGCCGTATAAATGATCAATCAGAGGGAGAGGGACAGCACCAGGGTTGAGTTCCAGGGGAGACGACTGAGACAGCAGCGTCAAAACCGTTCAGACAAAGCCACAGGGCGCAGGCAGGCATCCTGCATCAGCCAGTGTGTATGTGTATGCGCATGCCTGCCTGCGTGCACGTGGATCTGAGGTGAATGAGTGCATGAGCGGTACTGCGTCTGATTCTCCTTTCCGCCACACTGCAGCGTCTTCTGCTGTGAGCAGACAAATTAAAACTCACTCAAGCAAGAGGCTTGGCTATACCCCTCTCCGCTATCCCCTCCCACTCCTGGGCTGGGGGGCACAGCCAAGCCAAGCGGACCCACCTCTTGCCTAAGTGCATTTTAATTTGGGAGGGGTGGGGCAGGGCCTCTGTGGCAGGGCAGGACACGCACGTGTGCCACACAAAGGGGCATGTGTTTACAGAACATGTGGGGACACACACAGAGTGACTGACAGGGGCCAGTCTCAAGATACATGAGGACAAAAACAAACCCTGCTGCCTCCTCTCATATCATCACTACTCTCTAATGAACCAATATGGATACCAACCCCTGTATGACCCATTATTTCATAATGAAATTGAGTCTCCTTTTGAACAGGATAAATATATGCATCTACAAAGAATGTAGTTGTGCACATATCTACTGTACTGTGCTACACTGTACATCTTTTAAAGTCAGTATTTTTAGTTGTTGAGTTGTTGAGCTATTACCAGGATATTACATTTCCCTTCCTCAGCCCACTACCCACGCAGGCTACCTCCAGCCCACCCACCCACTGCCTGCCTGCCTGCCTGTCTCTCAGCCCTGGCCCAGTTCCACTCAAACTTTCCACAGATGGGCACGGGCTTTGTGGCGGTCGGTGTGTTTTGCATGCAGCCTGCGTCAACCACACCACAGCCTGGGGACCAGAGGCTGCCACCACAGGGGCGGAGCCAAGGGACAACAGCCTGACGGGGGCAGAGCTAAGGCATCGGCATGGCGACGTCACTCACCATATCTGAGGGGCCGACACAGGAGAAAGGCTGGTCTAACACACAGGCCCTGCTGCATAGTGTGGTTTATGCAGCCAGGCTATTTATATGTGTCCCTCCTTCAGCGGAAGAAGCTGGACCTATTGAATCCAGATGTGAGAGGACAGACAGACAGCACAAGACAGAACCAGAGCTGGAAGAGACAGGGCCAGAGTGGCAGCCTACTGTGTCTGAACAGAGAACACTGTCACACAAACACAGGTAGGAGATGATAGGCCTCTGATCAATGTCACTCAACATGGGTTCACAATGAGGAGAGGGTCATTACATCCATACTGTATATGGGACAAGTACAGATGAAAACAAAGTTAACACGCACATACATTCCTGTAACACTACAGACATGTAGAGACAAAGAGAGACTGCACAGTACTGTGTGATGTGCAGGGCGGTACAGTGCACATACCAACAGCCCTTGCAAATTTGTACCAAAACAAATCACCCATCGTCAGTCACACAGACACACAAATACAAAGAGAGAAGCGCAGTGAATGTAGGTCATCTAAAAAGGGCCATGGTGTATGAATCCATTTCCGGATCTTTCCATGTACTTTAATATTTCATCAGCCCTGGTCAAGCTGCATTGGTGATTTTATGAAATAGTCAGGATAAAGTAAGTGCTATTCTGAAGAGCCTATAGCCTATAGCTTAGCCCAGCGCAGCACTCCCCGTCCCTGTAGGTCCATAGCACTTGAATGACAATGAGGGCTTGTGGGACAGGGCTAAATGTGTTGTGACCCCTGACGATGAATTGCCAGAGGCCAGCCTTCCTGTGGGCCTGGAGCCCATTGATCTGCTGCAGATCCCAATGACACATCATCAATCCCTAGTCAACAGCTCACAGAGGGGTTGGAGGGGCTACAAAGGCCAGGAGGTCTTCACTCTGACACTCACTCCTCCTGCAGTGGTCTATGATAAGAGAGGAACCATACTAGAGACTCCCCCTCACTTTCTCTCTCTCTCTCTCTGGACCTCCACAGTCATAGACTTACAGGACAAGTGATGTCCAGTCAAGAGAGTGGATTTCAGACCGTAGACAATGGAGAATCTGGTTAACCACTAGTACAGTCGTGGTCAAAAGTTTTGAGAATGACACAAATAATAATTTTCACAAAGTCTGCTGCCTCAGTTTTGATGATGGCAATTTGCATATACTCCAGAATGTCATGAAGAGTGATCAGATGAATTGCAATTAATTGCAAAGTCCCTCTTTGCCATGAAAATGAACTTAATCCCAAAAAAACATTTCAGCCCTGCCACAAAAGGACCAGCTGCCATCATGTCAGTGATTCTCTCGTTAACACAGGTGATAGTGTTGACGAGGACAAGGCTGGAGATCACTCTGTCATGATGATTGAGTTAGAATAACAGACTGGAAGCTTTAAAAGGAGGGTGGTGCTTGAAATCATTGTTCTTCCTCTGTTAACCATGGTTACCTGCAAGGAAACAAGTGCCGTCATCATTGCTTTGCACAAAAAGGACTTCACAGGCAAGGATATTGCTGCTAGTAAGATTGCACCTAAATCAACCATTTATCGGATCATCAAGAACTTCAAGGAGAGGTTCAATTGTTGTGAAGAAGGCGTCAGGGCGCCCAAGAAAGTCCAGCAAGCGCCAGGACCATCTCCTAAAGTTGATTCAGCTGCGGGATCGGGGCACCACCAGCTCAGAGCTTGCTCAGGAATGGCAGCAGGCAGGTGTGAGTGCATCTGCACGTACAGTGAGGCAAAGACTTTTGGAGGATGGCCTGGTGTCAAGAAGGGCAGCAAAGAAGCCACTTCTCTCCAGGAAAAACATCAGGGACAGACTGATATTCTGCAAAAGGGTTGGACTGCTGAGGACTGGGGTAAAGTCATTTTCTCTGATGAATCCCCTTTCCGATTGTTTGGGGCATCCGGAAAACACCTTGTCCGGAGAAAACAAGGTGAGCGCTACCATCAGTCCTGTGTCATGCCAACAGTAAAGCATCCTGAGACCATTCATGTGTGGGGTTGCTTCTCAGCCAAGGGAGTGGGGTCACTCACAATTTTGCCTAAGAACACAGCCATGAATAAAGAATGGTACCAACACATCCTCCGAGAGCAACTTCTCCCAACCATCCAATAACAGTTTGGTAACGACCAATGCCTTTTCCAGCATGATGGAGCACCTTGCCATAAGGCAAAAGTGATAACTAAGTGGCTCGGGGAACAAAATATAGACATTTTGGGTCCATGGCCAGGAAATTCCCCAGACCTTAATCCCATTGAGAGCTTGTGGTCGATCCTCAAGAGGCAGGTGGACAAACAAAAACCCACAAATTCTGACAAACTCCAAGCATTGATTATGCAAGAATGGGCTGCCATCAGTCAGGATGTGGCCCAGAAGTTAATTGACAGCATGCCAGGGCGGATTGCAGAGGTCTTGAAAAAGAAGTGTCAACACTGAAAATATTGACACTTTGCATAAACTTAATGTAATTGTCAATAAAAGCCTTTGACACTTATGGAATGCTTGTAATTATACTTCAGTATACCATAGTAACATCTGACAAAAATATCTCATAACACTTAAGCAGCGAACTTTGTGAAGACCAATAATTGTGTCATTCTCGAAACTTTTGACCACGACTGTACAGTATGCCCATGCATTTTCAGACGTGGATGGTTAAGTATTCTGTCTAAGTATACTCAGATTAGTATTCTCAGAAATAACATACTGAACTTTTGATCCAGTTTTTGCATCTGATTTGCACCAGCCTCCATTGTGAAAGCAGACACACACACACGCACACACAAACGAGTGGTTGTGGGACATCAGTCAGTATGAGGTCTGAACAGGAGCCATTGTGGATTGAGATCCCAGCCACACTGCAGCCCACTCTCTCCTCTAATATACCCAGAGATGAACAACGACGTCAGCCCGCAAGCAGCCTGCATGACGTCAACAGATGTGAGCTTTGACCAGGAGCCTGAACTGTCTGGACGTCATGTTGAAATTGTGGCCCACCATAACAGAGAGTGAGATCAGCTTTGAACAGAGGAGCAAAATAAAACAGCAGTATTTCAGTGCAAGCATCACTGTCAGTGCAATGGTATAATTATGTGTCTGCTCTCCTCTCTAATAACGCTGAGGTATTCCTGGTGCCCACAGCACATCCAGTGTTCATAGAAACACTCACGTCTTGTTGACCTGTGGGTGCTGACTTATATTTACAGAGAAGTGATAGGGATGGTAGAGTGTATACTAATAAAACACATATTTTAACCAAGGGGAGATAGATTAACGTCAAATTGGATTTCAGGTCTCTCCAAATGAGTCAGCATTTCTCTATGCCTCATGCCTTCCTTATTAACACAGCAGCCGTGTGCTCTAGCTCTGTCCAGTGAGGGGTAACACAGAAAGACAGCGTTGCTATTGTATTACGTTAGCTAAAAAATGACATCATGTTGCTGCTCAACTAACTAACTGAGTTGTGTAGATATGACTGGGTGAAAGGAACCAAATGGGAGTAGCTCTGGGTTCGGTGAAGAGGGTTGGAAAAAAAGAGCACACACACATAAACATACACCTCGGAGTGCATTCCATCTCTTCCTCCATGTGCTGCACTCTGAGGCTCCTCCCCCAGGGCCATCCGCCACGAGGTGGGAGCAGGATCTGACATTCCACAGGGCTACGTGTGACGCCACACAACAGCTTAGGCACAGGGGCAGGAACAGGGGCAGGGGGCCTACCCTGCCAGTCCCAACACAGCCAATCACACTCAATCACATAAGGATGCATAGCCTCAATACAACAACCTTCTCACCAACCATGTCATGTCACATAATACTTGATTTTTAAAGGCCCTAAATGTTTTGATTTGTGATATTTGTTATGTTCCTGTGCTGGTCAAGGTTACAGACCTCCCCGCCCATCATCCAGACCACATTACCATCAAAACACGGGAGCAGCGTTTGAACTGAGCCCAGTGACCAATGGGGAGCAGAGGAGGGCTAATGGGCTTAAATGAGTGTCCAGACTGCGCACTGCTCTCCTAAGCCTGTTTGACCAGCTGTCTGTCTGTCTAAAGACGGCTAGAGAGTGCCTCACTCACGCACTAACTTAAGGGAGTGCTCGGAGAGGCTAAACACACTCCTGCATAGCGGCTGCCCCTCTCATCTGTTCCACCAACCGCCAGCCTCTCCTCCAACAAAACAAAAGGCAATATTGACTAGATGCAGAAAGCAACAAGGGGGGAATCCAAAAAGGAAAAGCTACAACTTTTAACTCCCTCAAAAACATCCCAAAAACTTCTTACAAAACAAAAAAGTCATCCTAATTCAAATTCAGATCCGGGGACCTGAGAGGACAGAAATGCTTCAGCCAGTATTCCGTACAGCTCCTCGCCTGTGACATCCTTCAATCCCAAGAAGCGATCAGCTGCAGATATTATGATATCAATCTTTCTAGAATTCTTATCCACTCCGGCAGTGCAGTTTATCACCATAGCAATAAATGCCAAAAGGTCCACAGCATTAGACTGCAGCACTAGACTGTGGTGCCTCCACCACGGCGACCGTCACACTCCCACTTTCTTTCACTCTTTTCGCTGCTTCGGCATAAGAGACACGCTGGACAGCTGTTAGCCTGGCGATCTCTGCCTCCTTCACCCTAAGAGGGCACTCAGGGGACTCATGTGCATGTTCTCCACTACAATTCCAACATTCATTGTCCTCTTCTATCGGAAAATGATCACTCATACCCAGTTTCCTACAAACACTTGACACATGTCCAAGCGCTTTGCCGTTTGTACATTGCAATACCCTGGGAACAAATGCTCTCACAAAATAATTCACATAACCCATCTTGACGTGTATAGGGAGAGACTCCTCTTCAAAAAAGAGTAGCACTGACACCCTGTTCTCTTTTCTTCCATTGACCTTACGAGACAACCGACAAACACCAACTACTCCAGGAATTTTCCGACAAACCGACAAACATCAACTTCCCGAGAGACCCCAGAAATCACTCTTGGTGCCCTGCTCCGAAAAGTCAACTCTTTCGCCTTCATTCTGGTGAGGCCCAACATGCGCAAATTTGACCTCCGCTTCCGCCATTTTCCTCGCCACCATCTTCTTCTCCTTCGTTGGGGTTTATGTCGGTGTGCATACCAATATTAGGTGCATTACCGCCACCTACCGGGCTGGAGCGTGATGGAGACTATGGAGGTGTTCTAGATTCTACACTCTAGTCTACATTAATGGAGGAGGGACATTATTGCTGAGTGAATTAGTTTGTTCTGAACAGGTTTTGAGTAAATTGGGGAGGGTAAAGCTTATTCCCAGGGATGAGATCGCTCTTCTGAGCGTTTACCTTTGATGTTCATAGGTTTGACAATGAAGGAGGACGTGATCTGTAGTTTCTGCTACTGGACATTTGGGACATGAACCTGTGTTAGCCGCCATCTTTACCGGCCACAGCCCCCTATGGAGGGTGGGCGTGGAGCAGACGGTGAGTGACAGACAGATCCAAATACCCCTCTTCACAGCACACAGAAGGGGGCAGGGTCCGTTGTGGGCGGAGTTGACCAAGGCTGGCACCGCCCACCACACGTTTTCATTGGTTGAGGCAGTATTGCCAATTTAGCGCCAGTCAAATGTCCATTGCTTGTGTTTCTTGGCCCAAGCAGGTCTCTTCTTCTTATTGGTGTCCTTTAGTAGTGGTTTCTTTGCAGCAATTCGACCATGAAGGCCTGATTCACACAGTCCCCTCTGAACAGTTGATGTTGAGATGTGTCTGTGACTTGAACTCTGTGAAGCATTTATTTGGGCTGCAATTTCTGAGGCTGGTAACTCTAATGAACTTATCCTCTGTAGCAGAGGTAAATCTGGGTTTTCCATTCCTGTGGCGGTCCTCATGAGAGCCCGTTTCATCATTGCGCTTGATGGTTTTTGCGACTGCACTTGAAGAAACTTTCAAAGTTCTTGAAATGTTCCATATTGACTGACCTTCATGTCTTAAAGTAATGATGGACTGTTGTTTCGCTTTGCTTATTTGAGCTGTTCTTGCCATAATACGGACTTGGTCTTTTACCAAATAGGGCTATCTTCTGTATACCCCCCTACCTTGTCACAACACAACTGATTGGCTGAAACGCATTAAGAAGGAAAGACATTTCACAAATGAACTTTTAAGAAGGCACACCTGTTAATTTAAATGCATTCCAGGTGACTATATCATGAAGCTGGTTGAGAGAATGCCAAGAGTGTGCAAAGCTGTCATCAAGGCGAAGGGTGGCTATTTGAAGAATCTCAAATATAAAATATATTTTGATTTGTTTAATAATTTTTTGGTTACTACATGATTCCATATGTGTTATTTTCATAGTTTTGATGTCTTCACTATTATTCTACAATGAAGAAAACAGTTTAAAAAAAAAGAAAACCCCTTGAATGAGTAGGTAAGTCCAAACTTTTGACTTGTAGTGTAAGTCACAGAGAAGCACAACGGGAGGGGGGTGTGCGGCAGGAGAGGTGGCGAAAATGCTACGTTGGGGACCGCAGCTGTGCCGCAGCCATGAAAATTGGTGCTGTAATGTCGTCATGGCAACAGAAAAATTTAATCTAGCGACTTCTAGTGACAAATCAAGGAGCCAGTAGCGGTTCTCACTGAAATATTGTTGGCACCACTGGGTTGAGATGCATTCACATTCTACCATGCTCGACACAACGTAGCATGCGTGGTGATACGTCAGCACATACATGTAGCTAACAGATCAGCTAGCTTGCCACTCTAGCTAGCTAGTTAGCTGGCTAACGTTATAGGTTTACAGAGTCACATCTAACAATACAAATCTTTGTTTTCTAATCTATTTTTAGGTAAACTAATCATTTCTGTTGACTGTAAATACTTTTTATGCATGCTTATGGTGTTATAACGATGAACTTTTCACATGTTTACTCCTTTGCTATGGTCACCGGCGGCTTTCGTCTGCTTACTTAAAGAGTGCCACTTCCTCCCGATTCGGCCCATACCTTACGAACTCGGAACCTCTCACAAGCACATGTGAACGCCCTCCTCAAGCATCTTAGCCGATCACGCCACCTCAAAACCTTGCTAACGAGGCAATGTAAGCAGGTCACTTAAGGCTGAGGAGTAAATTTCACACATCCCCATGTGCTACGTGTGTGTTTGTGTGTGTGGAATATGCGGTTCGCTTTCAAAATAAAAGTTCCCTATTAAAAGTGATGCAAACGGATAGTGTATTCATGCCATATTAGGACTAGATAATGCTAAACAAGGTTGTAATGTTATTACATAAATAAAAATACAATTAAATAAACTGTATTAGACTGCATAATTGCATTGGGGGCATACTTATATGCACTGTACAATAGAGCTAAGATGCTAATACTTGTGTAAACTCTACATAGTTGTGTTCTACGGGTACTGAGTAGGCGGATGCCCCATTTCATGGGTGCACAATCCATTGGTAAGGCTGTACATTGCAATATGAATGCCCAATACACACAATAGACTGACTGGAAAGGTGATTTCCCACAGTCAAAGTCCTGCAATAATAGTGAAGACGCTAATATTTGTGTAAACTTGAGAATTGTTTTTTGTGGGTGTCATTGAGTAGGCTGATACCCCGTTTAATGGGTGCACAATCCATAGGTTAGGCTGTACAGTGCATATGCTGTAAGTATACCCCCAATGCAATTATGCAGTCTAACACATCCACAGTAAAAAAAAAAAAAAAATGTTGTCAGAATAATTAATTATTGTATTTCATTTTAAATTATGTAACAATATTCCAACCTTGTTTAGCATTACCTAGTCCAAATATTGCATATCCACTATTTGTATCCGTTTGCATCACTGTCAATGAGGGACTTATATTTTGAAGGTGAACCGCAAATTCCACTATTGTTCAGCAGGACAAACACAACATTGGCCAACGTTGAGATAGAAATGTATTATGTATAACAACATGCCTCTCTGATTATAAGGAATCATGTAAGTTCTATTCACGGCCTTTCTATCTGCAACGTTCCAAATGTTTTTGTACTGAACCCACTGAGCTACAGTATACGAGCTCCGCTCTGCCCATCGCTTGTCTGTCTGGAAAGCCTCCGCAAATGAAAATGTGTGGTGGGCCCACAGCCGACTCCACCCCGTTCCGTGGCGAGGGGCTTCTCTACAGATCAGGCTGCAGCTACACACACGTCTGTCTCTCTCTCTCTCTCTCAGTGTATTACACAAACATGTACTCTGCTGCTCCGCAGTAGCCGTGTCTCTAGTCTGCTGCTGTTCAAATGGCCATTCATGCCAGTGCTGTGGTGTAAGAGGCAGAATCCATCAGAGGAAAGTGAGTGTGTCACCCAGTGTGTGTGCCTCAGCAGCCATTTCCCTCCACACTCATCTCATTACAGCTACAGTAGTGGAGAGGAGAGCAGGTCCAATCAAAGTGGAGGAGAAGAGGAAAACAACTACCACAGTACAGTGTGATGGAGTCTGTCTGTCAGCTCTCTCTCATCCCTGTGCAGTACAGTACTCTCTCTCTCTCTCTCTGCCCTCCCTGTCCTACATTCCCTCTGCTGTTAACCAGGTATCAGCCTGAGATGAATGACTACATTAATTGCTTGGGATAGCTAGGGGATCTGTGTGTGTGTCAAACCGTTCAGTTACAACTAGTACTGATGGGAAAACGTCCCTGTGCTCCCTCTGCCTCCTCCTCTAAATGCAACTCATAATAGAACAGCGGGGCACTTAACCCCACTTTGTAAGAGGTACACATGGCACTCTCTCTTTCTCCGTCTCATTCTCTGTCCCTCCTCAGCTCAGAGCTGTTCCTGTAAGGTGCGTCCCTACACCCCTAAACCCCCTCCAAGTCGGTCGACTGACTCCTGGTGTTCTCAGATTGCTGCAGCTGTCAGGTGAGGCCCAGAGGAGTGAGTGTCTTGTTTACCAAGCTCACTGAGGGGACAGAGCAGAGGGCTTCCCTCATCTGCCAGCCTGCCTGCCAGGCTGCCTCCACAGCGGGCAGGTTAAGGAGTGGCTATGAGAGGAACTGAACTGGTGTTGTTACGACCAACCTGTTTGCTTGGCTGGCCCTCTAGACAGGTGTCCAGCAGTACTACATGGCCTCAAACCCATACATCTGCCAATAGGTATGTGTCATATTCTCTAATATGTGATTAATAGCCATGTTAGAGCTGAGAATGGGGCAGTTGAGGGAATACCTCCGTGTTCTGTTATACTGTATCATTATGGCACCTTTCTCCAGAGGGTACCACCTGAGCCAATGGGAGAGTGAGGAGTAGTAGGCCAACCAGCTCTTCTTTCTCCAGAGTTAGAACAGCACACAGGTGAGCAGGCTGAGAGTAAGAGCAGGTCATTTCCATGTAAAAGGACCAATGAGCACTAACATGTGAAGTACATAGGAGCATGTCAAATGAAAGCTAAGAGTCTATATTTCTGAGAAATTAAGACATAAGTAAATTGTTCAACCATTTTCCATCCTATAAATGTGGAATAAGCAAAGGCTTTGATTTCTGGTCAAACAGATGCAAAAGGGGTCTTAGAAAACATCTATCAGAAAAAGTCTTAAAAAGGTATTTAGAAATACATAAAAGCACCATAATGTTGAAGTAAAGACCCCTACCAACTAATATCAACACATGTTCTGTAAGTTTAAGAAACATTGCTTTGTGCTTTAAAATTCCGTTACCAAAAACCCACATATCTTTAAGATATTTTCTAATTTCTCTCCCTCATGAGGAGGGAGGATAATGAAAGTTCCCAGAAGTAACAAGTAAAGGTAGACCTATCAATTAGTTATAGTGTTTATACTGATATCAATTTTGTTTATGAATTATTAAATTATTAAAACTAAACATTTCAGAAAAATGTGTAACAGAATTTCAGCATTTGAATTGGCTACAATGGGAAATCATAGTAGTCACAAACAGCAGCACAGTATAGTACAGCACAGTACAGAGTAGATCACACTAGAGTCGAGTGCACTATAATGTACTGTACTACACTGAACTCTACTGTACTCTACTGTACTGAACTCTACCGTAATGTCCTGAACTCTACTCTACTATACTGTTCTGTGCTATGCTGTTCTGTACTGTGCTGTGCTATACTGTACTGTACTTTGATGTCCAAACTTGTGAACCATAGACGTCTATGATTAGTTCAGATTTGATCCGGTCCAGACCAACCAAATTCGGTCTTGTTTGGGGCAGAGCTCAATAAAATAATATCCAGTGAGTAGAATAATACTCAAATATGCCAAGGAGCATATTGTACATTTAAACCTTTGTGTACTTATTTAGGATTAATCCCCATGAAGAGAATGACTTCCATATGCATAATTATGCATTTCTGTGTAGTACAGATCAGGGACCGCAATTCTGTTACCGGGTGTAAATCCACTTCACTTACTGTAGTTCAATAACCAAAATAGTGTCATGTCATAGATGACATCCCATTATTTTCTGTGTAAATTGTTAAAAGTAGTCCCTGTGCATAGAGTTGTATTGGTTGTTAAACTTTGAAATCAATGGTTTTTGTTTGGCATACATTATAAGTGAAGAATCAGCGCAATTCCATAACCGTGGAATTGCCCCGCACCAACACACCAACGCCACCTCCACATCAGACCAGCCACCTCAAAACTGCATAAACTTGCTAACTCATGGCACCACCTGCATGACAGCCTAACATAGCCCTTAAAGGCCAACTCCATCACTTTTTTAACCTAATTTTCATTATCTCAGCACAATACCAGTGTCTACATATGTGAAAATGGCACATTTCTACGTTTTGTAGAAAAAAATATAAAGTTAAAATGTTATACCTGATGACATCATCATAAACTAAAACATTTTAAAAACAGTGATTTTCAAACACTATGAGATTCGAGGTGACTTGGGGAGTAAGAAAGTACCCTCCCTCTGGCTAGAACTTGTTGCAGGTTTAGAAATCACAGTTTTTGTAATTTAATCCTACACTGTGATGTCACAGAGAAGCATTTTTTAGGACCTTTCTTCTTATCTTTTTAACCACAGATCATAGAAACTTGCTGTTTTCACATATGTGGTATGGTGCTGGAGATGATGTATATGAGGTTGAAAAGTGGCAGAATTGCCCTTTAACTCTTCACCCTGATTCCCCATTCCCCCAATGCATGGAGAGAAACAATGGAAATCCCAAATACCATTCGGTATCCGCTAATCGTGATTAACAGTTTTAAAAAGCATATAAATACCCTGATTTGTTGAGGTCTAAGAGGCTAAATGCGGCATGCTGGAGTAGCTGTGCTCTGACGCCCTGGGGTGGGCTGAATAGGGAGTGACGTTTTGGGAGACTAATTTCCCGTCATACATTCTTTATTTGAGCTGTGTTCCTGTGACTGTTTAAACTCTAATGCATGTCATGCTACGGAGCACAAAGGGTTATTACACGTAGAGCAGGCATTGTCATCGTGACAGGACAGAACTAGAACTAGGCCCTCTGGTTCTTCAACAACACACTGCTAGCCAATGAGGAACTCCAGATCCCCAATGCGCTCTTTAATTTAGCGACAATTGAAGATGATACCCTCTCAGAGCTCCTCCATATTTTCCACTTGCTTGCTCTGGACAAAATAACACAAGGAAAAACAATGAGTCATCGCTTAAATGTGCCGGCCTACATTGTTTAATTGTACTGATCCACTGAAAGGAGGGTAGGAAACGATGAGCAGAGGAGTGCCAGCTGTGACTGTCTGGACTGAGGCTGAATTGAGGAATGGGGTCTTGGAGGACAGAGGTTGTGTCCTATTTTTGCCTATGTAATTACATAAAGCGCCACACACACACTGTGCCCTCTGTAACAATAGAAAAGTAACAGCAACTGCATCAGCCATGACATGAGAGAGAAAAAGTAGCCTTTATGTAATCCTGTCCAGATCAAGGCTTTATATCCTGGGTAAGCAGGCCAGCAGTGCCCACAGGGTAAGGAGAGGTCTCCCGGCTCTGCTCTGCTCAGCAGCTGTTCTACTAAAGATGAGCAGGCCAGGGAGAGCAGGAGGAAGAGGAGTAGGAGGGGGATGGGAAGAGTAGATAAATAATAAATAGAGGAGGACAAAGAGGAGATGAAGAGGAGGAGAGGTGGAGTAGGTGAAGAGAGAGGCTATCAGCTTTTGGCCCAGATAGAGCTGACCCAGAGGTCATCAGACAAGACAAGTAATGAGAAAACAATAGACATTCCGTGAATTCTTCTCTCTGCGAGGGCAAGCCAATGAAATGAGCACCCCTAGCAGTGGCCTACAAAAGCAATAACAGTGAGGAGCTAGCGGTCTCTGTCCTCCTATTGTGCTGTTATGTAAGCTGTAACTTAAAATAACGAGACAAACTCTCATAAGCTAGACATGACATCACCGGCGATGAATAATAACAAAGCCATGCCAATCAAGTAGGGGCACTCTGAGAGCCTGAGTCCATACCAGCCAACACCACACACTTACCTTAACTAAGAATCTAACTGTTGTTTGACTTTGGTTTGAAGAGCCTCATCTCTCATCGCTGTGTCTCTCTTCGGCCCAGAGGCCACTGTCTGTCTCCTCTCCTTATCTCCAGCCCAGCACGAGGAATCCCCACAATGCAGCAGGAATGCCCACCAGGGAGGCCAGCCATGGGTCAACTAACTCCTGAGGTATGTCTCTCTGAGGGGATCAAGGCTCCACCAACGGGGTGCTGGGTTAGGTAAGAATGCCCCACCTTAGCTCATATCACATTATCCATGCCAGTATTCGTTCCAAGAAACTTAGACCGTTTGGTTTCACAGTAACCTTTATGAGTAGCTGTTTGATTTTCAGGCACCATACAGTGCTTTCGGAAAGTATTCAGTAATTGACTTTTTCCAAATGGTGTTACCTTACAGCCTTATTCTAAATGTATTTAATAGTTTTTTCCCCTCATCAATCTACACACAATACCCCATAATGACAAAGCAAAAACAGGTTAAGAAATTTGAAAAATGTATGCACTCACTTAACTGTAAGTCGCTCTGGATAAGAGCGTCTGCTAAATTACTAAAATGTAAATGTATTAAAAATAAAAATCTGAAATATCACATTTACATAAGTATTCAGACCCTTTACTCAGTACTTTGTTGAAGTACCTTTGGCAGCAATTACAGCCTTGAGTCTTCTTGGGTATGACGCCACAAGCTTGGCACACCTGTATTTGGGGAGTTTCTCCCATTCTTCTCTGCAGATCCTCTCAAGCTCTGTCAGGTTGGATGGGGAACGTCACTGCACATCTATTTTCAGGTCTCTCCAGAGATGTTCGATCGGGTTCAAGTCCGGGCTCTGGCTGGGCCACTCAAGGACATTCAGAGACTTGTCCCGAAGCCACTCCTGCGTTGTCTTGGCTGTGTGCTTAGGATTGTTGTCCTGATGGAAGGTGAACCTTCGCCCCAGTCTTAGCTCTGGAGCAGGTTTTCATCAAGGATCTCTCTGTACTTTGCTCCGTTCATCATTCCCTCGATCCTGACTAGTCTCCCAGTCCCTGCCGCTGAAAAACATCACCACAGCATGATGCTGCCACCACCATGCTTCACCGTAGGGATGGTGCCAGGTTTCCTTCAGACGTGACGCTTGACATTCAGGCCAAAGAGTTCAATCTTGGTTTCATCAGACCAGAGAATCTTGTTTCTCATGGTCTGAGAGTCCTTTAGGTGCCTTTTGGCAAACTCCAAGCAGACTGTCAAGTGCATTTTACTGAGGAGTGGCTTCCGTCTGGCCACTCTACCATAAAGGCCTGATTGGTGGAGTGCTGCAGAGATGGTTGTCCTTCTGGAAGGTTCTTCCATCTCCACAGAGGAACTCTAGAGCTCTGTCAGAGTGACCATCGGGTTATTGGTCACCTCCCTGACCAAGGCCCTTCTCCCCCGATTGCTCAGTTTGGCCGGGCGGCCAGCTCTAGGAAGGGTCTTGGTGGTTCCAAACTTCTTCCACTTAAGAATGATAGAGGCTACTGTGTTCTTGGGGACATTCAATGCTGCAGAAATGTGTTGGTACCTTTCCCCAGATCTGTGCCTTGACACAATCCTGTCTCGGAGCTCGACGGACAATTCTTTTGACCTCATGGCTTGGTTTTTGCTCTGACATGTACCATGGGACCTTATATAGACAGGTGTGTGCCTTTCCAAATCATCAATCCAATCAATTGAACTTACCACAGGTCGACTTCAATCAAGTTGTAGAAACATCTCAAGGATGATCAATGGAAACAGGATGCACCTGAGCTCAATTTCGAGTCTCATAACCAAGGGTCTGAATAGGTTTTAGAACACCTACTCATTCAAGTAGGTTTTTCTTTATTTTTACTATTTTCTACATTGTAGAATAATAGTGAAGACATAAAAACTGTGAAATAACACTATTGGAATCATGTAGTAACCAAAAGAGTGTTAAACAAATCAAAATATATTTTATATTTGAGATTCTTCAAATAGCCACCCTTTGCCTTGATGACAGCTTTGCACACTCTTGGCATTCTCTCAACCAGCTTCATGAGGTATTCATCTGGAATGCATTTCAATGAACAGGTGTGTCTTGTAAAAAGTTAATTTGTGGAATGTCTTTCCTTCTTAATGCGTCTGAGCCAATCAGTTGTGTTGTGACAAGGTAGGGGGGTATCGGGAATATAGCCCTATTTGGTAAAAGACCAAGTCCATATTATGGCAAGAACAGCTCAAATAAGCAAAGAGAAACGACAGTCCATCATTACTTTAAGACATGAACGTCAGTCAATACGGAACATTTCAAGATCTTTGAAAGTTTCTTCAAGTGCAGTCGCAAAAAACATCAAGCGCTATGATGAAACAGGCTCTCATGAGGACCGCCACAGGAATGGAAGACCCAGAGTTACCTCTGCTGCAGAGGATAAGTTCATTAGAGTTACCAACCTCAGAAATTGCAGCCCAAATAAATGTTTCACAGAGTTCAAGACACATCTCAACATCAACTGTTCAGAGGAGACTGTGTGAATCAAGCCTTCATGGTTGAATTGCTGCAAAGAAACCACTACTAAAGGACACCAATAATAAGAAGAGACTTGCTTGGGCCAAGAAACACGAGCAACGGACATTAGACCAGTGGAAATGTGTCCTTTCGTCTGGAGTCCAATTGGAGATTTATGGTTCCAACCGCCCTGTCTTTGTGAGACGCGGTGTGGGTGAACGGATGATCTTCGCATGTGTATTTCCCACCGTAAAGCATGGAGGAGGAGGTGTTATGGTGTGGGGGTGCTTTGCTGGTGACACTGTCTGTGATTTATTTAGAATTCAAGGCACACTTGACCAGCATGGCTACCACAGCATTCTTCAGCGATACGCCATCCCATCTGGTTTGGGCTTAGTGGGACTTTCATTTGTTTTTCAACAGAACAATGACCCAACACACCTCCCGGCTGTGTAAGGGCTATTTTACCAAGAAGGAGAGTGATGGAGTGCTGCATCAGATGACCTGGCCTCCAAAATCCCCCGACCTCAACCAAATTGAGATGGTTTGGGATGAGTCGGACCGCAGAGTGAAGGAAAGCAGCCAACAAGTGCTCAGCATATGTGGGAACTCCTTCAAGATTGTTGGAAAAGCATTCCAGGTGAAGCTGGTTGAGAGAATGCCAAGAGTGTGCAAAGCTGTCATCAAGGCAAAGGGTGGCCATTTGAAGAATCTCAAATATAAAATATATTTTGATTTGTTTAACACTTCTTTGGTTACTACATGATTCCATATGTGTTATTTCATAGTTTTGATGTCTTCACTATTATTCTACAATGTAGAAAATAGTAAAAATAAAGAAAAACCCTTGAATGAGTAGGTGTTCTAAAAACGTTTGACCGGTAGTGTATGTAAATAAGGTATTTCTGTTGTTTATTTTTAATACATTTGCAAAAATTTCTAAAAACCTGTTTTGGCTTTGTCATCATGGGGTGTGTAGATTGATGAGGAATCAATTTTAGAATAAGGCTGTAAGGTAACAAAATGTGGAAAAAGGGAAGGGGTCTGAATACTTTCTGAATGCACTGTACATGTCATACCAGTACCTCACGGTGTAGATGACAGGGCGTTATTACCCAGCGTCCTTACAAGGCACTGTGTACTTCCCTCCCCAAGGACAAAATGCCAGGAGAGCCAGGGCAAAATGAAATCCCGGGAGAGCTTTTGTTTTCAATAATGTCTGTGTGCTCGCTTGTTTATTACTGGTTGAGACATTTGCTTCCATGGGTTTAACAGAGCGGCACACTCTCGAAAACTCAATTAGCAGATTTATAGCCCTTCAGCCTCAAGCCACACACGGGCTGGGAGAGAAAGAGGAGAGGAAGAGCAGAGAGCAACCGGGCTGCTCAGATGAACATGGACTAGCCTTGGATTATACAACAATAGGCTCATTTACATCTTGGAACCAATTCAACAATGATAGAAGCAGTGAAATTCAATATTCAGATTGAATAAAAAGGCAATGGTGCTACTTGCCAACCAACGTAACAACAAGAATACAATAGAATGACTTCTCTATTCCATTGTCCATTTTAAGAAACCAATGTGAGGTCCTCTGTTGCCTTGTGTCTCTTCTCCTCCAATGGGAGAACCAAGTGTCAAACTGCGAGGAGCAGAATAAGTCCAGAATAAGTGCATTCTCCCAGTGTTGATGATTCTTAGACAGACTCCAAACTAAGTCTGCTGAGTAACATAGCCTAGCTTACAACACTCAAAGTTAGGCTGAGGCATTTGATGAGTCATGGAGACTGATGCCAAACTGGACAAATGGCAAACTAAAGGAGAGAAAGAAAGGCTCAAGCAGATGGGATTGAAGTGAGGATTTGTCTTCCCTCTGATGGGATAGTCCAGTCATCCATCCATCCATCCCTCCTTCCTCCTGCTCATAGCAGTGAGGTGACACCACCATTCTCAGGAACATAATCCGAATGAGAATGCCGTTGCTCTCAAAGGATGCCGGCAGCCCAAGAGGGAAATGGATGCCAAGCAATTAAATGGAAACTCACTGGTTCAACAGTCACGGTCTGGAACCGTTTTAATAAGCTGGAAACTATTTCCAAAATGGTTGACGGTTCTGATGGCGACCAGAGACAAAGGACCTCATTGTAAAGGGAGAGCGTGTATTTTTCTTCGCTGATCAAGTTCACTGCCAAGAGGCAAGGAACAGGCGACAGACCCGAGAGCTGTCATCTGTTGTTTTTTCATACCCCCTGCCCCCACCACCACAAAAGGAGACAGACGAGACCTCCTCCATTGAGTGCTGCTAGAGAATGCCACACTATAACCATCCCCACCGTGGCCTATTGCCAATATCTGAATCAATCTATGATAACCCTAATCTTCCCCCAGTCAAAGGGGATGTAATTACTTGGGGAAGTTAAACTCAGTAAAACCACAAAACATTTCTGGAATGGGTGTGTCAGTTCACACACACAAAAAAAAACAAAGAGAGAAAATGTCATAGACAGATGCGCTTCTTCTCAGCACAATGCCATCGTTACAATTACAGACAGCAAACAGTGAGGAGACAGAGATGCTTTTCTTTTACTCTTCTCTCCCATAGCTTCTAGGCTATGGCTCACAGCTATAATCCACAAAAATACCCAATGGGCTGAGGTAGTGTCACTCACCCTTACTACAGACATTACATGTGAAGAATTTCATTCCAAAACGCTACATATCAATTTTCAGAAATGTTGGTAAATTTACTTTTATTCTTTAAAGAAACTATGAAAGAGATTGGTGTGGTTTTTCACTATCTAATCATGGCATAGCGTTGTTCAATGGCCGACATTTATATGTCTCAAATCTATATCTATCAATTGATGATCTCATTTCAGAGACAAATAAGCATGTTTTCTTTCAAAATGCTGTATATCCGCCTCACTCTCAGAGAAATACGTACTACTGCTAGGATTTACACAGTCAAATGCAACAAATAAATAAATAAAAATGTAAGAACTGAACAGATGATATATTTGTGAAATCAATATATATAAAATATATACACTACCGGTCAAATGTTTTAGAACACCTACTTATTCAAGGGTTTTTCTTTATTTTTACTATTTTCTACATTGTAGAATAATAGTGAAGACATCAAAACTATGAAATAACACATATGGAATCATGTAGTAACCAAAAAAGGGTTAAACAAATCAAAATATGTTTTATATTTGAGATTCTTCAAATAGCCACCCTTTGCCTTGATGACAGCTTTGCACACTCTTGGCATTCTCTCATCCAGCTTCACCTGGAATGCTTTTCCAACAGTCTTGTAGGAGTTCCCACATATGCTGAGCACTTGTTGGTTGCTTTTCCTTCACTCTGCCGTCCGACTCATCCCAAACCATCTCAATTGGGTTGAGGTCGGGGGATTGTGGAGACCAGGTCATCTGATGCAGCACTCCCATCACTCTCCTTCTTGGTAAAATAGCCTGGAGGTGTGTTGGGTCATTGTCCTTTTGAAAAACAAATGATAGTCTCACTAAGCCCAAACCAGATGGGATGGCGTATCGCTGCAGAATGCTGTGGTAGCCATGCTGGTTAAGTCTGCCTTGAAATCTAAATAAATCGTAGACAGTGTCACCAGCAAAGCACCCCCACACCATAACACCTCCTCCTCCATGCTTTACGGTGGGAAATACAGAGGCGGAGATCATCCGTTCACCCACATCGCGTCTCACAAAGACACGGCGGTTGGAACCAAAAATCTCAAATTTGGACTCCAGACCAAAGGACACATTTCCACTGGTCTAATGTCCATTGCTCGTGTTTCTTGGCCCAAGCAAGTCTCTTCTTATTATTGGTGTCCTTTAGTAGTGGTATCTTTGCAGCAATTCGACCATGAAGGCCTGATTCACACAGTCTCCTCTGAACAGTTGATGTTGAGAGGTGTCTGTTACTTGAACTCTGTGGGCTGCAATTTCTGAGGCTGGTAACTCTAATTAACTTATCCTCTGCAGCAGAGGTAACTCTGGGTCTTCCATTCCTGTGGTGGTCCTCATGAGAGCTAGTTTCATCATAGCGCTTGATGGTTTTTGCGACTGCACTTGAAGAAATGTTCAAAGTTCTTGATATTTTCCAGATTGACTGACCTTCATGTCTTAAAGTAATGATGGACTGTCATTTCTCTTTGCTTATTTGAGCTGTTCTTGCCATAATATGGACTTGGTCTTTTACCAAATAAGGCTATCTTCTGTATACCCCCCTACCTTGTCACAACACAACTGATTGGCTCAAACGCATTAAGAAGGAAATAAATTCCACAAATTAACTTTTAAGAAGACACACCTGTTAATTGAAATGCATTCCAGATGACTACCTCATGAAGCTGGTTGAGAGAATGCCAAGAGTGTGCAAAGCTGTCATCAAGGCAAAGGGTGGCTATTTGAAGAATCTCAAATATAAAATATATTTTGATTTGATTAACACTTTTTTGGTTACTACATGATTCCATGTGTTTATTTAATAGTTTTGATGTAGTTACAATGTAGAAAATAGTAAAAATAAAGAAAAACCCTTGAATGAGTAAGTGTTCTAAAACTTTTGACCGGTAGTGTATATATACAGCAAATTAATTACTTAAAAATCATACAATGTTGAAGTGTACCTATGATAAAAATTACAGACCTCTACATGCTTTGTAAGTAGGAAAACCTGCAAAATCAGCAGTGTATCAAATACTTGTTCTCCCCACTGTATATATTTATATATATAACTCAATACAGTAATATGAGATCTGTATGTAAACATTTAAATTGTACATTGTAGTCATTTAGCAAATGCTCTTATCCAGCGCGACTTCCGTAAATGCATTCATCGTAGCCCATTCCTGCAGTCAAATGACCTTGTGGCCTCATGGGTGGAATGTTGTTAATATTATTTTATTAATTTATATTCATAAACATACATTTTTTGTGTGTGCCAACAATCTGGTGTTTCTGTGTCAAACAGTTTTGTTATAATTCAGTCTTCTGTGATGTATATAAAGTGTAATATTGGGATGCAAACGTATAATTGAATACATTTCAACTCTATATCTGACATGGTACAGTTGTCTTTTTTTAAAGCCCATAACCATGTGTGTGAGGTGTATACTTTTGTTTCAAAGTAACACTGTGTGACCCTGATTTAGCCTATTGCAGTAATTTAGATAGCTAGATGAGACAACCACATATCATAGTCAATTATACAGCGGGTGGGTCTAATCCTGAATGCTGATTGGTTAATACCGCATTCCAGCCAGTGTCTATTCCACAAGTTACCACCGGCTAAATCTATTACGTTAAAATGCCTATTTACTCTGTTCCATCTGACTGCGCAATCCACTGTCTCATCAACCCAGCCAGGCAACTTATAAACTTGACCTCCACTATAAAAAGCATCTAGACATTATCTCACATTTCTTTTAGACTAACATTTGTTTTCAACAGTGGAGTTTGTATAAACCTTGCTGTCTGTCTCTCCGACATTTGCAACATTGTTTCAATATTCAAATTCGATCTCCTGCTGTCCAATAGTAATGAACGTGTCGGGAGTTGGGACGAGACAGGCATGCAGATTTTCTCAGCCAGTCGAAATCATGAATCAGCTGGCATCATTTTTATGGATATACACAAAAAAATGTCAATTGAAAAAAGGTAGAACGAAACACAGCTAATTTGCAGTCTTTCCAGCTTCAGTTTTAAGTGATTGTGATTCTGTAGCTGTGTTGTTGGCTAGCTCCTCTGAACAACAGTGTCCTGACGAGTGAGCACATTTACTATGCCAGGCGAAATCGCGCCTCATTAGCTTATTGTTATGGATGTATCCAAATAAATGTCACTAGAAAACAGCTTAAACAAATGCAAATGCAGCTACTTTGCTATTATTCTGGCTGCACTTTTTGACATGACTGTAAGTTAGCCGTAGTTGGCTAGCTAGCAAGCAAGGGATAAGAACGTTGCCAGCCAGTATGGCAATGGAACATTTAGAACAAAAAGACTGAACGACTGGGTTGCGTCCATAGATACAGAACAAAAACTATATCTTATGGAAGGATGAAATAGTATGAATAATTTTATCAAAATAACGTTTTTAATGAAAATATGTAAACCGTTACTGAAATATGTTGGTAACCCATTGTATAAAAGTGATAATGCCCTCAAAGCCAGTGTTTGGAGGATATACAGTGGGGGAAAAAAGTATTTAGTCAGCCACCAATTGTGCAAGTTCTCCCACTTAAAAAGATGAGAGAGGCCTGTAATTTTCATCATAGGTACACGTCAACTATGACAGACAAAATGAGAATTTTTTTTCCAGAAAATCACATTGTAGGATTTTTAATGAATTTACTTGCAAATTATGGTGGAAAATAAGTATTTGGTCAATAACAAAAGTTTCTCAATACTTTGTTATATACCCTTTGTTGGCAATGACACAGGTCAAACGTTTTCTGTAAGTCTTCACAAGGTTTTCACACACTGTTGCTGGTTCGAATCCAGGCTCTCTCGTAGCCGGCCGCGACCGGGAGACCCATGGGGCGGCGCACAATTGGCCCAGCGTTGTCCAGGGTAGGGGAGGGAATGGCCGGCAGGGATGTAGCTCAGTTGGTAGAACATGGTGTTTGCAACGCCAGGGTTGTGGGTTCGATTCCAGTATAATTTTTTTTTTTTTTTTATGTATGCACTAACTGTAAGTCGCTCTGGATAAGAGCGTCTGCTAAATGACTAAAGTAAAGTAAAGTAAGTATTTTGGCCCATTCCTCCATGCAGATCTCCTCTAGAGCAGTGATGTTTTGGGGCTGTCGCTGGGCAACACAGACTTTCAACTCCCTCCAAAGATTTTCTATGGGGTTGAGATCTGGAGACTGGCTAGGCCACTCCAGGACCTTGAAATGCTTCTTACGAAGCCACTCCTTCGTTGCCCGGGCGGTGTGTTTGGGATCATTGTCATGCTGAAAGACCCAGCCACGTTTCATCTTCAATGCCCTTGCTGATGGAAGGAGGTTTTCACTCAAAATCTCACGATACATGGCCCCATTCATTCTTTCCTTTACACGGATCAGTCGTCCTGGTCCCTTTGCAGAAAAAACAGCCCCAAAGCATGATGTTTCCACCCCAATGCTTCACAGTAGGTATGGTGTTCTTTGGATGCAACTCAGCATTCTTTGTCCTCCAAACACGACTGAGTTGAGTTTTTACCAAAAAGTTATATTTTGGTTTCATCTGACCATATGACATTCTCCCAATCCTCTTCTGGATCATCCAAATGCACTCTAGCAAACTTCAGATGGGCCTGGACATGTACTGGCTTAAGCAGGGGGACATGTCTGGCACTGCAGGATTTGAGTCCCTGGCGGCGTAGTGTGTTACTGATGGTAGGCTTTGTTACTTTGGTCCCAGCTCTCTGCAGGTCATTCACTAGGTCCCCCCGTGTGGTTCTGGGATTTTTGCTCACCGTTCTTGTGATCATTTTGACCCCACGGGGTGAGATCTTGCGTGGAGCCCCAGATCGAGCGAGATTATCAGTGTATTTCCTAATAATTGCTCCCACAGTTGATTTCTTCAAACCAAGCTGCTTACCTATTGCAGATTCAGTCTTCCCAGCCTGGTGCAGGTCTACAATTTTGTTTTTGGTGTCCTTTGACAGCTCTTTGGTCTTGGCCATAGTGGAGTTTGGAGTGTGACTGTTTGAGGTTGTGGACAGGTGTCTTTTATACTGATAACACGTTCAAACAGGTGCCATTAATACAGGTAACGAGTGGAGGACAGAGGAGCCTCTTAAAGAAGAAGTTACAGGTCTGTGAGAGCCAGAAATCTTGCTTGTTTGTAGGTGACCAAATACTTATTTTCCACCATAATTTGCAAATAAATTCATTAAAAATCCTACAATGTGATTTTCTGGAGAAAAAAAATCTCATTTTGTCTGTCATAGTTGACGTGTACCTATGATGAAAATTACAGGCCTCTCTCATCTTTTTAAGTGGGAGAACTTGCACAATTGGTGGCTGACTAAATACTTTTTTTCCCCACTGTATTGGCACGGTTTGCCGGCCCTCGACTTCCTCTCAGGCCTAACAACACCTGTGCCAATATATCCTCCAAACACCGGCTTCTCGGGCATTATCACTTAAATATACATTATACAAACACTCCATTCCAGCTAAACAATGGATATACAGCGTACAGTGGCTTGCGAAAGTATTCACCCCCCTTGGCATTTTTCCTATTTTGTTGCCTTACAACCTGGAATAAAAATTGATTTTTGGGGGGGTTGTATCATTTGATTTACACAACATGCCTACCACTTTGAAGATGCAAAAATGTTTTGCTTGTGAAACAAGAAAACTATTCACCCCCACAAAGTCAATACTTTGTAGAACCACTTTTTGCAGCAATTACAGCTGCAAGTCCATTCCAAGACATTTAAATGTTTCCCCTTAAACCACTCAAGTGTTGCTTTAGCAGTATGCTTAGGGTCATTGTCCTGCTGGAAGGTGAACCTCCATCCCAGTCTCAAATCTCTGGAAGACTGAAACAGGTTTCCCTCAAGAATTTCCCTGTATTTAGCACCATCCATCATTCCCTCAATTCTGACCAGTTTCCCAGTCCCTGCCGATGAAAAACATCCCCACAGCATGATGCTGCCACCACCATGCTTCACTGTGGGGATGGTGTTCTCGGGGTGATGAGAGGTGTTGGGTTTGCGCCAGACGTAGCATTTTCCTTGATGGCCAAAAAGCTAAATTTTAGTCTCATCTGACCAGAGTACCTTCTTCCATATGTTTGGGGAGTCTCCCACATGGCTTTTGGCGAACACCAAACGTGTTTGCTTATTTTTTTCTTTAAGCAATGGCTTTTTTCTGGCCACTCTTCTGTAAAGCCCAGCTCTGTGGAGTGTACGGCTTAAAGTGGTCCTATGGACAGATACTCCAATCTCCGCTGTGGAGCTTTGCAGCTCCTTCAGGGTTATCTTTGGTCTCTTTGTTGCCTCTCTGATTAATGCCCTCCTTGCCTGGTCCGTGACTTTTGTTGTGGTGCCATATTCTTTCAATTTTTTAATAATGGATTTAATGGTGCTCCGTGGGATGTTCAAAGTTTCGGATATATTTTTTTATAACCCAACCCTGATCTGTACTTCTCCACAACTTTGTCCCTGACCTGTTTGGAGAGCTCCTTGGTCTTCATGGTGCCGCTTGCTTGGTGGTGCCCCTTGCTTAGTGGTGTTGCAGACTCTGGGGCCTTTCAGAACAGGTGTATATATACTGAGATCATGTGACAGATCATGTGACACTTAAATAAAGTCCACCTGTGTGCAATCAAACTAATTATGTGACTTCTGAAGGTAATTGGTTGCACCAGATCTTATTTAGGGGTTTCATAGCAAAGGGGGTGAATACATATGCACGCACCACTTTTCCGGTATTTATTTTTTAGAATTTTTTTAAAGAAATATTTTTTTTCCAATTCAACAATTTGGACTATTTTGTGTATGTCCATTACATGAAATTAATACTTTTGCAAGGCACTGTATAGCGTTTTCATACACATCTAAAATCTATGAATACAAAATCTGAGAACAGTAATATTTTACACACACATGAAGGTACCCATATGCCATCATTTCTGATGAAAAAACTAAAATTACAAAAATTGGTGGATATAGCGTTTTGGAAATAAACTCTTGATGTACTTTTAAAGAAAGTTATTTTATCAATCAGAAAAGTGTTTTGTGCTTTCTGATGTTCATTTCTATCTCCTGTGAGTTTCTCAGCAGCCTTTGTTGGTGATTAGTAAGAGGAAAGCTTACTTTGCCATTTCAACTGCCCATATATCAATCCTGAGAATCAGCAGTGGGACTAGGGGGCGACAGGCTTGTTTGATCTAGACCTCGCCTTACAGAGATGTCAGTGTTGTGTGTGATCCAGCCCAGAGACCTATGAGCCCAGTGGGGAGATGGACTTCCTCCTTCTCACTCTCTTCTCTCTCTCACTCTCTCCATCTCTCTGTATCACTCTCCCTCTCTATCACCCCCCTCTCCCTCTTTCTCTCCCTTCCTCCTTCCCTCCCTCTATTCAGAGTTTACCGTCCATCCACCTCCCCAGTAGCCAAGCTCTCCGGCAGGACGTGACCCGCCCAGCTCACACTCACTCCATAAATCACAGGCCGCATCTCCGCCGTCCACTTGAAAAGAGGCCGCAGCGCTGCCTTTCTTTGGTGTACTCCAAGAGGCCGCTTCCTCCCACTGCGCTGGCCTGTTTTGAGCCAAGAGTTTAAACATATGCTTGTGTGCAGCACTTTCTGACACCCGCAGGCACAGTGCACAGAGGTGTCTGTCTCCATGGCAGCATGGAGAGTGCGTTCTCCAGAGCACGTACTTACACGCTAAGAAATGGCAACCCCCTTTGATATTTATATACACTTCAATGCAAAATCACAATGGGATAGTGTGCTGTTGCACTGCTTGAAGAGAAACAAGGAAGTGGAGATCACTTAAAACACTTTTAATGTATCAAGCTTGGTAAAGAGCGGAGACAGAGAGAGGTTGTGCTCCCTGCAGCATAGGATTCAGAGCAGTTCACTCACTCTGTATGGAGCATGACTCTTTCCACTATCAATAAAAATCTACTCCAAAACAAAGAAAATACCCTAATACAAATCTTAAAACTACCACACATTTAAGGGGAGAACATTAAATGACAATTGCCTAGCTTGAAGTAAAACCAACTAGGAAATACTGAATTCTAAAAGAGCTCAAAATCAAGTCTTATACTCCTTTCACAAAGGATTCTTGGTGTGTTGCCTGTAAAAACAATTGGGCAATGTTTATATGATCCCCTTTAAAACAGCCCAAATTTGACCTCTTTCTTGCCAGCATTCACCTTTTATATAGCCATTGCTTTATCTGGCAAGGAGCAAGAGACTTTAAACTTTGACCCTGTTGTTGCACCATTGTCATGGTAACCTGATGTGACAGCAGCATGTTCTAAATTCCTCTGTTTTAATTCAGACTTTCCACCAGGGGTGAACAACTCCAGGATTTTGGGAGTCGACACCGACTCCTGTGGTTGGAGTCGATAGAAGTCAACTCTTGCTCGACTCCTAAAACGGCTGCGCATACACATACAGTTGAAGTCGGAAGTTTACATACACTTAGGTTGGAGTTATTAAAACTTGTTTTTCAACCACTCCACAAATGTCTTGTTAACAAACTATCGTCGGTTAGGACATCTACTTTGTGCATGACACAAGTAACTTTTCCAACAATTGTTTACAGACAGATTATTTCACTTATAATTCACTGTATCACAATTACAGTGGGTCAAAAGTTTACATACACTAAGTTGACTGTGCCTTTAAACAGCTTGGAAAATTCCAGAAAATGATGTCATGGCTTTAGAAGCTTCTGATTGACTAATTGACATAATTTGAGTCAATTGGAGTGTACCTGTGGATGTATTTCAAGGCCTACCTTCAAAAAGTCAAAGAAAATCAAAAGAAATCAGCCAAGACCTCAGAAAAAAAAAATATTGTAGACCTCCACAAGTCTGGTTCATCCTTTGGAGCAATTTGCAAACGCCTGAAGGTACCACGTTCATCTGTACAAACAATAGTATGCAAGTATAAACACCATGGGACCACGCAGCCGTCATACCGCTCAGGAAGGAGACGCGTTCTGTCTCCTTGAGATCAACGTACTTTGGTGCGTAAAGTGCAAATCAATCCCAGAACAACAGCAAAGGACCTTGTGAAGATGCTAGAGGAAACAGGTACAAAAGTATCTATATCCACAGTAAAACAAGTACTATATTGACATAACCTGAAAGGCCGCTCAGCAAGGAAGAAGCCACTGCTCCAAAACCGCCATAAAAAAGCCAGACTACGGTTTGCAACTGCACATGGGGACAAAGATCATACTTTTTGGAGAAATGTCCTCTGGTTTGATGAAACAAAAATAGAACTGTTTGGCCATAATGACCATCGTTATATTTGGAGGAAAAAGGGGGATGCTTGCAAGCCGAAGAACACCATCCCAACCGTGAAGCACAGGGGTGGCAGCATCATGCTGTCGGGGTGCTTTGCTGCAGTAGGGACTGGTGCATTTCACAAAATAGATGGCATCATGAGAAAGGAAAATGAGGTGGATATATTGAAGCAACATCTCAAGACATCAGTCAGGAAGTTAAAGCTTGGTCGCAAATGGGTCTTCCAAATGGACAATGACCCCAAGCATACTTCCAAAGTTGTGGCAAAATGGCTTAAGGACAGCAAAGTCAAGGTATTGGAGTGGCCATCACAAAGCCCTGACCTCAATCCTATAGAAAATGTGTGGGCAGAACTGAAAAAGCGTGTGCGAGCAAGGAGGCCTACAAACCTGACTCAGTTACACCAGCTCTGTCAGGAGGAATGGGCCAAAATTCATCCAACTTATTGTGGGAAGCTTGTGGAAGGCTACCCGAAACGTTTGACCCAAGTTAAACAATTTAAAGGCAATGCTGCCAAATACTAATTGAGTGTATGTAAACTTCTGACCCACTGGGAATGTGATGAAAGAAATAAAAGCTTAAATAAATCATTCTCTCTACTATTATTCTGACATTTCACATTCTTAAAATAAAGTGGTGATCCTAACTGATCTAAAACAGGGAATTTTTACTAGGATTAAATGTCAGGAATTGTGAAAAACGGATTTGAAATTTATTTGGCTAAGGTGTATGTAAACTTCCGACTTCAACTAGTCCTACTAGGTGGGGATTGGCATGAGCATAATGCTGCCCATTTGCCTATCAACTTATAAAATGCGTATTTTGTTTGAATATAGAAAATCATGTGTAGGAAGTAGATTATGTCAGTGATATTTCTGTTGTGCGCAGCCTTGACAGATCCCATGGGATGATATGGAGCACTCTCAACGCCGATAAGCCTATTCTTTGCCGTGTTATATACCACTATTCGGACAGGACTAGTATTTCTAGAGACGTTGGTTATGTGATTATTATCCAAGCATGTGCGTTAGTCCAGAGGACGATTCACAGAGGATTCGTTTTTCCAAACTGCCTCCTGTAATTATTTTTGACTCTTATGACTGAAGCCTGGAGTGGAGGTTTATATTCTAGTGGTGAAGAAATTTCAACGTCATTTCTAGACGATAATATGCTACACTGATAACTTGTGCTTGGCTGCCAAATGTATAGGTCTCCCCATAATATTTACATTGAGGAAATGTGATCATAATCATTATTTTAGCAATCCATGGTAGACTTCCCTCCTAATAAAAATGCCCTGCATCCTGCTGATTTGAGCTGCTGAACAGTATTTGCACTTGAGATGCGTTTAACGGTTTATGCGTGAGAAAGTGAACTTGCCATTTCCAAAAGGTTTAGACCAGTGGGGAATTGGGAATGCCATGCTTTGTGATCTATTGCCTAGGACATCAACAGCCAGGGTTTCATTAAATCAGCTATAGGCAATATATACAAGATAAAGCCTATGCGCACGGTTCTGACTGTCTGTCTGTCTGCCTGCCCCTCCTCTCTCTGCCTCGCCTGCTCTTTCTCTTTGCTATGAAAGATGCAAGTGAGAGTGTGTTCAGTCTTCGGTCTGTTGCGTGTAGAATAGCTTACGGTAGCCTTCTCATTGATAGCCCATACTTCAGTGAACTTTCGAGACATTGCAAGCCAAAAAATTGCGAGATATATACAGCATTGCAAGATGCTGTGCCCATCCCCTCTGTCCCTCGCTAGCTCGCTCTTTCTTTGCTGTAAAAGATGTGAGAGTATGTTTTCTCAGAAGTAGCCTACAGCAATTACTCAATCTCCTCCGTTGCAAAAATACTGAATCTTAAGAGTCGAGGAGTCGATTCCTAGTGGAATCTAAGCTTGACAGCCAGAAATGGCGACATCAGGAGTCGACGGGCAAGGAGTTGAGGAATCCATTATTTTGGAGTCGACTCTCCACCACTACTTTCCAGTGATTTTATTTTTTCACATTCACAAGAGTAAGTTAGCAGCTTGACATACTTGTTAAGCATTTGTAAATAATTACCTTGTAATGTGTTAATTTTCCCGTTATGGTGAATAAAAAGTTTGCTACAGTTAAACATAAAACGTTGTCAGATATTTTCTGGTAATATTTGAGCTGGATAGCCAGCTAGATAGCTAACAAGCTAGCAATGAACCAAAACATTGTCTATATAGTTGCTTTTAGTTGCCTGGCTTGTTAGATTGACGTATCCTAAATACATTTTTAAACGGATGGGTTTTGTGTAGATTTATTTGTTGTTGCATGTAACGTTGCTATTTGGACGAGGCTGCTGCGATGCCATCCCATTTATGTGTTTATACTTTTTCATAATGACAAGGACAAGTTTGATGTCGGACAACAACAATATAATGTTCATGATTTAATGATTGGCAAAGCATACACCATCACAAAGAATCCATTATTAAATTTGTTTATGCAGGTCCTAAGACACAAAAGAATAGAATAGCATATTTTAAGTTAAATTATGCTACTGGTCTGTGCAGTCTAAAAGCTACATGATGCGCCATTCAAATGAAATCAATAATATTTTTTTTGTTCATTAAACAGACAAGACACATCTACAGTGGGGAAAAAAAGTATTTAGTCAGCCACCAATTGTGCAAGTTCTCCCACTTAAAAAGATGAGAGAGGCCTGTAATTTTCATCATAGGTACACGTCAACTATGACAGACAAAATGAGGAAAAAAAATCCAGAAAATCACATTGTAGGATTTTTAATGAATTTATTTGCAAATTATGGTGGAACATAAGTATTTGGTCAATAACAAAAGTTTCTCAATACTTTTCTATATACCCTTTGTTGGCAATGACACAGGTCAAATGTTTTCTGTAAGTCTTCACAAGGTTTTCACACACTGTTTCTGGTATTTTGGCCCATTCCTCCATGCAGATCTCCTCTAGAGCAGTGATGTTTTGGGGCTGTCGCTGGGCAACACGGACTTTCAACTCCCTCCAAAGATTTTCTATGGGGTTGAGATCTGGAGACTGGCTAGGCCACTCCAGGACCTTGAAATGCTTCTTACGAAGCCACTCCTTCGTTGCCCGGGCGGTGTGTTTGGGATTATTGTCATGCTGAAAGACCCAGCCACGTTTCATCTACAATGCCCTTGCTGATGGAAGGAGGTTTTCACTCAAAATCTCACGATACATGGCCCCATTCATTCTTTCCTTTACACGGATCAGTCGTCCTGGTCCCTTTGCAGAAAAACAGCCCCAAAGCATGATGTTTCCACCCCCATGCTTCACAGTAGGTATGGTGTTCTTTGGATGCAACTCAGCATTCTTTGTCCTCCAAACACGACGAGTTGAGTTTTTACCAAAAAGTTATATTTTGGTTTCATCTGACCATATGACATTCTCCCAATCCTCTTCTGGATCATCCAAATGCACTCTAGCAAACTTCAGACGGGCCTGGACATGTACTGGCTTTTGCAGGGGGACACGTCTGGCACTGCAGGATTTGAGTCCCTGGCGGCGTAGTGTGTTACTGATGGTAGGCTTTGTTACTTTGGTCCCAGCTCTCTGCAGGTCATTCACTAGGTCCCCCCGTGTGGTTCTGGGATTTTTGCTCACCGTTCTGTGATCATTTTGACCCCACGGGGTGAGATCTTGCGTGGAGCCCCAGATCGAGCGAGATTATCAGTGTATTTCCTAATAATTGCTCCCACAGTTGATTTCTTCAAACCAAGCTGCTTACCTATTGCAGATTCAGTCTTCCCAGCCTGGTGCAGGTCTACAATTTTGTTTCTGGTGTCCTTTGACAGCTCTTTGGTCTTGGCCATAGTGGAGTTTGGAGTGTGACTGTTTGAGGTTGTGGACAGGTGTCTTTTATACTGATAACACGTTCAAACAGGTGCCATTAATACAGGTAACGAGTGGAGGACAGAGGAGCCTCTTAAAGAAGAAGTTACAGGTCTGTGAGAGCCAGAAATCTTGCTTGTTTGTAGGTGACCAAATACTTATTTTCCACCATAATTTGCAAATAAATTCATAAAAAATCCTACAATGTGATTTTCTGGGAAAAAAAATCTCAATTTGTCTGTCATAGTTGACGTGTACCTATGATGAAAATTACAGGCCTCTCTCATCTTTTTAAGTGGGAGAACTTGCACAATTGGTGGCTGACTAAATACTTTTTTTCCCCACTGTACATTCCTTTGCCCTGATCACAGTCAACACACATATATTTTCTAGTAAGAATTTATATCATGGAATAACAGAATATAAAACTGTTTTACTATAGAAACATTAGAATCTGCTTTTCACATCGCGTGCTTTCTCTCCTTTCAAACTCCCCACCAGTTATTTTGGCTGAAGACAGATAAACTACAAATTGCTAGGAGGGTAAGTTAGAAACATCATTTATCTGCTAAATATAAAAAAGTTGGAATGGCAGTGTGCGTTCCCCCAGGCTAAATGCCAAAGCATTTCTGTGACAATAGACAATAACTACTCAAGGACAGAAGTACATACATTTCAATGGAGAGAATAAATGCATTAAAATATTTCTGTGAAGCTTTGCGATTGACAAGGACAGGTTTGATGTCATGATTTAATGCTTACCAAAGACGGTAAGATGAAAAGCGACGTTTATACTGAGGAGTTGGCGGGACATTACCGCAGTCATGAATTGGTCAGTTGGCAAAATAAAAGTACAGGCTTTATTACCGGCAATACTTTTCAGATATAAAGAAAAGGCAGCAAAAAGTTGGTAGGCAAAAGCATCACAGGTGGTCTGAAATATTTCCTTTACTTAGCCCTGCATACTTACACAATTACACCAACACTTAATGCTTTCAGTTAATTAAAATATGTCCAGTGTATCCCACGGTGTAAAAACTTCAAGAGCATTCCATGTCACTCCGATACCATAACCAGTCAGTTAAGCAAGGGGGCGGCTCAGTCTTTTTATGATCATGAGGTCTCCTGAGGGATAGCGGGCTAAAATAATACCAATGGCAACACTGACTAACTCAGGGAGCGGGACAGAGTCCAGCATGTCTGACTATGTACCAGACAGTCATGCCAACATAGTGCCTCACCATCTGACTCATCCTGGCTGACTGAACCTTCTCCTTCCTACAGTAGCCTACCTCACATCTGACACACTAGGAATCCAACATGGATTACAATGTCCAACTAGAATGTTTCTACAATCCAAGATAGTCCAAGAAAAGGGTAAAAAATTGATGTCTTAGTGCAGTATCTTTCCATCTTAGCTGTGCTCTCTTGTGTAGATGAACTCTCACACACAGACAAAGACACTCAGACACTCACACATCACTGATTGGGTTCAGGCCTGAACTCTCCATGCTACTCTGTACTGAGGATAACCAACACCAACTCAGCCAGCTGAGCACAACGTCAAAAACACACACAAAAATCCCTCCGGACTCACTCCTAGCTTCTCTGTTGGTCAGAGGAGGGGGAGGAGAGAGACCGGAAGTGAGATGCAGCAAGCATTACATCAGCATCTATAGGGCCTCAGCCCAGGATGGGAAACCTGTGAACATTAGCACCTGTTGCACCTGCCTCTCCTCCGCCCGCTCAGCCAGTGCTGTGCTGAGGAACCCTGTGACACTGCGCTAAGGTCACCACTGTCTCCCACTGCGACAGCAGAGTGGAGGGAAAATGTCAGGCAGGGAGACGTTGTCGCTCCTCTGTTCAGCCCCTAGCGAGGCTCCAGCCAGCCCCTGTCTGCCTGGCTGTCACAAGATCACGTCACATCAACATTCACTGTGCTGCACACCAGATGAAGTCAAGGACCACCAGGATCTACAGGACACAATGCTATACAAGGTCAGCAATACAGATACTACTGATGGTGGAAAAAAATCGATACAGTTACATATTATTTTTTGATGATATTATATCGATACTTTGACTCCAAGTATCGATAAAACTTTTTTTTTTTAGGTAGCGTTAGCTAGCGCTAGTGGTGAGAATCGCAATTGTGATGATATCGTATCGTGAGGTCCCTGGCAGTTCCCAGCACAAGAAGATACGTCACATAACCCTCTCACTGCCAGCCAATGAAACTCACTGTCCTCTCATATCAGTTTTATTTGATCAAGCGCCTTCTCAGCCAGTGGTTAGCAAACAAAAGCAAGTAAACTGACAGCCTGGTTTATGGTTTATTTCAGATCAACTTGAGTGTGTGGCCCATCTATACTGCATGGTCTCTTTATTTCACACAGCCCAGTGATGATCACAGTCCCTGTGGGACAGACCACAGTTAAGGACATATTGGATTACATTTTCTGCCCATGTATTAAACACTGAGCAGAGCAATGGTGGCACAGAGTGAATTAATCCGCAGTTAACGAGAACAGATGAAAACACATGGGAGGGGGGGGTCAACTAAGTGCTTAATCTAATAATCAACATCGACTACAATTCGCCATTTGTGTGGCAAAATGCAGACGCTCTTCGGTGCTGGGGGCACTAATCACATTCCCTTGATGACTCTGATGTAAACAAAATTAGCCAGTCGTTTGAAAAATGCCATGGAGCGAAAGAGAAAATAAACTCCACACGCATAAATATGACCCAAAGGAAACGGCATTCTACAGTGCAGATGAATGACTTGCGTATGCAGAGTGAAAAACATCAGAGAAACAATGTTGCAATCCCCTTGAACCAATGGCACTTTGTGTTGCACACACACAACACACACACACACTTCCTATCATGCCACGCCTCCCAACCCCAGCTAGCTCTATGTCTAGAGGACACACATCTGGAGTTGGGCTTTGACATTTAAGGGCATTTGTCTGAACACACGCATCTAGCATGTAGGCCTAAAGTTAATCACAGACAGCCACTCTCAAGCTGGTAACAGACAATCTTTGTGAGCTCTTAACTGCACCAGGCAAGAGAGAACACAATGTTGTTCCGGACAAAAACATTGTATAAAGCAACCTTACGTAACACATCTTTTCCCCATTTTTGGAAATTCTTCAAAAACATTTAAACTACCCTCAGTGCCAGTATCAACAGCAGATAGTCCCGTGTAGCTCAGTTGGTAGAGCATGGCGTTTGCAGGGTTGTGGGTTCGTTTCCCACGGGGGGCCAGTATGAAAAAAACAAAAAAACATGTATGCACTCACTAACTGTAAGTCGCTCTGGATAAGAGCGTCTGCTAAATGACTACAATTTAAAATGTATACATGGACAGATAGAGCAGTAGTTTGGGAGGCAGGTAGCCTAGCGTTTAAGAACATTGAGCAAGTAACTTAAAGGTTGCTGGTTCAAATCCCCGAGCAGACTAGGTGAAAAATCTGTCAATGTGCCCTTGAGCAAGGCACTTGTAAATCACTCTGGATAAGAGTGTCTGCTAAATTACCAAAATGTAGTTTGGTTGGGTAGACAGACAGGTCAGTTAGACAACTGTACCACCTAAAACCACCAGCCTGTGATTCCAGGGGCTTTCCTCAACAGAAACATCAGTATCATTACCACATGCAGGTGGAGGACAAAACTAAGCAAAACAGCAAGATAAACCATATATCACCCAGTTAAGGGGGTGGAATGTAAAAAAAAAGAAGCTTTTTAACAAGTTAGTACATGCCTGGCCAAGGAACAGTGCATACTGCAGTACATGAGAACAACTCCTGACTGCGGTGCAGAGGTGGGAGATGGACCACACAGCAGAGATCTGATGCCTCATATCATGACGGAAAATACCATTCTACAGATGTAGGATCTTAATTTGATCACTCCTTTGTTGCTAAGAATCGCAGGAAATGCAGATGAGATTCATGATTTACATAAATTCACTGAAAACCCACACTAACACACAGTTATCTTAACAGTATTGCACTTTTCATGTAGCATAATATTGGCCAGCTAATAGCCTAGCCACTGATCAAGCAACATTATAGACTAAACGTTCAAATCCTGTTGCTGCAGGATTATTTTGCTGCGACAATACAGGTAAAATTAAGACCCTACATCTGTACCTCATGTATCAAGAATAATTCATATGTTTGACCACTTAATGTTACAATTATATCCTAAATAAAACCTAAAAAAAGTATAATTAAAAAGAAATTGTTTAGCAACAAGAGGCAGCCTTGAGTAAATGAGTGTAACTAATGTGGACTAATAAAACATGAATGAGAATCAGAAGTGTTTACATGAACGCTGTGGGCTAGCGCCTGTCATGTTTATCAGAAGTGTTTACATGAACGCTGTGGGCTAGCGCCTGTCATGTTTATCAGAAGTGTTTACATGAACGCTGTGGGCTAGCGCCTGTCATGTTTATCAGAAGACCAGAAAGAGGTGGACCCTAAAGCACACTCAAGTGCAAATAAGCCTGGCTCGGCTGGTCATGTCTCAGTAATTGATGCACTAATGGGAGAGGGTGGGGGGGTTGGGGAGAGAGTAATGGAGGCTGGGACATCAAAAGGCCTGCTAGACGCTTATCAACAAACGTGCTCTCATCAGACACAAGAGGACGGGCAGATGAAAGGTGGACTAATGCACCTCACCCCACCGCTCCACTCTACTCTGCTCTATCAACACTGGGCCTGGTTATGGGAGCCAGACGACCACACCAGAGGAGTAGAGGGGAGGAAAGGGGCAGGACGGAGGAGTGGGACATGGAATCAGCCAGAACCCAAACATATGAGATAGGGAGACAGGCCAGACACTGTTTGGGTGGTTCAGTAAGACATCCGGACAGATGCCCAATAAGCAAATTCCTCTTGGATTGGGGAAAAGATGGCCACACGTGGCATGAACAGTGTCTGTCTCCATAATGTCACTTAAGGGCTGTTTTCCAACAGTTTACTTGTAATGATGCCAGGGGTTACCTTGGGATAATTTTGAGGATATAGAAAATGTAATAGGGAAAAGAGACAATAGTCTGCCGTCAACCTATATTAACCCTTGGCCCGTCTTTAACCCTAAACTCCAACTATAAAATTACAGTAAGGAACACTAAATGAGTGTCCTGTGAGTCCTGAGCCAGATTAGCCGGCTGGATGAATGAGGATAGTGAGGTCTCCCAGGTGACGTGGCCTCTCCCACCCCTCCCCTCCTAACAGACTGAGATAGAGCTGCTGTTGGTGCTGCTCTGGAGACAGTTTATATTTAACACCGTAGCGTCGCGGCTCGATGTCCGTCCGGTGATGAAACAAGAGCACAGCTGTGCTGAACCTCCTCAGCCCCCAGACCTTACTATAGTACTGCAGACAGGAATTAAGACAAAACAGGGATGAGGACTGGACCGGGATGAGGACAGGACAGAGATGAGGACAGGGCAGGGATGAGGACAGGGCAGGGATTAGGACAGGGCAGGGATGAGGGCATGGCACCTAAATCCACCCCTGATATGAAGATATATCAAATAACATAAGATCCTCCAAGAGTGAATAGCATTTATCACACAAGATCAGACTGAAATGATATTGAAACAGACTGCATCATTGTCTAACTCCTCTTTAGTCAATGTGAGGACTTCAACACCTACAGAGTTCTCTGAAAAGGAGCAACTGAGCACATTGATGGTGCTTTTCCATCTAGAGTTACCCCCACACCAGTGTCACCAGTGTTTTATGTTAATGTTAGCTCTAGTGTTATTATGTTTCCACAGGAGAGTGACACAAAATACTTGTTGCGAGCAGAATCAACAACCTTTGCATCATTCAAGACTGTTGCTTTGTGAGAAGGTTTTAAAGTTCACAGTTAGCCATTGTTATGTAAATGCCAGCTGAAAAGTACCCAGGGCTTGCCTTGGCTCCAAGTTGGAACAGGTCCGCCGGAGCAATGGCCCAGTGAGACGTGGGTGCCAGCCCGCATAGATGCAAAGAGAAAAGTCTGAGCCTTTTGGGTAAAACACTGGGGTAAATCCTGAGTGGAAATGAGCCATAAGACCCCATATTTCATCCTTGGCCACCCTGATGCTAACAGAGAGCCAACTGGTGAAAGGCCAGTTGGTGTGTTGGAGTAGCCCAGTGGGGCGTCTGGCCAAGCATCAGCAGTCCTGCCAGGAGCAGGAGAGATGGAAAGGCTGAGAGGAGAGGAGAAGGTCAGCAGCAACAGCAGAAAAGAGGAGCCCCATACACCTGTGCACATTACCCAGGGTCCTGACAACTGCTCTGGGGCTTGGGTATTATACCCAAGCAGGCCGGGGGACAGCAGAAGGGGAAGCATCCTCCTTGTCCTCCCAGATGGGGTCAAGTTCATCCATCACAGACAAATGCAGACATGACTTACAATGCTAGGATAGACAGCAGCTAGACCTCACAGGTCTATATCAACAAGGCACTCCGTTCTTTCTTCACATTGACTGAAGAAGCTCAGTGAAGAGTTAAAGGGGAAACGTGGTTGTCAGAGGCATTTCAATTTGCTGAGTAAGTCCATAAGATTTCCTTTGTAATTTTATGACACCCTTTTATCTCCTCAGCACATACAAGCTAGCATAAGAACAGACTGGCACGTTGCAGCCTGTTCACACACACACACAAACACTCCTACATGTGGCTTTTCTTTAGCTCTTAAGAAGTAACACAAAGCGTGTTGTTATGCTAACCTCTGTTATTTCAAAGAAGTTCCTACCCACTTCATTCCGAAAGAGAACAGTCATAAAACTAAGTATTATTTTCTTTAGACAAAGACCGGCTAAAGCTATAAAGAGCATTAGCCTTGAAATCTGATTTCCATTGTTCCACACTCCTAACATGTATCAAATCAAATCAAATTCTATTGGTCACATACACGTGTTTAGCAGATGGTATTGCGGGTGTAGCGAAATGCTTGTCTTTCTAGCTCCGACAGTGCAGTATATCTAACAAGTAATATCTAACAATTTCACAAAAGCTTCAGTCATTCAAAAGTTATACTTAAATCCGAACTGGTTCTCTAGCAAATTAGTAAGATTGTCTCACCAAATGTTCAAGAATAGCCTTTTTCCCTTTATTCAGATTACAACCTCTCACTTCCAGTTATTTGAAAAGGAAATAATCTCCCAAATATCACTATTTCTAAAACAAGCCATAGAAAGTTGCTTGCAATTTCAATTTAATCCTCCAGAAACGACAGAACAAATAATGCTACAAATATTGTGGTTAAACTCAAATATACTAATTGATAAAAAAACTTTTTTTTTCACAAAATGTTTTAAAAAATGTATAATCTTCGTAAATGATATTATCGGTAGGACTGGTGGAGTTATGTTGCACATGCAGCTAACAAAAACATATGGAAATGTCTGCTCTACCCAAAATTACAACCAAATAATTGCAGCATTACCGCAAAAATGGAAAAGGAAAGTGGAAGGGGGAAAAAGTAAGGAACTTGTCTGTCGGCCTTGCATTTAAGAATATAATTGGTTAAAGGAAATTGTGATAAATAAAAAAGTATACCAGTTTAATTTAAGGACCAAAGGATTGACAGCCGTCCCAAAATAGTTGGGAAGAGATATTTGACGTACCGATTCCATGGCATAGTGTTTATGAATTGATACGCAAAACGACGGCGGATTCAAAACTTAGAATTTTTCAATTTAAATTATTATATAAAATTCTTGCTACCAATAGAATGTTATTTATATGGGGGATACAATCTTCCCAGTTCTGCAGATCTTGCTGCGAAGAGACAGAATCATTAGATCATTTGTTTTGGTACTGTCCATTTGTAGCTTGTTTTTGGACACAGGTCCAAGAATGGCTAAATGATTGCAATATTTACCTGGAGCTAATCCTGCAGATAGCATTACTGGGTGATCTGAAAAGTCATAGTCAATTGATCAATAATATAATAATACTTTTAGCAAAAATGTTTATTTTCAATTTACGATCTGTAGAAACAATGAGAATAGAAAGGTTCAGAACTTTTGTAAAACATCACAGTACAGTTGAAAAATATATGGCAAATAGAAATCCAATATGGATGGTGTTAAGAGATAGATGGGTGGTGTTGAATGGAGCTGAAGGATGGGACTAATAACAAGATAACTAATATAAAGCATACTGTGTCCATAATAAGTATATAGGTTATAGGTTGAGAGCTTTTGTGAAAGAGCACAGTTAGAAAAATATGGCATATAGAAGCAAACCAAATGGACATCATGAAAATGACCAGAGGAAGTTCAGGAGTAAAAAAAAAAATATATAATTTTGTAGAATTTGACTGTGTATAATATGTATGGGCTGGAAGTAGAGGCCTAAGTGTTGTTGTTCGCTAGTTTACTCCAATTGGGGAAGGGGTGGTGGGGTTGGAAAGTAATGAAGGGAAATATAATTTAAAAAAGGATATGTGTGTGTGTATGGATGTATGTATATGTGTATATATATATATATATATATATATATATATATATATATATATGTATATATATATATATATGTGTATATATATATATATATATATATATATATATATATATATATGTGTGTATATATATATATATATATATATATATATATATATATATATATATGTGTTATATATATATATATATATATATATATATATATATATATATATATATATATATATATATATATATATATATACAGTGGAGGAAAAAAGTATTTAGTCAGCCACCAATTGTGCAAGTTCTCCCACTTAAAAAGATGAGAGAGGCCTGTAATTTTCATCATAGGTACACGTCAACTATGACAGACAAATGGAGAAAAAAAATCCAGAAAATCACATTGTAGGATTTTTAATGAATTTATTTGCAAATTATGGTGGAAAATAAGTATTTGGTCACCTACAAACAAGCAAGATTTCTGGCTCTCACAGACCTGTAACTTCTTCTTTAAGAGGCTCCTCTGTCCTCCACTCGTTACCTGTATTAATGGCACCTGTTTGAACTTGTTATCAGTATAAAAGACACCTGTCCACAACCTCAAACAGTCACACTCCAAACTCCACTATGGCCAAGACCAAAGAGCTGTCAAAGGACACCAGAAACAAAATTGTAGACCTGCACCAGGCTGGGAAGACTGAATCTGCAATAGGTAAGCAGCTTGGTTTGAAGAAATCAACTGTGGGAGCAATTATTAGGAAATGGAAGACATACAAGACCACTGATAATCTCCCTCGATCTGGGGCTCCACGCAAGATCTCACCCCGTGGGGTCAAAATGATCACAAGAACGGTGAGCAAAAATCCCAGAACCACACGGGGGGGACCTAGTGAATGACCTGCAGAGAGCTGGGACCAAAGTAACAAAGCCTACCATCAGTAACACACTACGCCGCCAGGGACTCAAATCCTGCAGTGCCAGACGTGTCCCCCTGCAAAAGCCAGTACATGTCCAGGCCCGTCTGAAGTTTGCTAGAGTGCATTTGGATGATCCAGAAGAGGATTGGGAGAATGTCATATGGTCAGATGAAACCAAAATATAACTTTTTGGTAAAAACTCAACTCGTCGTGTTTGGAGGACAAAGAATGCTGAGTTGCATCCAAAGAACACCATACCTACTGTGAAGCATGGGGGTGGAAACATCATGCTTTGGGGCTGTTTTTCTGCAAAGGGACCAGGACGACTGATCCGTGTAAAGGAAAGAATGAATGGGGCCATGTATCGTGAGATTTTGAGTGAAAACCTCCTTCCATCAGCAAGGGCATTGAAGATGAAACGTGGCTGGGTCTTTCAGTATGACAATGATCCCAAACACACCGCCCGGGCAACGAAGGAGTGGCTTCGTAAGAAGCAGTTCAAGGTCCTGGAGTGGCCTAGCCAGTCTCCAGATCTCAACCCCATAGAAAATCTTTGGAGGGAGTTGAAAGTCCGTGTTGCCCAGCGACAGCCCCAAAACATCACTGCTCTAGAGGAGATCTGCATGGAGGAATGGGCCAAAATACCAGCAACAGTGTGTGAAAACCTTGTGAAGACTTACAGAAAACGTTTGACCTGTGTCATTGCCAACAAAGGGTATATAACAAAGTATTGAGAAACTTTTGTTATTGACCAAATACTTATTTTCCACCATAATTTGCAAATAAATTCATAAAAAATCCTACAATGTGATTTTCTGGATTTTTTTTCTCATTTTGTCTGTCATAGTTGACGTGTACCTATGATGAAAATTACAGGCCTCTCATCTTTTTAAGTGGGAGAACTTGCACAAGTGGTGGCTGACTAAATACTTTTTTCCCCCACTGTATATATATATATATATATGTGAGAATGCAGTGATGCAGACAATTACATTGATAGAAGTTACAATCTATGTGAAATATTAAAGCTGATCTACCCCGTGTAAAAAAAAAAGAATATAAAAAAAAAAAAACATTCACAACATATACCCAATACACACAAATCTAAGTAAAGCAATGGAATTAAGAATATATAAATAAATATATGGACGAGCAATGTCAGAGCGGCATAGACTAAGATACAGTAGAATAGTCTAGAATACAGTATATACATATGAGATGAGTAATGCAAGATATGCAAACATTCCATTAATTTTGTTAAAAAAAAATTGTTAAATTTTTAGTCATTTAGCAGACGGTCTTATCCAGAGCGACTTACAGTTAGTGAGTGCATACATTTTCATACTGGCCACCCGTGGGAATCGAACCCACAACCCTGGCTTTGCAAACGCCATGCTCTACCAACTGAGCTAAACGGGACTATTAAAGCCTTTATTAAAGTGGCCAGTGATTTCTAATCTACGTATATAGGCAGCAGCCTCTAATGTGCTAGTGAAGGCTGTTTAACAGTCTGATGGTCTTGAGATAGAAGCTGTTTTTCAGTCTCTCGGTCCCAGCTTTGATGCATCTGTACTGACCTCGCCTTTTGGATGATAGCGGGTTGAACAGGCAGTGGCTTGGGTGGTTGTTGTCCTTGATGATCGTTTTGGCCTTCCTGTGGCATCGGGTGCTGTAGGTGTCCTGGAGGGCTAGTAGTTTGCCCCCGGTGATGCGTTGGGCAGACCGCACCACCCTCTGGAGAGCCCTGCGTTTGCGGGCGGTGCAGTTGCCGTACCAGGCGGTGATACAGCCCGACAGGATACTCTTAATTGTGCATCTGTAAAGGTTTGTGAGGGTTTTAAGTGCCAAGCCACATTTCTTCAGCCTCCTGAGGTTGAAGAGGTGCTGTTGCACCTTATTCACCACACTGTCTGTGTGGGTGGACCATTTCAGTTTGTCAGTGATGTGTACGCTGAGGAACTTGAAGCTTTCCACCTTCTCCACTGTGGTCCCATCGATGTGGATAGGGGGGTGCTCCCTCTGCTGTTTCCTGAAGTCCACGATCATCTCCTTTGTTTTGTTGACATTGAGTGAGAGGTTATTTTCCTGGCACCACACTCCCAGAGCCCTCACCTCCTCCCTGTATGCTGTCTCGTCATTGTTGGCAATCAAGCCTACTACTGTTGTGTCGTCTGCAAACTTGATGAATGAGTTGGAGGCGTGCTTGGCCACGCAGTCATGGGTGAACATGGAGTACAGGAGGGGGCTGAGCATGCCCCTTGTGGGGCCCCAGTGTTGAGGATCAGCGAAGTGGAGATGTTGTTTCCTACCTTCACCACCTGGGGGCGGCCCGTCAGAAAGTCCAGGACCCAGTTGCACAGGGTGGGGTTCAGACCCAGGGCCTCAAGCTTAATGATGAGCTTGGAGGGTACTATGGTGTTGAATGCTGAGCTATAGTCAATGAACAGCATTCTTACATAGGTATTCCTCTTGTCCAGATGGGATAGGGCAGTGTGCAGTGTGATTGTGATTGCATCGTCTGTGGATCTATTGGGGCGGTAAGCAAATTGAAGTGGATCTAGGGTGGCAGGTAAGGTAGAGGTGATATGATCCTTGACTAGTCTCTCAAAGCACCTCATGATGACAGAAGTGAGTGCTACGGGGCGATAGTCATTTAGTTCAGTTACCTTTACTTTCTTGGGTACAGGGACAATGGTGGCCATCTTGAAGCATGTGGGGACAGCAGACTGGGATAGGGAGATTGAATATGTCCATAAACACACCAGCCAGCTGGTCTGCGCATGCTCTGAGGACGCGACTAGGGATGCCATCTGGGCCGGCAGCCTTGCGAGGGTTAACACGCTTACATTTCTTACTCACATTGGCCACGGAGAAGGAGAGCCCACAGTCCTTGGTAGCGGGCCGCGTCAGTAGCACTGTATTATCCTCAAAGCGGGCGAAGGTGTTTAGCATGTCTGGTTTTCCTTTTGTAGTCCGTGATTGTCTGTAGACCCTGCCACATACGTCTCGTGTCTGAGCCGTTGAATTGCGACTCCACTTTGTCCCTATACTAACGTTTTGCCTGTTTGATTGCCTTGCGGAGGGAATAACTACACTGTTTTTATTCTGCCATATTCCCAGTCACCTTGCCATGGTTAAATGCGGTGGTTTGCGCTTTCAGTTTTGCGCGAATGCTGCCTTCTATCCACGGTTTCTGGTTCGGGTAGGTTTTAATAGTCACAGTGGGTACAACATCTGATTGTGAGATATTCTAGGTCGGGTGAACAAAAGGACTTGAGTTCCTGTATGTTATCACAATTACACCATTAGTCGTTAATCATAAAACATATACCTCCGCCCTTCTGCTTCCCGGAGAGATATTTATTCCTGTCTGCGCGATGAACTGAGAACCCAACTGCCTGGACCAATTTGGACAGTATATCCCGAGAGAGCCATTTTTCCGTGAAACAGAGTATGTTACAATCCCCGATGTTTCTCTGGAAAGAAACCCTCGCCCTGAGCTTGTCAACTTTATTATCCAGAGACTGAACATTAGCGAGTAATATACTCGGAAGCGGTAGGTGGTGTGCATGCCTCCTAAGTTGGACTAGATGACCGCTCCGAGTACCTCTCCTCCGGCGTTGTTTTGGGTCGGCCTCTGGATTCAGTTAAATTGCCCTGGAGGGTGCGAACAAAGGATCCGCTTTGGGAAAGTCGTATTCCTGGTCGTAATGCTGGTAGTGCTGGTGAGTTACTGCCGCTCTGATATCCAATAGTTCTTCCCAGCTGTATGTAATAACACAAACATTTTTTTGGGCTAGTAACGTAAGAAATAATACATAAAAAAACAAAATACTGCAAAGTTTCCTTAGAGCTTGATGCAAGGCAGCCCTCTCTGTCGGCGCCATTTTTCTATACATCATGTTTACACTGCTTAGCAAATTCCCTTTACCATATTGCCTCATGATAGGAACTCAAGATGACATTGGCCACACTTTGTTATCAGCAGCAATGATTTGTATTACCCTTTCATATCACATATCAGCTGTAAAGTGTAACGAAAACACTAGCTAAAATAATAAGCAAAATTAGAAAAGACATTAGAAAGGACAGACAGTGATCAAACGTTCTGGAACGGAGACATCTCTGGGGTCATCCTTCTTCTACCGGCCAGCAGACTCTCCTCACTACCCAAGGGGACTGGGTCATGGCCCAGTCCCCTTGAGATGCTCCACTGGGCATCTCAAGACCCACCCTCCTCATCTCAGTCATCACACGTGCCACATCCACACACTTTCCCCTCAGTGCGTATGTCATAAGCTTCTGCCTTCAGTGGTACACATTTATTCAATGTGAGGGGGCATCACACATGAACAGAAAATATACACATAAACACACACACACCATACAGGGAGCAGGGGAAGACGCCAGCAGAGAAGCGTATCTGATCCCGTTGCCCCTGAAACTAGCTATTCATCCATAGCAGAATAATATTCTTCCTCTGCGGTATGTCAAATATATCCACCAATACCGCACACACCCTCACTTCTGCAGGAAAGATTTGTCGGCAGGAGATTTTTTTCCCCCGTTGTGGAATTAACTTGTGCTCTGAGAGCTTACTTGCGGGCATGGCGCATTATCCCCCTGGCAATGCCAAGCCTGCCCAGTAGTGAGCAGTGGCTGCAGCGGGCAGAGAACTCAGGCAGGCAGCCCAAGCAGCGTGGAGCAGAGCAGAGCGGAGCGGCATGGCACGGCTACTCCTCTCACCTCAGTGGGGAGCAGCTAGCGAGTAGCAGTGCTAACAGGCGGAGAGGAGATAGGCCTCATCCTTCCTGCCATTTCACTGGGACTGAGTGGAATCTATCACGGAGCGGGGGCCCCACGGCGCTGAGAGAGGAAGTTATAGTATTCGCACAGATTTATGAATGACTGTTAAGAGTGCCGGATGAGTCACAGCTTCCGCACAGAGTGGCCAGAAGGCAGCAAGCAGCCCATCAGCACAGGCACTGAGTGGCTCGCACACACAGGCACCAGTCACCACGTGCATGCATACGCACACACACAAACATGCACACACACACACAAACACATGCACACACACAATAGGCACACTGGGCACAGACACAGGTAAATGTGAGGGCATGGAATGTGGAGTGGCAGCATAAGCTATTATAGAAGGACAGTATTTTGATAATGGTTATTCAAATTTTACATATACACAACAGATAACCAAAACATATATACTATTTGAAAGACATTACTGTTTTAAATGCTTTGCACAATAGTATACGTGTTGTTGACACAAGCAGGCATGTAAGTGGCTTGCCATGCATTGCCCTACAAACTAGCAATGCACTGAAACAGATATAATGTTTAAAACATTTGCTTTAGGGAAAAACTCAAAACAAACAGTGAGGGAAAATAATTCCTGTCTGACCAATCATACTGTCCAAAGGAAACCTATAAAACCATTTGAACAGAAAAACTATTTGTAACCAAACCGATTTTCCCCTTGCTTCCTGAGGGCTCAGGTTATTGGGGCCGACTGAAGAGCATCTCTGTAACAGCTAAACATACTAAGATCTCCTGCTCACATTTCTCAAGAATAACATTTATGAATGTGACCTTAATGGGAGAAAATGTGGCAGAGGCCAGGAGAGGGGAGAGAGGGGGAGAGGAGCTGCATGGAATGTACTCACATACACACACAAAAAAAAACTATATGATAACAATGATTTGTTCTTGTACCTGCACAGGCTTAATAAGCATTATTAAAAATGTCTGTTCATAGAGATAAAACTCAGTAGTGACGGAGTAGTGAGGGAGAGAGGAGAGCCTCTGTCCACCGATAAAGCAGCTCTCTATACTCCCATATAACCCTATTTATGACCTGTTGTCAGTTTGCTTGCCCCCGGCCACTCTTTAAAAATACATACTGTATCAGTCTGAGAACACAAAAGAGAGGGATGGGGTTGCACAAAGTCCTGCCATGAAGGGGCTTGTCAACCTTCTCTAATGTCTTTTATTTCAATGGCACCATAGAGTAGCAACACAAGGAATCAATATTCCCTAGTCCTATGAGCAAATAATAAAAAAGGAAATAATAAATCAACACTGTGGTTATGCTAGCTACCTAGCTAGCGTGTTGTGCAAGTTCAGTTTCCCATGGCTTTTTTCCTCTTTCACAAGGAGCTGTAGTGACCCATTGAAAGCGCTGCAGGGCTGAGGGGAGTAGAGGAGAAGATGAAGGATCTGATTATGCCGTCTTTACTGTGGGGAAGTAGCGAGAGGGAGGCAGGGCACGATATGTGAGGCTGATAAACAGAGTGGCATGGCTCTGTCTTCACAGTGGAACACTGCCTGGGCAGAGCTGGGCAGGCAGGCCTGGCACAGGGAGATAGATCCAGGAAGTGAGTCACCAGCAGCACTACCGTACCCCCAGGAAAGCACAGGGCACTTGGAGACAAGGCCAGGCTGCTGGAACTGGAGCCCTTCCTGCTTTCTGTCCCTCACCACGGCCCTTTGATAAGCCTCAGAGAAGCCTTTAAAAATGTAAAGCCTTCCCTGCATGTCGAGGCAAGGGTCTGGGATTACGTTGGTTAAACAAAAACAAGACAACCGATCGTATGACATAGCTCACCTAACACCTCGCGCACACTCACACACATACACATTCCCAGCGCCTGTCTCTACCACCCACATCATCATCTTCCATTCAGTGATCTCTTGGTTTTTCACAAACAATCTTTCTCCACCATACCAAATCAAATCAAATCAAATGTTATTTGTCACATACACGTGTTTAGCAGATGTTATAGCGGGTGTAGCGAAATGCTTGTGCTTCTAGCTCCAACAGTGCAGTAATATCTAACAATTTTACAACATATACCCAATACACACAAAAAAGTAAGGAATGGGATTTAAGAATATATACATATATGGACAAGCAATGACATAGCGGCATGGACAAAGATACAGAAGAATATTATAGAATAGAATGCAGTATATACATATGAGATGAGTAATGCAAGATATGTAAACATGTGGACCGCAGGAATTATTTGCTAGGATAATAATTGCTTGTCAATCAATTAAATGTAATACAATGGCAATCCGGGTTATATGTTAGAATCCTACGCGTGAACTGCCGACATTATTACGCATATTAATTGATAATGATGGAAAATAGGATATGCATAATTTAAAGAAAATAGTTATATAGATATTTATATAGAGGTGAAAGCATTGGAAATGCTTTTGGCGGTTAATCTGCTTCTGTTTTGTGGGTGGCACTGTGTGCTGTTTTCGATGGATGGGTCCTGGCCTCTCGGGGCCTTAGGGATACGGAGGGACGTGGGTGGGATGCTGATCACTGGGATGACGGCTCAACTTGGGATGGGGAGGGGCTTTAGCGGGGGAATTAGTGGAGAACAATTGATGGGTTACTCCGTAGCAATGCAAATATCACGGTACAGCTATATGGACACTCAATCATTACGCTATTTTTTATTGGTAAATTTACAAACATATATAATGATAAATAGACTTGAAACTTGTATCTCATTAAGATGTATGGTGAAATAAGTATAGCCAGTTATAATTGTAATGGCTTAGCTGATAATAACAAAAGAAGAACAATATTTGCATGGCTCAAAGAGAAGGAATATAATATATATTGTATACAGGAAACTCATTCAACAATTCGAGATGAAGTAGCCTGGAAAAAAGAATGGGGGGAATATACTTCTCCCATGGGCAAAGAAATTCAAAAGGGGTGATGATATTAATTAATAGTAATTTCGATCCGAATGTGCAAATTATCCAAATAGATACGCAAGGTAGATGGATTATTTTAAATATGTTATTGGACCATAAACAGATATGGCTCATTAACCTTTACGGACCAAATAATGATGATCCACAATTCTTTGACAATATATATAATAAATGATCAAGCCTGCAAGCAACTCAAGACAATATTATTATGGTGGGGGATTATAATACTGTTTTAAATAGCTCAATGGATCGTAAAGGAAATCACACCACAAACAATCACCCACATGCTCTTAAGGAAATTGTGAATGTCATGGATACATTAGAACTAGTAGATATATGGAGGCTTAAATATACTGATCTAGTGAGATATACATGGCGGAGACTGAATCAAGCTAGTCGTCTTGACTTCTTTCTTATCTCATTCTCGTCGGCACCAAAAGTAAAAAAAAGTGTTGATAGGGGACAGAATGCGGTCGGACCATCATATAATAGGCATATATATTACTCTTACTGAATTTCCACGTGGGCGAGGATATTGGAAATTTAATCAAAGCCTATTGGATGATAATTTATTTATAATTAGAACAAAGGAATTTATAACTGACTTTTTCCAACATAACATAGGTACAGCGAATCCCCTTATTGTATGGGACACCTTTAAATGTGCCTTTAGAGGCCATGCAATTCAGTACTCATCTCGAAAACAAAAGCAATTTAGGTCAAAAGAGTTTATACTAAGAAAGGAAATAGAAAGTCTAACAGAACAGATAGATGGCAATAAAAACAATTACATAGAGGCTCAGAATAAATTAGAGGAAAAACAAAATAAATGGAGAAACTTATTCAAGAAAGATCAAGTGTAATATATTATAAAAATAAAGCAAACTGGATGGAATATGGGGAAAAATTCACAAAATTATTTTTTAATCTTCAACATAGGAATGCTACCAAAAAGAACTTAATGAAACTGGTTACAATTGACGGAGTCACCCATAATTCACCAAATGATATTTTGAAGGAAGAAACAAAGTACTTTAAGCATATGTTTTCTTTTCAGTCGCCTCCATCTCCTCTAACTGAAGCTAATTGTAGAGAATGTTTTTCTATTGATAATGTCAAATTAACAGCCACACAGAAAGACTCATGTGAAGGTGAAATTACAGAGGAGGAACTTCTGGATGCAATTAAAGACTTTAAGTCCGGGAAAACTCCAGGGTTGGATGGCATACCAGTCGAGGTATACCAAACCTTTTTTGATATACTAAGAGGACCGTTATTAGCATGTTTTAACCACTCCTATGTAAATGGTAGATTATCTGACACTCAAGAAGAAGGTCTGATCTCATTATTACTGAAACAGGATACAAGTGGAAAATATAAAGATCCAGTCCATTTACAAAATTGGAGGCCCCTTACACTTCAGTGTTGTGATGCAAAAATCCTAGCAAAATGTATAGCGCATAGAATTAAAAAGGTATTGTCGGATATTATTCATTCTAATCAGACAGTCTTTTTACATGGAAGATACATTGGAGATAATATAAGGCAAGTATTGGAAACAATAGAACACTATGGAAAATATGGGAAACCAGGCCTGCTATTCATAGCAGACTTCGAAAATGCATTTGATAAAGTTCGACTGGGGTTTATATATAAATGCCTGGAGCATTTCAATTTTGGAGAATCTCTTATAAAATGGGTCAAAATCATGTATAGTAACCCTGGGTGTAAAATAGTAAATAATGGCTATTTCTCAGAAAGTTTTAAACTGTCAAGAGGAGTGAAACAAGGTTGTCCACTATCGGCATATCTATTTATTGTGGCCATCGAGATGTTAGCTATTAAAATCAGATCCAATAATAATATCAGAGGATTAGAAATACAGGGCTTAAAAAACAAAGGTGTCATTGTACGCTGATGATTCATGTTTTCTTTTAAATCCACAACTAGAATCCCTCCACAGCCTCATAGAGGATTTAGATACATTTTCTAACCTCTCTGGATTACAACCAAATTATGACAAATGTACTATATTACGTATTGGATCACTAAAAAATACAATTTTTACATTACCATGTAGTTTACCAATAAAATGGTCTGATGGTGATGTGGATATACTCGGAATACATATCCCAAAGGAAATAAATGATCTCACTTCAATAAATGTTAATAGAAAGTTAGCAAAACTAGATAGGATCTTACTACCATGGAAAGGAAAATACCTGTCAATTTGTGGAAAAATCACCCTGATTAACTCTTTAGTATTATCCCAGTTTACCTATTTGCTTATGGTCTTGCCTACGCCTAGCGAACAGTTTTTAAAATTATATGAGAAAAAAATATTCAATTTTATTTGGAACGGCAAGCCAGACAAAATTAAAAGGGCATATTAAATTAATTAAATATTAAAGCATTAGACCTATCACTAAAAGCTTCAGTCATACAAAAGTTATACTTAAATCCGAACTGGTTCTCAAGCAAATTAGTAAGATTGTCTCACCCAATGTTCGAAAAAGGCCTTTTTCCCTTTATTTCAGTTATTTGAAAAGGAAATAATCTCCCAAATATCACTATTTCTAAAACAAGCCATAGAAAGTTGGTTGCAATTTCAATTTAATCCTCCAGAAACGACAGAACAAATAATGCAACAAATATTGTGGTTAAATTCAAATATACTAATTGACAAAAAACCTTTATTTTTTGACAGAATGTTTAAAAAAGGTATAATCTTCATAAATGATATCATCGGTAGGACTGGTGGAGTTATGTCACACATGCAGCTAACAAAAACATATGGAAATGTCTGCTCTACCCAAAACTACAACCAAATAATTGCAGCCTTACCGCAAAAGTGGAAGAGGAAAGTGGAAGGGGGAGAAAGTAAGGAACTTGTCTGTCGGCCTTGCATTAAAGAACATAATTGGTTAAGGAAAACTGTGATAAATAAAAAGTATATCAGTTTCACTTAAGGACCAAAGCATTGACAGCCATCCCATATAGATTGCAAAATAGTTGGGAAGAGATCTTTGACGTACCGATCCCATGGCATAGTGTTTATGAACTGACACGCAAAACGACACCGGATTCAAAAATTAGAATCTTTCAATTTAAATTATTATATAAAATTCTTGCTACCAATAGAATGTTATTTATATGGGGGATACAATCTTCCCAGCTCTGCAGATTTTGCTGTGAAGAGACAGAATCATTAGATCATTTGTTTTGGTTCTGTCCATTTGTAGCTTGTTTTTGGACACAGGTCCAGGAATGGCTAAAGGATTGCAATATTTACCTGGAGCTAACCTTGCAGATAGCATTACTGAGTGATCTGAAAAGTCGTAGTCAATCAATCAATAATATAATAATACTTTTAGCAAAAAATTTTTATTTTTAATTCACAATCTGTAGAAGCAATGAGAATAGAAAGGTTCTGAACTTTTGTAAAACATCACAGTACGGTTGAAATATATATGGCAAATAGAAATCCTATATGGATGGTGTTAAGAGATAGATGGGAGGTATTGAATAGAGTTGAAGGATGGGACTAATAACAAATAACAACAAATAATAACAAAGATAGCTAATAATGTAAGCATACTGTGTCCATAATAAGTATATAGGTTGTATGTTGGGAGCTTTTGGGAAAGAGCACAGTTAGAAAGATATGGCATATAGAAACAAACCGGATGGACATCATGAAAATGATCGGAGAGGTTGAGAGTAGAAGTAGTTCAGGAGCAAAAAAAATAATAAAAAAAAATAAAATAAATTATATATATATATATATATATATATAACATGGGGGATTGGAAGTGATGCAGACAATTACATTGATAGAAGATACAATCTATCTGCAATATTAAGCTGATCCATCCCCCCCCCCCAAAAAAAATATAATAAAAAATTAAAAAATTAAAATAAAGACATTTTTTTAAATGACAGACAAAAAAAAAAGATATGTAAACATTATAAAAGTGACTAGTGTTCCATTTCTTAAAGTGTCCAGTGATTTCAATGTGCTAGTGATGGCTATTTAACAGTCTGATGGCCTTGAGATAGAAGCTGTTTTTCATTCTCTTGGTCCCAGCTTTGATGCACCTGTACTGACCTCGCCTTCTGGATGATAGCGGGGTGAACAGGCAGTGGCTCGGGTGGTTGATGTCCTTGATGATCTTTTTGGCCTTCCTGTGACATCAGGTGCTGTATGTGTTTTGGAGGGCGGGTAGTTTGCCCCCAGTGATTCGTTCGGCAAAACGCACCACCCTCTGGAGAGCCCTGCGGTTGTGGGCAGTGCAGTTGCTGTACCAGGCGGTGATACAGCCCGACATGATGCTCTCAATTGTGCATCTGTAAAGGTTTGTGAAGGTTTTAGGTGATAAGCCACATTTATGCAGCCTCCTGAGGTTGAAGAGGCTCTGTTTTTCCTTCTTCACCACACTGCCTGCGTGGGTGGACCATTTCAGTTTGTCGGTAATGTGTACGCCAAGGAACTTGAAGCTTTCCACCTTCTCCAACCACGGTCCCGTGGATAGGGGGGTGCACCCTCTGCTGTTTCCTGAAGTCCACTATCATCTCCTTTGTTTTGTTGATGTTGAGTGAGAGGTTATTTTCCTGGCACCACACTCCCAGAGCCCTCACCTCCTCCCTGTAGGCGGTCTCGTCATTGTTGGTAATCAAGGCCTACTACTGTTGTGTCTTGGCCCGCACCCTTGTGGGGCCCCAGTGTTGAGGATCAGCGCTTAAATGTCTTAATCACGTCGGCCATGGAGAAGGAGAGGCCACAGTCCTTGGTAGTGGGCCTCGTCAGTGGCACTGTGTTATCCTCAAAGCGGGCGAAGAAGGTGTTTAGCTTGTCTAGAAGCGAGACGTCAGTGTCGGCGACGTGGCTGGTTTTCTTTTTGTAGTCCGTGATTGTCTGTAGACCCTGCCACATACGTCTCGTGTCTGAGCCGTTGAATTGCGACTCCACTTTGTCTCTATACTGATGTTTTGCCAGTTGAATTGCCTTGCAGAGTGAGTAGCTACACTGTTTGTATTCTGCCCTATTCCCAGTCACCTTGCCATGGTTGAATGCGGTGGTTCGCGCTTTCAGATTTGCGCGAATGCTGCCGTCTATCCACGGTTTCTGGTTAGGGTAGGTTTTAATAGTCACAGTGGGCACAACATCACCTATACACTTCCTGATAAACTCAGTCACTGTTTCAGTGTATATGTCTAAATTATTTTCGGAAGCTACCCAGAACATATCCCAGTCCACGTGATCAAAACAATCTTGAAGCGTGGATTCTGATTGGTCAGACCAGTGTTGAATAGTCCTTTGCATGGGTACTTCCTGTTTGAGTTTCTGCCTATAGGAAGGGAGAAGCAAAATGGAGTCGTGGTCAGATTTGCCGAAAGGAGGGTGGGGGAGGGCCTTATAATCATCCCGGAAGTTTGAATAGCAATGGTCGAAGATTTTAGCAGCGCGAGTACAACAATCGATATGTTGATAGAACTTCGGCAGAACTCCGACAGAATATCCCAAGAGAGCCATGTTTCCGTGAAACAGAGTATGTTACAGGCCTTGATGTCTCTCTGGAAATAAATCCTTGCCCGTAGTTCGTCGACTTTGTTAACCAAAGATTGAACATTAGCGAGTAGAATACTTGGAAGCGGTGGGTGGTGTGCGCGCCTCCTAAGTCGGACCAGCAGGCCGCTCCGAGTGCCTCTCCTCCGCCGTCGATGTTGTGGGTCAGCCGCTGGAATCAGTTCAGTTGCCCCGGGGAGAGCAAACAAAGGATCTGCTTCGGGAAAGTCGTATTCCTGGTCGTGAGTTACCGCCGCTCTGATATCCAATAGCTTTTCCCGGCTTTATGTAATGATGCAAAACACTTTCTGAGCTAATAATGTAAAATAAAATACATTAAAACAAAAAAAATACTGCAAAGTTTCCTAAGAGCTAGTCGCGAGGCCGCCATCTTCGTCGGCGCCAGGAGGTTTAAGCCTCCATGGCCTCTGTACATACAGGCTGTTCTGTGTTTTTCCCTTTATCCTCTCAGAGCTGCAATGACTAAGCAGAAATGTCTACCTTATATACTCACTTAAAGAGACTGTCACAAGCCCCTTTCCCCATTCCTGTCCAGTACACACTCTAGCTCTGCTGTAGATTTAATGTATCAAATCTCACAAACTAAACATTTAATTTAAAAGCCTTCATCACAATGACCTCCTCTAAAACTGCTCCCACTGCTCTATACCATAGGCCTAGTTTAGGTCAGAGCCCTCTGAGCAGGTTGATATCAAGTAGTACATTTGGAGCAAAGTAAAAGATACAAGCCAACTGGGTGTTATCAGGTGAATGTAACTAAAGGGCAGTGTGGTTAAGAAACTAGACACCAGAGTTTCATTCAAGCTGAGCGTATTGTAAGTAAATATTTAAACACATTAATGGGAAATGTTAGCTATGTGAGGTCAGACGAGCTGTGTGGTGGTGGGATCTGCTCTAACAGAACAAGGTTGGTCGGGACAGCCTGTGTGCTGCCTATCAACCAGCCTCTCTCTCTCCCGTAGGCTGGCTCTGCTCACTTCTCCTCTGGAGGAGGAAGACATGCCTGTCTGGAACAGAGTGACCAGAGGGCCACATTCAAAGCAGGCCAGAGACCAGGTCACAAGACCCAAAAACACACACCAACAACACGCAATGTCACAGGGGCCACGTCCAGCCAAACAACTCAACTGGCGGCTGGAGTGTTGAGAGAATGAGCACAGTGTGTAAACAGTCAGGAGATATCTCACAGCTAAAGCTGTTAACAGTCTCTGATAAAGCTGGCAGAAGAAAGAGGGGGAAATACTAGTCAAACTATCAAGAAGGGCAACTTGAGGGAGGGAAGAAGGGAGGGAAAGCGGTAACAGAGGAGGAGGGGGGAGCTGGGCGTGTTATGTCCCCTCCGGGGTGTTAGTGAGAGCCTGCCGTTGTGCTTGTACACTTGACATTTCTGTGACATTTTCCCCTCAGCCCCCCTTCTCACATAAGCCATCCGTTAGCGCCTCTCCACATGCCGTGGCCCGCTACTAAAGAGAACACACTACCCCCTTAAATCTCCACGGCCCTGCCTCTTTCCAGAAGAGCCTAATACCAGCCAGGTAACCCTATCCTACCCTACCCACGCCCAGCCAGACAGGAACATAGAGCCAGGAATTAACCTCGAAAGTCATGTGTTGCTATTTTCACGCCCATTTCTGAGGCAATCTGTTCCTTTCTAATTAAACATTTAGCAGGTTGAGTTCATACAAGCAGGCAAGGCAAGTATAGAGTAATGCCTTTCTGACCTGACAAACAATAGCGCTCCAAAAAAACTTCCCCAGAGGCTAAAGTAGTCCTACCAGCAAACAGCATCTTCTAGTCATGTACTGTAATTAAAGAGATGCATTCAGAGTAGAGGATTGGTCCGGATTGACTAAGAAACCACTGCACTGCATGCCCTTGAAGAAACATCTGTACTAGAGAAAAACAAGGCAATTATGCAGAGGGGTGGAGACAAGTGGAGTATCTGCCCTTCAGTGAGAGCCAGAGAAAGTCTCATCTCTACTAGACTCAGAACCTTGAATATTGTATGGGTGAGAATTTAGACTACAAGCTGTAGCTGTACTACCACTAAACCACAATCACACACCCTCTAAATGAGACGTTCTATCCTGATATCACAATGCAGTCTATCTCTGTTAGTCTTTATTTGCAGAGTTGAGACCGCAAGGCTCAGAGTATTTACCCTGACCTCTGCTTGGCTTTAAGGTAGGAGAACGGATCTGCGGGTGCAAATCAAAAATGCCCTTTGTCTGCTTTCCATAACAAATCTTAGGAAAACCAAAAATTGGTTCCAACCAACATCAGATAATTACAAGCAAATCTTTGTACATCAGGGAAGTTCATTCCACACAGGTCACTTTAGCATGTCTGTCACGGCCAGTCCAGACTGTCTATACTGCAACAAACAGTTAGATACACCAGAGACCCTTCCAACAAATACTATAAACATCCTCATTAATGTAATGCTGCATCCAAAGAACAATTATCGCAACAATAAAGACCATTCCTTGAAACATAAATGGTCACTAAGGAAGTCACTATTTAGAGGTTGATTTCCTCTATTTGTTTTCTGTGTCTGAAGGGTAGGGGGATGTTTAGAACTACCAGTTATCCATGGGAGCTGTACACAGGTCTTCAAAAGGCCATGGCTGGGAGGACATTTCCCATTATTATTTCATGTTGAGAGGAAAAGGGAGCAGACAGGCAAGTAGGAGGCTAGGAGACGTGTTTTCCCCCCAAGCTCCTTGGAGTCAAGGTCGACCTACAGTAATCTCCTTCACAGGCTAAACATGCATCTGAATACCTTTGATTTGGACCAGTGAGATTCTGAAGAAACTGTCCACACAGAGAGACACTTGAGGATTTAAACAGGCGCCCAGACTAACTCAAGCTCTGCAGTGTGTAATCGTCTAGACAAAACAAACAAATACACTACGGTGGGAGCCTGGTTGGCCAATACCGTGGCACTGATGTCACCCTCTCAGCCACACATCCACAACAACAACAACACCAACCACAATGCCTAAGGAATACAACAAAACAACAAGACCAAAACAACTTTTCCCACTTCCAGTCCTAAATAAGTAAATTGTTGGCTGTTAAATTCTTACAACCAGACATTAATTTTATTTATTAACTTAAAGGGGCAATCTGAGGTTACTTCATCAATTTTTTGACTTTTGAATTAATTTGTCACGACTTCCGCCGAGGCTGCCTCCCCTCCTTGTTCGGGCAGGCTTCGGTGTTTGTCGTCACAGGCTTACTAACCACTGCCGCCCCAATTATCATCACATTTGTCTTTTCAATCACACACACCTGGTTCTAATCCCCTCATTAGTCTGTGTATAAGTGTTGCCTCTGCCCCCTTGTCCTTGTGGGTGATTGTTTGTATGTGAGAGTAGTGTAGCTCGGTGGAGCTACTCGTACCATTTTGTTGCCAGGGTAGATATTTCCCCTGTACCTGTTTCGTTTGTCGCTATTCCAGCGTATTTTGTGTAACGAAGGAATAAACTCTGTATTCGGTGATTACCCTCCTGGCCTGACTCCTTCCATCACACTCATCACATAATTAAATGTACCCATTGATTCTTGAAGAATATAACTTATAAATGCCTCATGAGCTTAGTTCAACTGTCGTACCCCATATGAACCCAAAATATAAGCTTGTTTCACTCCAATGTTTGTAAATATGGTTTAATATATAATTTTGATATTAGCTCTGTCTATGAATTTCAGAATGGTTACATTTCTCCAGCCCTATCCCTCAGCTTTTTAACGAAATAGCGGTGGGGAGCCACTTTGTTATTGTCTCAACTGCTGATTGACGATTTATTCTCATTCTATATCGGTGAGTAATAGACAGGTATAAACTTAAAGGCCCAGTGTAGTCAAAAACATGATTTTCCTGTGTTTTATATATATATATTTCCATACTATGAGGTTGGAATAATACTGTGAAATTGTGAAAATGATGATAGTGCCCATTATAGTGTAAGAGCTGTATGAAAAGACCTTTGAAATTTCACCCAGGTTTGGTGGGATGGAGTATGTCACCAGGCAGTAAATTACTTAATAGACCAATAAGAAAGAGAGTTCCAAGCCAATAAAAGCTAGTTCTCCGTTTTTCCCTCCCCACTCAGACCACTCCCAGATAGTCCTAGCAAAATTATTACATAAGAAATGTATCTTGCGAATAATATATTTGTTTCTTTTTTTACCATTTTGATTGAAAACAATCACAGTAAGGTATTTCATTGTTACCCAGAAATGACTTGATATTGAGATAAAAATGTCTGCATTGGGCCTTTAAAAATAGAACTATAAAGAGGCTACCTGAACCGTATCCTTCCTTTTTCCTGGATTTTAAATACTTACAGTATGCTGTAGCATAGTGTGTCATAACTCATTAATCACACCAGATAAGATTTAGTAAATATTCACCTGATATGGTCCAGACAGGAAGACTCACTGCCTCGCTTTTTGGCAGAGCAACAGTAACCTCAACTGAGAATGTATTTAATACCAGGAGCTGTATTATGCACCCATCCTTAGTTCTGTCAGCAAATAAGTTGATCTAATGAAAAGGCCTCCATAATAAACAGAGAGGAAATGTTTTTACTGGACGGGGGACAATCCTGCTCCCTGACAGATATGAAAGAAAAACTGCATAGATTCATGGGATTTGTTCACTAGGGAAAAAATTCACAATTTGAGAATGTTTGCGAGACTAGAACCCACCTAGCTACCTAGATCAAAGACACCTCTGCAAACGGTTGCATCACAAGTGGGATAGACAAACACTACCAAATACCCCAGTTATTGGAGAAATAATCTACCTTAAAACAAGCGGTGTGGACTCAAGTTTGTAAAGTTTTTTCACTCATCTGTGGATTACTCTCCACGCAGCCAGAGACAGTAGCCGCAGCATCGCACTTGTAAAATAAACAGATTGGCTAGTGAAAAGCACACTCTGCCCTCTGATTGGACCAGCAAACTGTCAGACAACACAGGTCGGGTGCGCTAGCGAACAGATTGTTGATTTGCTGTACAGCTAGCTATAGGATTGGGTGCAGCGCAAAACTCTAATTGTAGGAAAGTGGATTGCCATAAATAAATATGCAGCTCCAAAAATTGGTTGTTAATAACTGTTTACTTTGCAAGCTCACCAGCAATGGGGCATCATGCAACAATTACTAGCATAGGCCTACTGGTCTTTTGGTATGTCAAAATTGCTTTAAATTGATGATTTACTTATGAAGCTTGCATTTGGAATTTGTTGTTAAAATGAATTATTACATAATCAAAATGTGTTGTGGACAAAATAATGAAAAGGGCTGTCTGGTTCCTCAATAAATAGACAAAGATTTGTCATTACATGCTGATTGTTTTCCTTGGGACTCGACTTGAGACTCGGACCTTGCGACTTGCTTGTGACTTGAATGATAGTGACCTCTGCTTAAAATCTTTTAAAAAACAACACAAACAAATACAGATTTCTGCAGGAGTAAACAACTTTTAAAAAACTACCAGCAATAAACAGGAGCTCTGTAGACAGGCCGTCCTATGTGCTGATGTGACTGGGTCTCTGCTGCCCACACTGTGAAGAGAAAAGTTCAGAGGTCCTTACCTTTCTGGCAGTGGTTGGAGGTCCAGCAGCGAGAGTTAAAGTTGCCATTAAAGCTGGTCTTGATGCACTGAGCATTGTCCTCCATGATGCCTGGACACACGTCACCACACTCCTTGGACTGCTTGTTCCCCGCGATGAAGTTGTTGAACTCTGCGTCCATGATGAGAGACCAATCCACAGAGTCCAGGTAGCAGAGCTCTGGGTTCTTCTCGATCCGGATGGCCCCTCGCGTGATGTTCCTCAGGTTGTACAGGCCGATGTCCTTTAGACTGGTCATCTCGAAGATCACCAGGGCGTAGTTGTAGAAGAGGTTGCGTCCGCGGATGACGTTGAGGTTGGGGAAGAGCGTGCTGAGGCTGTCCAGGCCGGACACGCGGAACAAGAGCAGGTAGTCGGTGATGACGGTCAGCTTGGGGAAGCTGAGGGAGCGGAAGAGCTCCTGGTTGAGGTTGTTGGTCTTGTCTCCGATGAGGAGGATCTGCAGGTAGCCCTCCACCACCGTGCAGTTCTCCAGACGCTTGAACTCACTGATGTCATTACGGATGTCGATACTTAGACCACAGACTGGAGGAGAGAGAAAGGGAAAGAAAAATCTCACATTGTTACACATCATAGTTTATCATTTTAAAACACAGTATTTTTGTCCCTTATTCAATGAACCCAAATAAAATGTAACCTTTAATTAGATTATATTATGTATTTGCTTATTTGTCTGCATACCTATTCATTGTATTCATCTGTTTACAATGTCTACCATGTAAATCTAATTTCAAGTCAATGTTTCTTTTCAGGGGGTGACCTGGTTTAAAGGTGTACTGTCAGCCAGTCCCAGACATTGTAAGAAACAAATGAGAGCACCAAAATAACAAGCACAACAGCCATTAAAAGGGCTGAATCTAATCTTCTTGAGATCATCTCTGAATATATCTGGACTTGATAGCAGCTTACAACAGGCCTTCTTGTGTTATGTTATACAATTTAGGCCATGTTTTGTTCTCTTCGTGTACAAAAGCTTATTGTTGCTTTTGTTTCATGGTTGTAACTATTGGTCTGTAACGATGGTCCAAAGAGACAACAAGGTCTGTGGCAGGCATTCTTACTGACACAAAAGAGAGACAAAACAGACAGGGTCATCTGAGGTAAGTGTGCTCTTCATACTGAGCAGGCTTAGGAAGTTCTCTCTCAAAGACAAGGGTCAATATTTTGAGACACTCTCTTGACATATATTTTATTAAGATCTGGGATCCTAGGTTCCTCTCCTTCACCGAGATAACACCTGTGTTTAAAAACATACCATCCATCTCAGCTCAACACAGAAAACAACACACAAAGCCACAGTGCCCAAAGCCTCCTCTCTCTCTCTCTCTCTCACACACACACAAACACACACCATCTATTATCAATCATCTCTGTTTCAATTGTGTCTGTCAATTACTCCAAGTGGGAATGGATACAAGCATAGCTAATGGGATGTCATCACTGAAAGACTGCTACAATAACAGACCATATAAAACCCAGCCGCTGTTTATATAAGTGTTTCATGTAGGACACTAAATATACTGTCAGAATGTAAACAAAACAATACGTCACACCTGTATTGGCTGTCGCCTGTCACCCTATAAACCCAAGATAATCCTTTCACTGTAACACTTGGAGCAAACCATCTCCTCTGGGTCTCTTGATATATAATGACCACAATAATGATTTCTTCTAACAGTCCATTTACACCAGGGGAGCAGAGCTACAATTGTAGCCATGACAAAACATTGAATGTGTTGAGATTCTCAGGACTGTAGTTGTCTTTATTATTATAAAGACAAACCCAAACAAACAGTATCAACATACGCAATCTCACAGTGGGTGGGAGACCTGCTAAGCTCATTGCCAACTCCCTGTCTATATGTCAAGGCAGGTACTGGTCAAGACAGTACCGTGTGATATAGACGTAACAAACATAGAGAAAACACCACACAAAAAGAACATAGAAAACCAGACAGGTCGGCAAGAGGTTTAAATTGCTACTTGGAAGGTGAAACGATCAGTGGAAGAAATGTCTTGACATATGAGCTCCTTTGGCTAAACCTGTTATGTTCTTACAAAGGCTTAGGACACCGTCTCAGTGAGCGTCACAGGGCCTGTGCAATGAGACAAACAGTCCTGCTTTAAATTGCCCGGCCCTGATCCATGTCAACACACCATTTACCTGATGCTATGTTTTCTCCTAATTTCCACAAAGCTGTATCTACCCTCACACCAATGACCATAACAAAAGCTTCGTAGTTATCATTTTTATCTACTGATACTTAGATTTGAATTGAATGGAAGACAACATATGCAATCTCTACATTCATATGAATGACATCCATAGAACACATAGTGCACCATAGGCCAAACATTCACTCCAAAAAATAATTATTCAATCTATCCTGCCAAGAATAGTGAGCACAGTGTTTATCAGGATAAATGGCCTTTATTTGCTCCTGTCAGTGTGATGCACTTTTCCAAATGTAGAACCCAAATGATTACTTGGGTAGAAAATAGTATTTGCTTTCTCCTATCGACACGAATGCCCTGGGGCTCCATTTGTGAGCCATCAAGCTGCATGTCCTCTTTGTTTCATTGAGAATTTTGTTCCTGCTCCTTGAACAGCCAGAGGGAGGGGGAGGGGTGGAGCAACTCAAACACAAAGACTAATTTGTTTGTTAGTCAAAAGAAACTCTAGGCCTCACTTCCTGTTGGAGGCATTAATTCAATCAGTGGGAGTCTGGTGGGGAAGAGACAGGAGGGGCAGTGGGGGATATTGTGGCAACAGAGGAGATAGGGTTTCTGCCAGACGAGACTATCTGAGGCCTTACTATCGGTGTAAACCCGTCGGCGATAAAAGGAGCAGGAGAAATGAATTTATTTGAAATGAAAGTATTTTTGGAAGCTATAGTGGCATTACTTAAGAGACCACGCTTCCTGAAATTAAACAGATTATCTAATACTACTACTAAACCTGTGACACTCCTACACCTGAACATGTTGCGACATCTCTGTTCTGAAACCAACATAACACCACATCCCCTTATCATACACAATGCCAACAAAGGAGGGGAGGGGGGGAGAAGGAAAGAAAGAAAGAAATAACGAATTCCACCTCACTGCTTTCTCACTACCTTGTTAAAGGCGTCAGTATGCTTCAGTTCGGCTGGCGCCTAGCCGAATTCGGCTAGGTGAACCGAATGAGTGTGCTCGCATACCCTCTTAAAATACCTTCGCTTGAAAAACAAGAGAGAAGCAGCAATAGTTCTGTTTGTCCATTTTGAGACGCCATAGCCTTAAAATAGTCAGAATCTAAGATAACTCATGAAAATCTGTCATTAATATTGACGTTTTTTCCGAGGAGATCTTAGTCGCGCAATTTTACAGTATTTCTCAATTTAAAAATGTGCATGAAAACGAGTTGAATGACAACAAAGATTTTACTGAATAATCAATACTGTTGACCAATCACCAACGAAGGGGCGTAGACTTTCAGATCTGTGCATTCTGACAAGACTGGTCTATTTGCACAAAAAATGTTGTCTTCATATTTGTATAAGAATTCGTTTAAACAGACAGTATGGGGAAATTAATTAAATGCCAGCCCTGACAGCAATCATTCCCTATTGTTGTGTAACGGCTGTGTCTAGCCACTGTCCTCACAATGGGATAAGCACACATAGAATAAAGTGCTTCTTCCTGTCCCTGTGCGCTGTTCACACTGCTGAGTAAACACACATATCTCCAGCGCGTAACGGGATCCAGCGGCTCATGTTCATGATTGATAACCTTGCCCTGACCTTCCATAGGAATGTCATCCCACACACAGTCATACACACAAACGCACAAACACACGTGACTCTGTGAATGAGTCAGTGATCTCGCTGATCCGTGCATGTAAAATGAAGACATGATCATTGTGCAGTAAAGTAAAAATCCAAGGGTAGTAAACAACTTGAATATTACAATATATCAGCCATGATCTTTTAACAGACTAAAAATGCACATTTTGCTTTAACTGAACTTTGACTGACAGGTTAAGCTGTGTAGCATAACAGGAGAGGAAGTCAGTCCCTATGGGACAGATCAGTATGTTGAGTTCTTTATCAAAGGTTACTGAAACCATTTAACAGTCCAGTATGAGACCATTCTCGGAAAGGGAATAACTGTATATTTTGCAGGTCTTCCTGCTGTAAACCCCAGCAAGGTTGTTATGGGGACAAGATCTGGGGCTGGACCTTATTGAATTTAATCACCCACAAGTTCATGTCCATCAGAACACATGATACTTTCCTATTTTTTTGTGTTTAGATATGCAGACAAATGTTAGCGTCTGATGGGCAGTGCAAAGGCAGTGGACCTGGTCCCTCCCTCCCTCCCAGTCCCTCACACCTGCCATCTCAACTTGACTTAATCCCCCACATGCTGGAAGTCATCTGACCAGTGGTCTGGTGGGCCACTTCCCCTGCATGGTCTTCACTTCAAAAGGCTCAGATATCAGACCCAGACTGGTAACACAACACTGTCACCCCTTACACACACACTACAAACCCTCTCCTCGGTTCCATCGCAGCATGGCAGAGAACGGGTAAACACACACATACCTGCAGTCTTTTAAATATAGTTTATAGTCACATTTAATAGGTTTGCACAATCAGTTTCAATACCACACACAGTTTAGCTTAACAGTTGCGCTATTGAGGTACAGCTAAAACATTAGCTCCCCACCCATTTTACAGCATCTACAGCTTATTTATATGGTTTGTCCATATCAAGTGTTACAAATCAAAGAACTGCATATTACCAAAGAGAAGATGTTCCCCAGAACAATAATACAAATTATGAAAGTCCCCATTTTTATATGGATCTGCCCAGTCTCTTGATCTGCAGCCTGTCACTGATACAGTATGTGCAATCTATTAGAAGAGATAATATTTGCAATCATCTTGCAAATTGTACAATACTCCACAGGCTTTTAAACCTACGGGCCACAGCACATGATGATGTATGCGGCTGGCCAGAGATTGCATATGAGCAAGTACTCTTACAGCCCATTTTAAATAAGTGTTTAATTAAGCATTGTAAACCTCAGCTTGCGGCCTGGAGAAGCCGTAGGACAGCATTTGACTGCACTCTCACAAACTAGCACAGTGACACACTTTCCCATCCCTGCCTGCACAGCGGCATGCCAGTGAGACAGGCTGCCTGCCACGCTGCGCTGTACTGCAGTGCGAGAACAGAGCAGTGCACAAGGCACACACACACACACAGGCATGCACACTGCACTGACTCCCTCGCTGGGGGTGAGACACGATATGCCAGCATCACTGCCCCCTTAGCGGATACAGGGCTGAGGGATAGGTAGAGGCACAGAGCGAGAGACCGAACACTTCCAGTCACGAGACAGTGTGGGAGTCTTACTGTCTCACCCATGAGAGAGAGGGTGCATTTCATTTTTTATTTAACCTTTATTTTGACCGGGAGTCATGCTGAGACCACAGTCTCTTTTACATTATAGCCCTGTATACACATCAATACACATCAATATACACATCAAATTAATTCATGTCTGAGTCACTAGTCCCAGTCCCAGTCACGAAGACCGCTGCACCGCAGTCCTTTGTACCCCTCAACCAAAGGCAGAGAGGGAGCTTGGATGTTAAACGCAGAGGAACACCTACCCATCCCCCCTTTCTGTGTAACCTTGGTGACAGCTACTACCATACTGCTTTCCAGGAGGAATGGATCCAGTCGTAACTCTGCATTAGCAATAACAGTGTGTCTGCGTTAAACAAGGGGCAGGAGTCACAGGACATGAACAAACAGTGGATGCTGAGTCTAACAATACACACACAGTGAGATCTGTCTTCATTTAAGGCCAACAGGTGAGAATAGCATAATTATTCTAAATTGTAATTTTAGCCCTGAATCCCACACAAACTTTTACTTGAGCTCCAACAAGGAGTCAGTGGAGTAAAGTTATGAGTCATGCTAGCCAAAAGGAGTACCTCAAATAGTGTGTGTCAGAGTGTGGCTGGGGCTGGGGTTCGATAGGAGCAGGTGTCTGCTGCCAGGCCAGGCTGTCCAGAGACCGCCCGTGTGAACAGCAAAGACCAATAAAACAGTTCACAAACTCTCCACTCTTCCAAATAACAAAACCATGTCTGTTTCCCTAGCGGGTGTATTTTTGCACATTCTATTTCCAAACACCAACTTTCTCCTCTCTCTCTCTGCCTCTCTCTCTCTCACCCTTTCTCTCTCTCTCTCTCTCTCTCTCTCTCGATGTATCATTGAGCCTTGTTTGCTGTATACTTGGAACCAATGGCATGGAAAGTTTACTGTGGTGGGAGTTAAAAGGGAGCTTAATTACATTTTATTAGCGTGGACAGATTATTAAAACGCACAGGGTAAAAAGTATACAAGCCCTAATGGAGCATGGCCATTCATATCTAAAATATAGTCCTTGATTAAATTTAGCAGATTTTTTAAACCTTTGGGCAATATCATTCTCATATACACTACATTACCAAAAGTATGTGGCCACCTGCTCGTCGAACATCTCATTCCAAGATCATGGGCATTAATATGGAGTTGGTCCCCCCTTTGCTGCTATACCAGCCTCCACTCTTATGGGAATGCTTTCGACTAGATGTTGGAACATTGCTGTGGGGACTTGCTTCCATTCAGCCACAAGAGCATTAGTGAGGTCGGGCACTGATGTTGGGCGATTAGGCCTGACTCGCAGTTAGTGTTCCAATTCATCCCAAAGGTGTTCGATGGGGTTGAGGTCAGGGCTCTGTGCAGGCCAGTCAAGTTCTTCCACACCAAACTCAACAAACCATTTCTGTATGAATCTTGCTTTGTGCACGGGGGCATTGTCATGCTGAAACAGGAAAGGACCTTCCCCAAACTGTTGCCATAAAGTTGGAAGCACAGAATCGTCTAGAATGTCATTGTATACTGTAGCATTAAGATTTCCCTTCACTGGAACTAAGGAGCCTGAACCATGAAAAACAGCCCCAGACCATTATTCCTACTCCACCAAACTTTACAGTTGGCACTATGCATTGAAGCAGGTAGCGTTCTCCTGGCATCCACCAAACCCAGATTTGTCCGTCGGACTGCCAGATAGTGAAGCGTGATTCATCAGTCCAGAGAACGCGTTTCCACTGCTCCAGAGTCCAATGGCGGGGCGCTTTACACCACTCCAGCCGGCGTATGGTGATCTTAGGCTTATGTGCGGCTGCTCGGCCATGGACCCCATTTCATTAAGCTCCCGACGAACAATTATTGTGCTGACGTTGCTTCCAGAGGCAGTTTGGAACTCAGTGGTGAGTGTTGCAACTGAGGAGAGATTATTTTTATGCGCTACGCGCTTCAGCACTCGGTGGTCCTGTTCTGTGAGCTTGTGTGGCCTACAACTTCACGGCTGAGCCGTTGTTGCTCCTAGACGTTTCCATTTCACAATAACAGAACTTACAGTTGACCGAGATAGCTCTAGCAGGGCAGAAATTTGACAAACTGACTAGTTGGAAAGGGGGCATCCAATGACGGTGCCACGTTAAAAGTCACTTAGCTCTTCAGTAAGGCCATTCTACTGCCAATGTTTGTCTATGGAAATTGCATGGCTGTGTGCTCGATTTTATACACCTGTCAGCAACGGGTGTGGCTGAAATATCCAAATCCACTAATTTGAAAGGGTGTCCACATACTTTTGTATATATAGTGTATATTCCGTACACTGTTTATCGTAAAAACAGATGGGCTGTCATCAACACTAATTTAGAGTACAAAAACGTTTAACCATGAAATTAATGTAAACAAGATTTGTTGCTGAAGTGAAATGGTAAACATGCATGTTTATTATCACTTGTTTACGGTCGTCTGGCCTATATTGGTCTGACACCTGAAAGTTCTGAGCTTGTTTCCAGTCCCTACACATGATAGTGAGCTATATGTTGAGAAGCTCCACCCATGGCTTGGAGGTCAGTGTCAATGAACTGAGAGGTGTCATTAGCATGCTATGTGTCAAGACACACTGAAGGACAATGGATCCCCAAAGTTCAAGAATAAAATATTTTCATGGGCTTCCCTACAGAGGTGGTGGGACCCAGGCGGGCTCAGCAGGGTGCTGAGAACTGCCTCACTCTGTGATTCACAGTGGTGAGGACGCTGGCCTGACCACACTGGTCAATAGAGTCCTCCTCCTTTTTTCATGCTAATTGAGGTCAATCCCTGTCTTCTTTCCATGTGAAAATCATCTCCATTATCCCACATCCCCTTCCCTTCCTCTCCTCAGTCCTAGCACAACACACAGCCATTCTCATCAATGACATCCACAGGGCTACACAAACACACTAGCTAGTAACTATACAAAATCAACCAGAAATCAATCACTTTTTTTTTAAACACCTCTCGTAAAGTAGCCAAGTGCAAATGTCATTTCTGATGGATCCCCATAATCACCTATAATGTAAATGCAACCACCAAAGTACTATAGATATGGGCCTCTATCAAAAATAAACAGCACCTGACAAACCAATAAATAACAACTGGCTGACAGTAGCTTGTAATAAAGACTGTGTCTAAGTACAATCTGTGAGTTGTAATTTTAGTGTTTCACCAATAAACACATGACACCCCCTTATTGAGCAATTCAGAAGGTTCGTTTGTGAAGGGTCTTATAAATCTATTGATTTTGCAGGAGACATGATTCAGTCACTGTTGGGTCCCCTTTGCTCCACCACATGGTGTTTATCCGTAGAGATTCCACTAAGCAGCTTAACAGCAGTCAAACTTAAACATGATCAAAGTGAGCCGTTACTGTAAATATTCCTAATATATTTATATATTTATTATCTTTCTATTATTTTTATATTTTTCTCTCTGCATTGTTAGGAAGGGCCAGTAAGTAAGTGTTTCACTGTTAGTCTACACCTGTTGTTTATGAAGAATGTGACAAATAACATTTTATTTCATGGTAACAAACTGGCCATATACTCTATTCAGAGGGGACAAAGTCTTCCTAAACGCATTGAGCCTCATTCAGCTTTTCCCATTCAGATAATACATGACTGGATAAAACATGTTGTTCTATATAGGTCATATACCTTCACCTGTCTTTACAGGTGTAAATGAATAAGACTGGAGAATTGTATACTGTGCAAACCTTAAAATAGGTCCAACTTTAAGAGAAATATTGACAAAGTAGCTTGCTTCGAAACATCATTACATTTGACCACTTTATTCACTCTCCAAAAAGACCTGCCCCTTCTTGACCTGCCCCAGTTGTCTTCTCCACCAACTAACAAGCCATTGCCTTTTCATAGAGACTACTCAAAACATGATGAAGCACCCTATTTACATCAATCAGCACAATTAGGAGATTCTATGACAGGTTACAGGAACTATTGTGAGAAAGGATTGCAAGAAAGGTGGGGAATGTCAATCAACAGAGCATGACCAAAACATTGGGAGATCTGAGCTCACGTCCAATGCATTGTTTTATGTAATGGAAAATAACCTATTTCTTTACAAGCTGCTCAATCCTTCAAAGTCATTGTGGTGCACTTGTGGGAACTACTTATACGTTATTTAAAGATAATTGTTTATTTCTTTAACATAGAACTTGCATGTGGATGAGACTGGAGGTATTGTAAATAGAGGACTGAATAGTAGCTCAGTTGTAAATGTGATTTTCTAGAAGAGGTCATCTGCATTTCGTGTGTATTCCACCAATTGCTTGCTTACTCATGGCATAAACAATTGTTTAGCCTACTTGGGTATCCAACGACCTTGTCCCTGTTTCTGAATACCACACCACTTTTAAGAGGTCGCATAGACCTGTGGTAAAGATAGATTGAGGTAATCGGGTAGGCCTATACCTTTATTTGAATACATAGAAGAGGGTAAGAGACTAAACTTTACCATTGTATATTGTAAACTAATTCTGGTGAAATAGCCTACTACTAGGCTTTCCTCCAAAATGTGACATCAAGTTCTATATACTATTATAATCAAATAATAACAACAGTTTCCTGTATTTTTTGTCAGTAAATCAAAGGCCAAAAGCGAAGATTAGGCCTATATATGACAATATTTTCCTCTAGGCTACTATGCGCGTGGATGTGCATGCGCAGCATGAAATTGGTTCGACTCGAAACCGTGCTTTGCCACCACCACTACGAATGCAAAATGGCCACATGGTCGAAGTAGTAACCTTCATCCATGGATTCATCCTCGTTCGTTTGCGGAAAAACATAATCGTAAAGGCTCAAATTGTTAAGGCTGTAATTAACTCATAGCCTACAATATGCGATATGTGCCTAAGATTGATCCAAAATTAAAAACATAGTTTGTTTGTAAGCTACTGTGGAAATCTAACAATTCCAATTACTAATGTGCTATGTTTACATTATGCAATGTACTATATTTTCAGCAATTTCCAATAGCTAAGATAAGCTTTTAATAGCTAAGATTTGTTTTAATCATCCATTTGCTTTTGGCTATTTACTCCAAATGTGCTTAATCTCTGAACTCATGTGAGCCTGGCTATGAAGCCTACAATAACATGTAGCATGTATGCCTATGTATCTCTTTAGTGGCATGTAGCCCATATGATATGTACCAAAAAAAAGATAGCCTACTGATACTGTGGTCAGACCAACAATACAGCTGTAACTAAGTAACTTTAATAATAACAGATCAAATAGCTACAATCTCAAACGATAGACATTAACTACAGATGCCATTGGCGACTATATGTTGAAGCATTGTAACGGCTCGCATGAATGAGGATAAAACCAAAGAAACACGCTAACGAATAGCTACAGTATTATTTTGAGTAGGACTTCACAATGACACTTACTTTCTCCATTTGCGGACAACAGGCAGATAGTGGAGACAGACAGCATCAGACCCCAGAACAAGGTCGAATTATTCCTTTCTGTCCCAGATCTCATTCCTGATCAATTATTAACCTCACTAAAAAGCAAATTACTTAATTCCAAAAAAGTGGAAAAGGGAGATGATGCCACTAAAATCACAAAAAGTAAAATACACTGTTTGACAGGTCGATACAAATTCGTGTTTAGAGGATAGGCTACTCTTGTTCCGAGTCTCAGGGTTTTGTGTATAGGGGTATTATAAAAAAATATATATATATAACATGAAATAAATTAAAACAATTCGTTATTCTTGCCAAAGACAGAATGATTCAAGGGTGGCTGGCAAAACAGACATCCGTGCCACTGATTTTACTCGACATATGACAGTAATCCGCATCCTCAGTCTCCATCTCTTGAAACACCAGTAATGGTGTGCACGAGCTTTTATGACTGGCAATCGAACGATATTCACTTGTAGACCAAAGAGACTTCCGATCTTCTATCATTAATTTCCGTCTGAGTGATGGACATTAACAATATTGTCTAGGGTGGAGGCTGAGATGGGAAATGAATGAAAACGTAACTCTGCTAAATAAACCTTTCCAACAAGACGCAATCAAAAATATCCGCCAGAACAGAAATTGTTTCACCAATCGCACCCCCTTTTTCTCCTCCCTGCGCTTTCTGTCTTCACGGTTAACGCAGTCAGTCGGCTCCTTTGCAGCTGAAAAAAATACTTATGCCACGCGAGAGTAGACTATCCGGCTTCGGTTAGAGTGGAGTATGCTATACTTGCACCAAACTCAAGCTTCCGTTATGTCCTGTGAGCCGTTTATAGTTGATGATGTGTATTTCTTCGTTTTCCCGGACAGCTCCAGTAAGCAGCAATCCCATCACTTGCCCTCGTTCTCGGTCTAGTCCGTAGAATCACTGCTGTAAACAAGAGTCAGGTCCGCTCACATAGAAACACAGCCCTAAGCATACAGCAAGTCATGTAGAAAAGCTGGAATGGAGTAGGCCTAGTCTATGACATGGATAAGCAATGTTTAGGTCTCGTTACACTTAATTCATTCAAAAGTATGCAGTCCTGCAAAAAACTATTTTACGCAAAGGTTGTAAATAGATTGTACACTGTTATTTATAGCTCCCTTTATATAGGCTACAGTTAACAGCCTACATCTGTAATAAACAGTAACACATTGGTTGTATTCATGAGATTGTTATTTTGGCGTTTGCCAAACAGTGTTTTTATATAGGCATATGACCAGACTACACTGTTATTAATTATTAGGCTACTTTTATTATTGCCAATGTGGTCATGGGCAAGCGCCATAACAAACACACAGTTTCAACTAATAATCTAAACAAATAATTAATAATTAATCTACATGTAAACCCTTTATAACCGTAGCCAACCTTAATGTAAAGTAACGTAAATTAAGCTATTTAGTCTGATTAGTGGAAGCAAAAAATAAAAATAAAAAGGCATTATTCTGCGCATAGGTTTATCTATATATTCCATATATTATTTTGTGTAGCAGTAACAAGCGCGATATCTGGAAGGAAATATTGTTTATTTGTTGTTCCCGGGAATAGAATATTATAGCATTAGCCTAAACCTCATTTGAAATCTAGAAATGTTAGATTCCAGCCCCACTGGAAGTTTGGCTATATCAAAACAGGCAGGCCTAATCCCTCTTTCCGGGATAAACATTTAGGAAGCACAAAATCATTTTGGGGGTTTCACAATCACAGTGCAACATTGTATTGTCTGATGCATTTAGCTTTCTTAGAACGCAAAACAATTTGTTATATTAGATTAGGCCTACTGTTATAGATTTACACAGGTAATATAAATAGCCTAGCGCCTTAGCCTATATGTTAGTGTATTGCCGCAGTGCCTGTTTTGATTGAATTCTGTCGGGATATTTTGGTTGTAGGCTATATGGATGGGAATGTATTTTTCAAATAGTTAATCTCAAACCATACCCAGTTACGAATTTTAGATGTGCACATATGCTATTTTCCCTGCGACACACGAAAGCCCAAAGCAAATAGTAAAATCCGCCACAGAGATTTATTGAAATGCACGGATTGGACTCAATATTAGCATTCATTCATCCGTAGCCTGTCTCTGGCTTGTTTTGCATAGATAGCGCGCAATGGGCGGGGCTCAAATAATCCAAGCTAAATCAGCAACAGTACCATTCTGATTTGAATAAATTGAATTCTGATTAAATAATAAAACAGGTCACAAATTCTTGTTTTACATTTTTGGTGTTAACATATAGATACCTTTTTTTTTATGTATGTAGTTATGTCCTTGAGCTGTTCTTGTCTATTCATGTTCTGTATTATGTCATGTTTCATGTTTTGTGTGGACCCCAGGAAGAGTAGCTGCTGCTTTTGCAACAGCTAATGGGGATCATAATAAAATACCAAAATACCAATACATCATCCCATGACATGATTTTTGTTTCACAAAGTTTCTCTTGTTTGCATTTGTTTCATAACATATTGAATTATTTAAAATGATAAAAGAAAGGCTGTGGAGAATTTTGCAGCATATTTTGTTACTTACAAAATATTTGTAAATATTTTTTCCATAGCATATTTGTTCAACCATGATAAAATACATTCTGTGGAGAATGTTGTTCCATATTTTGTTAGTTACAAATGTTTGTAAATATAGCCAAAATCAATTTCATGTTGCCAAAATTGTGATTGAGAAGCAATTATTGATATTTAGTGTAATTTGTGAAAATAGTTTTGACTGCTTTAGATTTCAGTCAGTGAAGAATAGCTCTATTATTACAATTTATACTGTTGGAGTGTTGAGCTCAACAAGACAATTATGTTTACACTGCCCTGCTCGGAGGGGGTAAACTGTCGGGCGAGTTTCGTGCGAGACCTCCGGAGGTAGCGTAGACAAGTGATAATTTCGAAAGTTTAGACAACATTATTTGTTGTCTCTCGAGAAAGTTTGAAATGATTAAAAACGAGAGAAGTAGGTAGGCCTATATGTATTTTCATTTTACGGTAATATGAAAAACAAAACTTCTGACAAAATAATCTAAATGGAAAGAAGATGACATTATGGCTTGTTTGCCTCTTTTACAGCATCGAATGTGAAACATGGCATAGGAATGCCAAAAACTGTTTGATATGCAGCCTACTCATTTATTTGAATGAAGGAATTCTTATGAGAATGTGTGTCTGTCAGAATAACTTCGACTGACAGTGTGCATTCATTTATGTTTAACTCAATTTCAAACTCATATTTTATAAACAACTAGACCTAAGCAGTGGCATCATGCACCAACTATTTTTTAGAGGGCACTCACTGTGTTTTATTTAAATTGTTACAATTAATGATGCCTCTAAACCTAAGGGAAAAGAATAAGACAAGAAATGAGACAGAGAATAAAAGCCATTTTTACTGGCACTCCTGTACCCCTATTCCACCACCACTGATGTTGCAATCAACTATTGCTCATAAATATAAACATTTGCAAGCCATTCGTTTCAATATTGTTTTGCCATCTGTCCAGACCTCTTCTATACAACGCTATCAAAATAGGACATATCCATGCACAATTTTGTAACTGGCGCCCTCTGTTGCTAAAAAAATTGTATCGACACATCATTGAGCATTGGACAATGCACCTTCAAACAAGGGTATTAAACTCTTAAGTGTGTTGCTCTGTCAAAGCTTCTTCAGAGTCTGCTCTGTCTGACACCCTGTTGTATTGCAAGTATTACTGCAAGCCAATAGTCCATATGGTCAGTCATTTACAAGCGTAGGCTACTCTCGCCTTGTTCTTTTGATCCTAACTAGTACCTGGGAAAAGGTTTGTGGAAGCTTTGTAGTGTGGCCCTATCACTTGATTTGAAGGACTAAGAGAAGGCAGCAATAATATTATCAAATCAGGTGGAAATGAATCCAAGGTCATTAATAAAAGGTCAAATGCAATAGTTCTGGTTGAAATGGCTGCCAACAAAAATACTTTATCTGCAACATGTTTGAGTGTCAGCAGAACCATTGTATCTGAAAAGAAAACTGCCTCAAAGAGATAAATCCTTTCACTGATTGAAAGAAATATTACAAAAAAACAAGCAGAGAATTTCTGGCCACCCAGACTGCAGAGATGGTGAGTCATCCTTGCATAATTGTACACTGTACTACCAACACAATGTCCCTGGTCTCCAGTGAATGGCCTGTCTGTCCACTTGCATTTGTTAAATCATCATAAACAGTTACTCATAAAGAGTGGCGGCAGGGCCCACCTACCTTGATCGCCACTGGTTTGCTTTCATTCTGCCCTAGCACTCAAGTGGAAATAAGTGTGTTTACCACCAGAGGGTCACACATGCTAATGAGCGGCTGTTTGTTCTTCACAGCACTCATGCAGGAGAAAATGAATTTTAGAAAGTGGTGATTGTGTGGGAGAGAAAAGGTTATATTTCTGAAATCATAATGTATTTGTGATGTAATTGTTTTAACCCTGCTTGGACCCCTGGAAGAGTAGATGCTGCCTTGGCAGCAGCTAATGGGGATCCTAATAAATGCTAAATCATGAAACGAATATGGAGCACGTTGATGGCTAATTGACACTGGATCCATACTTGCCTACAGTAACTTAAACACTATGCCTAACTATGTACATTTAGCAGTCTAGGTGCATACTTCAAGTCATTTATTGAATATAATGTTTAACAAACTTCATCAAGGGTAAATGTTTACATAATTGGAATAACCTGAACAACACAACAGAGGCAGACTTCCCTCACAGGTATGTGGAGATGGTCATTTGCAATATGATATTCTAATCCTATTGAGATATGTCAGAGTATTATATTGGATTAGGACCATAGACAATTGTGTGTGTGTGTGTGTGTGTGTGTGTGTGTGTGCGTGCGTGCATGTGTATGTGTGTCACAGGAAAAGCAATGACTAGGTATAGGTTATGTCTCTGACACCCTCCAGTATAATAGCTCTGCTGCCAAAACACCTTCATTTAGTCCACGATAATGAGAAACCCATAGCAGTGGAAAAACAGATTTACTCACTAGACTGCGGCTTTTCCCTGCAAGTGGAATTCGAGAAATGTATTCTATTTCTCTGTGGGAAGCTTGCGGTTTTGTGTAATAGTGAAAGAGACATGGATAGAATAAAGAAAATGACAGACGACTGCTGAACCAGACATGACTGCTGAACCAGACATGACTTCAATTCCATTATGTGTCATGGGACCACAGGCAAAGGCATGGGAAAATAATACCTTATCATAACACTTACTGTAGAAATGGCCATCAAAGACATAATTTACATGTATGCATTGTTTTTAGAAATGGACTGAACTATTCAAACTTATAACCAACCTTTTGCCAAGCTATGACCTGCAAAATCACATAAAGAGAATGCAAAAGTACATTAAACTCAGGTGGTGATATTTACAATCTGGCTCAGTTCCAATGGCTTCCAAATGGGGACCAAAACCTGACTACAATCAAATGTACACATGAAACGCCAGTGGGACACATTCTACCTATCAATGAGGATGCTTGGCTGGCCTGTTGTAGTGCTGCTTGTTCCTTATGGTGGTTAAGACCTGGGGGGTCTGAGGCCTTTAAAAACACTGCAAGAAATAATGAACAATGGCTCTGAATAAAATAGGACACCCAGCACAGGACGTGTCCCCATCAATTATGGTGACAAGACCGCACAGCAAGAGCATTAAAGCTACAGTGACCATCATTGCAGTCTCCTCCCTCACAGTTTGATGATGAGCTGCATAATGTGCCGTTATGATTTGTGACTTTAGAGATCAGTTGGGTTGGTTTGGAGTTCCCCAAAATACTGTGTTATTTCATTTCTCTCTATACCACTGTGTCTGATTTGTGCTTAGGTACTAGTGCCAGGTATATTCCCACAAGACTGTTAGCCCCTTGAGCTAAAGCCTACAAATTAGCTCAGGGAGCTGTCTTCAGGTCTCAGACAAGGTTAGTGCATGGTTCACTAAACCACCTCCGCTACACGTATGGTGATGCTCTTAAGACCTGGTTGTAACATCTATTCAAAGTCACAGGTTCTAAATCAAATCATATTTTATTGGTCACATACACATATTTAGCAGATGTTATTGCGGGAGTAGCGAAATGTTTGTAGGTCCATTTAAGGGAAACAGTCGGAGGCAGATAAAAAACAAGTATATTGAAGGATAAAGGTTTGCTGGTTTAAAACCGTTTACAGTACAACTCATCAACACAAATAGCTTCTTAGATCTTTCACTTACACTGAATAGAACTGACACTCCTCAGTGCAGTGCATTCACAGGACTAGAATTGTTAATGACCGAGTTACACAATACTGGCTGACCAAAAACAGTGAAAAATAAAACTACTGCATGAAAGAAAGAGAAAACAGTTAGCCACTGCATTAAAACAAACAGTTAATATTTTAGAAATACAAATACAGTGCATTCGGAAAGTATTCAGACCCCTTGACTTTTTCCACATTTTGTTACAGCCTTATTCTAAATGTAATTAAATCATTTCCCCCCCTCATCAATCTACACACAATACCCCATAATGACAAAGCAAAAACAGGTTTGTAGAAATTTTTGCAAATGTATATAGAAAAAAAAGGGAAATATTATATTTACATAAGTATTCAGACCCTTTACTCAGTACTTTGTTGAAGCACCTTTGGCAGCGATTACAGCCTCAAGTCCTCTTGGGAATGACGCTACAAGGTTGGCTCACCTGTATTTGGGGAGTTTCTCCCATTCTTCTCTGCAGATCTTCTCAAGCGCTGTCAGGTTTGATGGGGAGCGTTGCTGCACAGCTATTTTCAGGTCTCTCCAGAGATGTTCAATTGAGTTCAAGTCTGGGCTCTTGCTAGGCCTCTCAAGGACATTCAGAGACTTGTCCCGAAGCCACTCCTGCATTGTCTTGGCTGTGTGCTTAGAGTCGTTGTCCCGTTGGAAGGTGAACCTTCGCCCCAGTCTGAGGTCCTGAGCGCTCTGGAGCAGGTTTTCATCAAGGATCTCTCTGTTCTTTGCTCTATTCATCTTTGCCTCGATCCTGACTAGTCTCGCAGTCCCTGCCGCTGAAAACATACCCACAGCATGATGCTGCCACCACCATGCTTCACCGTAGGGATGGTGCCAGGTTTCCTCCAGAGTTCAATCTTGGTTTCATCAGACCAGAGAATCTTGTTTCTCATGGTCTGAGAGTCTTTAGGTGCCTTTTGGCAAACTCCAATCGGGCTGTCATGTGCCTTTTACTGAGTGGCTTCCGTCTGGCCACTCCCCATAAAGGCCTGATTGGTGGAGTGCTGCAGAGATGGTTGTCCTTCTGGAAGGTTCTCCCATCTCCACAGAGGAACTCTAGGAAGAGTCTTGGTGGTTCCAAACTTCTTCCATTTAAGAATGATGGAGGCCCTTGCATTCTTTGTGAACCCTCAATGCTGCGGAAATGTTTTGGTACCCTTCCCCAGATCTGTGCCTCGACACAATCCTGTCTCGGAGCTCTACGGACAATTCCTTTGACCTCATGGCTTGGTTTTTACTCTGGCATGCACTGTCAGCTGTGGGACCTTATATAGACAGGTGTGTGCCATTCAAAATCATGTCCAATCAATTTAATTTGTCACAGGTGGTCTCCAATCAAGTTGTAGAAACATCTCAAGGATGCCTAATGGAAACAGGATGCACCTGAGCTTAATTTCGAGTCTCATAGCAAAGGGTCTGAATACTTATGTAAAGAATTTCTGTTTTTATTTTAAATAAATGTGCAAAAAAATCTAAAAACCTGTTTTCGCTTTGTCATTATGGGCTATTGCGTGTAGATTGCTGAGGAAAAAAAGTAATTTAATCAATTTTAGAATGAGGCTGTAATGTACCAAAATGTGGAAAAAGTCAAGGGGTCTGAATACTTTCCAAAGGCACTGTATATACTGAAACTGAAAGACAATCCCCTCAATGGAGGACGGTTCAAAACTGCTTGGACTCCCAATAACATCTCTCCAAAGACATAGAATAACCCCCTCCCCCAAAAAACAACAACAACATTACTGCAGTGGCAGAACTTTCGAAGATAAATAAATAGTCTGTCAAATTTTAATAAACAAATACTGATAATCAAAGTAAACACATTCCTTATACTGGGGCACACATTTTTGAAGTAAATTACTATTATTTGTATATTTATTTTTTACCTCACATTCACAATCTGACATAATGATAGGCAACTTTATAGGCTTTACATTAGATATTTTCTATTTTTCATGTTTTTTTTGTTTTTTTTAAGCACTACTGAACAAAAAGAGCCGATTCAGGGAGCCAAATGCCAGCTCTGTTAGGTAAACAGAGCCAAAAAATCTGGCTCAACGAAAAGACTCAGAATGCCCAACACTATCATCTGCAGCACAGGTAAGTGTCACGACTTCCACCGAGGCTGCCTCCCCTCCTTGTTCGGGCAAGTTTCGGCTTACTAGCTGCTGCCGATCCATTTATCATCACTCCACTTGTCTTGTCTAATTAATCACACACACCTGGTCCTTATCCCCAATTAGTCATTGTATAAGTGTTCCCTCTGCTTCCTTGTCTGTGTGGGTGATTGTTTGTAGTGAGCTGTGTGTAGCTCGGTTGAGCTACCCTTACCTTGTTGTTGCCAGGGTAGGATTTTCCCCTGTGCCTGAGTTTTGTTGTCACATGCTTGCGCAACTGTTTATCGACGGAATAAACTCTTTGGATGCGTATTACTCTCCTGCGCCTGACTCCTTCTATCACACGCATCACAGAATCACCCACCTCTCGCTATGGAGTCAGCAGGAGAAGAGCGCATGCCTGGAGTCGTGGCACGGGTCCAGGAGCACTCCACGATGCTGGCCAGCTTGGGGGAAGCGATGGATCGGGTTCTTCAGGTAGTCCAACGCCTGGAGAGGAACAGACCCGATCTGTCGAGACCAGCTGGCCAACCGGATCCAGCCACCTACACCACAGCACCAGGAGGGATCCAGATATCCCGACCACGGGCGTTTGAGGGGACAGCGGCGCTGTGCCAGGGATTCCTCCTCCAATTAGAGCTTTACTACGCCAGCATCAGGCCGGCACCATCGGAGCGGAAGAAGGTGTCCGTCCTAATTTCCTGCCTCTGTGGGAAAGCCCTGGAGTGGGCCAATGCGGTGTGGAACGAAGGAGGAGCTGCGTTGGAGGACTACAGGGAGTTCGCTCGCCTCTTTCGGGCGGTATTCGACCACCCGCCCGAGGGTCGAGAGGCGGGTGAGCGACTGGTCCACCTGAGGCAGGGGACGAGGACCACGCAGGACTTCGTGTTGGAGTTCCGGACGCTGGCAGCGGGATCCGGGTGGAACGAGTGGGCCCTGATCGACCATTTCCGGTGCCATCTGCGGGTGGACGTCCGACGGGAGCTAGCCTGCCGGGACACCATGTTGTCCTTCGATACACTGGTGGACATGGCCATTCGGTTGGACAACCTGCTGGCAGCCAGAGGATGTCCTGGTAGGGGTCTGCCCGTTTCCACCCCGGAAGACTCGGACCTCGAGCCGATGGAGCTGGGTGGAGGCGCCGGCCGAGAGAGCGGAGGAGGACAGTGACAGTGCCACTCTGGTGGCACGAAGACACAATCCACTACACGTCGTAGTCAACGTTCTTTTGGGCCTGGAGGCGCAGGCAGGGCACTCATGCATCACCCCAGGTATCGAACACCCACACTCGTTCAGAGCCCTCTGCTGCGCACTGTAAAATACTTGTCTCCTTTCCTGAGCACATGGATGTTCACCAGTGTAAGGTGCTAGTCGATTCAGGCGCAGCTGGGAACTTTATGGACAGGGCATTCGCAAACTGTATAGGCATTCCATTGATTCCCCTATCCATTCCACGCCCCATCATAGCACTTGATAGTCGACCATGAAGTTACTGCACCAGTCACCATGATTACCCAGGAGAATCATTGTGAGCAGGTGACTTTTTCCATTATTGAGTCTCCTGCTTTCCCTGTGTTATTAGGTATCCCTTGGCTAGCACTCCACAACCCCACCTTTTCATGGCCGCAGAGGGTTCTCACAGGGTGGTCGCGAGAGTGTCAGGGTAGGTGTCTAGGTGTTTCCATTGGTGCAACCACGGTGGAAAGTCCAGACAGTACCTCCACTGTGCGCATTCCCCCTGAATACCTAGATCTGGCGCAAGCGTTCTCTAAAACGCAGGCTACTAAATTACCACCTCATCGGGCGGGGGATTGCGCGATAAACCTCCGGGTAGATGCTGTACCTCCCAGGAGTCATATATACCCCCTGTCACAGGCTGAAACGGTGGCTATGGAAACATATGTCACCGAGTCCCTGCACCAGGGGTATATCCCTCCACTTCACCCGCCTCCTCGAGTTTCTTCTTTGTGAAGAAGAAGGACGGAGGTCTGCCCCCGTGCATTGATTATCGACCACTGAACAGGGAGACTATAAGATTTAGTTATCCTCTCCCCCTTATTCCTTCAGTGATTGAATCAATGCATGGAGCGCGCTTCTTCACCAAATTAGATCTCAGGAGTGCGTATAACCTGGTGCGTAACCAAGAGGGAGATGAATGGAAGACAGCATTCAGCACAACCTGGGGACATGCTTGGTCGCGGTGTAGTGGTCTACATCGATGACATCCTGGTTTATTCCGCTACGCGTGCCGAGCATGTGTCCCTGGTTTGCAAGGTGCTGGCCTGACTGTTGGAAAATGACCTTCAAGCTAAGGCAGAGAAGTGTATGTTTTTCAAGCAGTCCGTCTCCTTCCTTGGATATCGCATTTCCACCTCAGGTGTGGAGATGGAGGGAGATCGCATTTCAGCCGTGCGTAATTGGCCGACTCCAACCACGGTTAAGGAGTGTAGCGCTTCCTTGGCTTTGCCAACTATTATCGGAGATTTATCCGGGGCTTTGGCAAGGTTGCAGCTCCCATTACCTCCCTGTTGAAGGGTGGGCCATCCCAGCTCCGCTGGTCTGCTGAGGCTGACCTGGCCTTCAGCAAACTGCGGGGTCTGTTCACCTCAGCCACATTACTGGCCCACCCCGATTCATCACTACCGTTCGTAGTAATAATAATATGCCATTTAGCAGACGCTTTTATCCAAAGCGACTTACAGTCATGTGTGCATACATTTTTACATATGGGTGGTCCCGGGGATCGAACCCACTACCCTGGCGTTACAAGCGCCATGCTCTACCAATTGAGCTACAGAGGTGCAGGTGGATGCGTCCGAGGTTGGGATGAGCTGTCCTGTCTCAATGCTCGGGTACGCCACCCAAGCTCCGCCCCTGTGCGATCTTTTCGAAGAAGCTCAGCCCGGCGGAGCAGAACTACGGCGTTGGTGATTCGGGAGCTGTTGGCTGTTCGAGCTTTGACCGTGTGGAGGCATTGGCTCAAGGGGGCAAAACACCCTTTCCTCGTCTGGACGGACCACCGTAACCTGGAGTACATCTGGGCAGCGAGGAGGCTGAATCCTCGCCAGGCCAGGTGGGCCCTATTCTTCACCCGGTTTGATTTCATACATCCCGGGTACGAAGAACGTGAAGGCGGACGCGCTGTCCTGGCTGTATAACACAGAGGAGAGGCCCAGAGACAACACTCCCATACTGCCGGCCTCCTGCATTGTAGCGGCGGTAGTATGGGCGATGGACGCGGATACAGAGCAGGCATTACGCACGGATCCCTCTCCACCTTAGTGTCCAGATGGGCTGCAGTACGTGCCTGCTCTTATCCGTGATCGTCTGATCTACTGGGCACACATGCACCCAGGTATCGGCCGTACAGTGCGCTGCCTGAGCGGAAAGTACTGGTGGCCTACCTTGTTTAAGGACGTGAGGGTGTACGTCTCCTCCTGCTCGGTGTGCGCCCAGAGTAAGGCACCTAGGCACCTCCCAGCGGGTAAGCTACAACCGTTACCAGTTCCACAACGACCATGGTCTCACCTTAGCATTGATTTTCTAACTGATCTTCCCCTCTCCCAAGGTAACGCCACCATCCTGGTCGTTGTGGACCGCTTCTCCAAGTCCTGCCGCCTCCTTCCTCTGCCCGGTCTCCCCACGGCCCTGCAGACTGCGGAGGCCCTGTTTACTCACGTCTTCCGGCACTACGGGGTACCAGAGGATATAGTGTCTGACCGGGGTCCCCAGTTCATGTCCAAGGTCTGGAAGGCGTTCATGGAACATCTGGGGGTCTCGGTCAGCCTGACCTCTGGGTTCCACCCCGAAAGTAATGGGCAGGTGGTGTTCTTGCCATGGGCAGAATATGCCCAGAACTCTCTCCGCCACTCCTCCACTAACCTAATGCCTTTCCAGTGTGTTCTAGGTTACCAACCGGTTCTGGCACCGTGGCACCAGAGCCAGACCGAGGCTCCTGCGGTGGATGACTTGTTTCGGCGCGCGGAGGAGACGTGGGATGCTGCCCACGTTCACCTCCAACGCGCCGTGCGTCGTCAGAAGGCCAACGCTGACCGCTACCGCTGTGAGGCCCCCGTCTTTGTACCGGGGGATCGGGTCTGGCTCTCGACCCGGAATCTGCCCCTCCGCCTGCCCTGCCGGAAGCTGAGCCCGCGGTTTGTGGGGCCGTTCAAAGTCCTGAGGAGAGTCAACGAGGTCACATATAGGTTATTACTTCCCCCTGATTACCGTATTAACCCCTCGTTTTGAAGCAAGTGCAGGAAGCTGCATCGCTGGAGTGACTCTTTTAATGGGCGTGTGGAGAGAAGTGGGAGGATAGGGAGGTAGGATCATGGGAGAATCAGGCGCTGGATGGTTTCTCTGTGATTGGTTACGGTTTTGATTGAGCGGTGTTCCCGACCGACCAGCCTGGGGATGAAGTTATTGTGTGAAACAAGACTGGGAGAGCTAAATAAAGTAATCTCAGACCCTTCCTATGTACTCCACCCAAAGGTTCAACATCTCTCCTCAGGCAGACGCAACAGTTTCTCATTGTAAGCTGAACAGATAGAAGTAACGTAACGTCACGTTAACATGTTTATGTTACACATAATTAAAAACCTAGTAGCTAGCTAACATTATACCAAATACAGAGCTCTAAGTCAATAGCAAAATGTTACGTTTGCTGAAATACCTACCGCCATCTCTGCCGAAGAACACGCACTGAAGGTTTAAAACACAACGGCCAAAGCAGACCCTAAAACGGTCTTGAGTGGCAACAAATCAGCCCAATTTGCACCGCTTCTTCGTCTTCTATGGTATAGTGGCGATCGCACAATTTAATGTGCATCCCACCACCTAATATGCGGGATGGAAACAGGATTCCAAAAAAACTGACCAAACTACAAAAGAAAACTACCATACTACCAGAAATAAATTAATAAAATAAAATAAATCAAACAACTTTTCTGTTAAAAAATAAAACAGATCTGATCCCTACACAGGCTCATGGAAAACCTGGGAAGGCAGGTCTTCCGGCGCCAGTACCCCTTGCAAGTCTTCAGATGTTAAATCCTTAAGTCCCAAAAACGTTTCTGCCGCAGCCACAATAATGTCCAGTTTCTTAGACTTCTTTGAGACTTGTGCCGTACAGTTTATAACTGTGGCAATGAACGCAACAAAATCCACCTTTTTAACACACAGGGTTTCTTTTGACTGGCAGGAAACATTTACTACAGGCTGTGGTGCATCCACTATCATATCTTCACTAGCATCACTTATTTTAATAGCCTCCGCATAGGAGATTCGATTGACCACTCTAACTTTTGCCACCTCAATCTCCTTCACCCTTACAGGGCACTCCAGGAACTCGGGATCATTATCACCACCACAAATGCAACACCTTCGTCCTTCTACACACCGTTCTTCAGCATAATCTGTCCGTCTGCACACACTTGAAACATGGCCAGATCCTTTACAATTCTTACACTGCAGTGGTTTGGGAACAAAAGCTCTTACAATGTAGTCTTATCTTACATAACCAAGCTTCACATGTGTAGGTAGTTGCTCTTAATCAAAAAATAACAGGACGACAGACTTTCTTCTTTTTTTCCCATTCCCCCAGAGGGTCAGACGCCGGGCACCAACCACACCAGGAATTCTCTTCAGGTATTCAACTTGAACAAACGTCGTCACCCTTGAGATGACTCCTTTGACGGATGCTCTACCCCGAAGTTCAAAACACAAAACTTTTGTTGTCCAGATTCTTTTGAGGCCCACCGCAATCTTCCTCTGTTCTTCATAAATACAATTAATCTAAATAAGACCACTCCTGGTCACTCTGACAGACTCCACTTTTCCCAGCACATACTTCACCATTTTCAACACCTCAAACGGATCTCCCACATATGCATCCTTACTCAACAAACGCATCCCAACAAGAAGCGATTAATTATCATTCATACACGTATCCTCCACTCCCAATTTTAGACAATTTCCTTTTTGTTCCAGTTTTCGATACTACTGTTGTCCATTCAGGACATTCGTCTTCACCAACTCTGTTCAACGTGGTGCTTGATTCGAACTCAGCATCCACTTCCGCCATCTTCTCCCCTCCTTCTGGCTTGCCAATTGGAATTGCTCTTGATCCTCCCATTTCTTAAACCCATTGCTCCCCATCCTCACACTTCCCTCGACACGCCCATTATAAATCACTCCAGCGATGCAGCTACCTACGACTCACTTGAAGTGCCTCTAAAAAACAATGTTTTGATATATGTTTTCCCTGTCGCCACAAGGTGGTAGTGTTGCATAACATTCGTCGTCCAGTTGACAGAATTTTCAAGATGGACTCCAACCCGACCTCCCAAACACAAAAGAAAGGTAAAAGAGTGTAACGTAAGCCCATTATGTGACACAAATGCCTAGAATGTTCAGTAGCCGATTTCTGATACGTTTTTTAATACTCTTAAGAGGTTGCTGACAGTCAAACACGTTACACAGTCGTATTCCATGCGTCTTGTAAAAGTTCAGTGTTCATTTGCAAGCAGTGATAAACGCTAGAAAATGTTTCAAGTTACGTTTAGACCTTGGTAGAATTAAAGTCGACATGGAGAAAATATCACATGCAGAGTGTAATGTTATGTTTTACTGTTGCCCAAGGGGAAATCAAGGAAATATATCCCATTGACCTCCCAGATCTAGATTACAGTGCACTGAGTTCAACCTCTGAAAACATATTGACAGCCCTGGTGTCAAACACCTATCAAGGAGAGCGTTGGTTTATACCCTCAAATGGCTCAAAGGTATGTTTTTTAAATTATGAGTTTCTGGTTACACTCACTCCAAATAAAACCATGCTGGTGTAGGCTACAGATGAGCACCTCTCCCCTTATGAAAAAATATGACAGTCAGAGTGCAGTATAACTGCAGTACACTGCAGTATGCTGTAAATACTGCATCCAAAATAACACTGTTTTTTTTACTGCTGTAATTTTGCAGTATAACTGCAGTTCAACTGCAGTACACTGCAGTTATTCTGCAATTACTGCGTCCAAAATACAACAGTCGACTGCAGTTACTGCACTTTTACTGCAGTTTCAAAACTGCAATCTTTTTTTTGTAAGGGTCTTACAAAAACATCCAATGTTGGTGACAGATCTATCACCTGCCAAATTTAACCCCTGCACATAAAACCTCTGCTTCCCTCCATCAGGTGGAGGTGACACATGACAACGTGGGCAGACTCCAGCTGTTCGGTGATGATGATCCACCTTGTACTCTGCTGACTCTGCACATGCCTGCAGATGGAACTCAAGGTTGATACCCTACAGAGAAAGGTTGCCTTTCAGATCTGCTGTGTTTGGTTGATGTTATATAGGCTACAGTATAATGTTACATAGAATGTTATATGTTTTCACAGTGGTGGCCCTAAACCTGCATGGAAAGTGGTGGTCATTAAATGATGTTTTGAAGACATCCATCAAATCCAAATCTGGTCTTGTGATGGTATGTTCTTTACATTTGCACTTGTGTCCTCCATGGTAAGCGAGTAAATGGCATCACTCTTAATGTAGGCCTATACCATGACTTCCCATTACCTTCATGTTTAGAAGGAGTAGGCACACATAAATGAAATATGCACTAAATGCTATGTTTTTACATGGTTATTACATATAAAGGGTGTATTACTACATGTAATAACCACTGAATGTGGCTTTTGCCAATGTGTTTAGGATAAGGCTTAGCTGTGTAGGTCATTAACAGGTGCAGTCTGTTATGGAGAGAGTGATACTGTTCCTGCTTAGTCAAATAATTTTTGGAGTTTTGGAGAGGCCTTCAGGGGAAGAGATTTACTTCTCACCTTATCCTATGAGGGAATTTGGCAAAATTCTATGGCATAATGGAGAGGCAGTTGGATTCTACACCATCAAAAAGAAAGGTAAGGCAGTCTCACATTGTGTTAGTTTCCCATTTTCTGCCAGTTGACAAAAATAGTGGCTTACAAAAAGATTCTCATCTGCACTCAATTTCTATTTAGAACAGGGAGTGTTGCTAGGTCAACACAGTGCATTGCAACAAAATAGTAAGGCTGCACAGGCAGAAAATCAACCCCAAAAACTATTTTACAAATATGTATGCTCTCGGTTTACACAATAGGCTCTGTATGTGTATGTGTATGTTTAAATGTTGAATTTGGGTGAGTCAGAATTAGAGGAAAGTGTCACATTCAATCATCCCATTACTGTTTTCAAGTCAATAATTTATAAAAGAGAAACAGTGCAGGGAGGAATTTATTTTCTTTTGGGGGTTGCATATGTTTTTGATCATTTGGTCAAAGCAACATAATGTATAATTGGCTGTTTCAGGAAGTCTGTGTGATGGATTTACTAGTCGAAGCTATCAGCTTTCTGTCCTTGACACTGTGTTTGTGAGGACTCAGTGGAGGAGGAGTGGTCTGGCACTGCAGATCCTGGGAGACTTCTGTAAATCCCTCCCCAACGAGGAAGTGATAGGAATCAGCTGTCCCATATCCCCAAGCATGATTAAAGGTGGGTCAGTCAGTATTAGAAATTCAAAGGTTAATTACGTCAATGCTGGTTGTACCTGTTGTAGTCATCCATGCAAAGATTGCTGAATTTATATAAGGACAAAGTCAGATAAGGGGAAGTGCTTCCAGTCAATTTGGAGATGGCACACGCTATCACTTGGTTGGACGCATAACAATGTATGGTGTGTTATGAAGGACTGTTTACCTAGCCCCAAACAGAGATATCTATGAGCGAGGGTGGGGTGGGGTGGGGTGGGGTAGGGTTTCACACTAGCTGTACTTTATCTTCCAGGATATGTACTGAGTCATAATGTATGTAGCCTAATGGATCTTTAGACATATACCCACACTTTTAGATGACACTACATTTGAAATAATGCTAGCCAGCTTGTCCTCTTTAAAAAAAATTGGGCAACACTTTCAGATAAAATGTAACCACGATAATATACTGTATGTCTGGACTCCAAAACGTTAACAAGGTAATGAGGTTTTTAAAATGAGGAATTTGCTGCAGGAATTTTCAAGGAATTTACCTTTTAAACATTATAACGTCATGTTTATGAGGACAAATTACAACGAAACAAATGAGTGTTACTAAAGTAATTATGCCTTATGGACAATTCAGGACAACATCAAAGTTACCCCATTTAACCCACAGTGAACTTCTAAGTGAAGTCTCAATTCCAGTGAACTGTCCATTGTATGTCTCCAACTCCCTCTCCAGTGTGCAGCAAGTATCTGCTGATGCACCAGGACCAAAGGGACCGGCTCTATGAGGTGGAAGCTCCTGGGGGCTGGGGCCAGAGACGGAACATATGGCTCAACATACAGCTCAACCGCAGCACAAACAGTGAGGCCCTCCCTAGGTTTGGATCAGGGTGTACCAATGCAAAGGTTGTGTGATAATGGGAGACAGACAGATATCACTGTAAACATCATAACATGGTCTGTTAGTTGTAAGACAAGAAAGCACATTTTGAAAGCATTCCACTTATAAATAGGGTTCATGTTTAATAATATGATGTCAGGAGTTTATAGCTATTTTATTTTTATGTTATTTTAATAACATTACATCTTTGTAAAGTGGGATTGTCTTTGTAGGCTCAAGTGAGGAGCAATGTCCAACAACATTGAACAAGGAGAAAATATAAATAATCATATCACCAGGTGAGGTCATTTTATTTATATTTCATTATGGTCACAGAGTCGTAGTTAGGAGGGACTGTTTATGACCTTGTTTTAGATTTGGTCTCAACCTCAAGTGACTTTTAGAGTCCATCACAACAAATTTAGCAACCACTAGATATTGTAATTAAGACCATTTATAAGCTGTAGGAGGAAAATAAGTGAACTTATACATGGGTTAGGGAAATCAATGTGTAATCAAATATATTACATCTGATTTAGCCTACTCATATTGTCTGAGGAATGTGTATTTATAACTGTTCTATCTGCCTCTTTCCTAACCCTTCCCTCAAGATGTCTCTTGATTATGGGTTTTCTGATGGTTTGGCTGCCGCCAGTGACGCAGCATCTTGTGATCACCACAGGAGTAAAAGAGAGAAGCCACCGGCAGACGGGCTGAGAGGAGTGCTAATTCCAAACAGGCTAGGACATTAGATTAAACCTCAGACCACAGATGGATCATGGTCCTCATAAGACTTCAAGTCATGTTTTTTTAAATGTCATTTGTAGCAGGACATAGAAGGTCATTTGTGTCAGTTGTGATTTTGAGCAACTGTAAGGTGCTGACTAATGGCTAGAAATAATCGATTTTCAAAACAACATTTATAATTTTGTGACCTGAATTGCAAACAGTACATATCAGTTTTATATTCTGCTTAATAAAGTGATAACATCATCACTGTGGTTACATGGGTGTCTGTTGCAATGTGTTTACTGCTTTGTAATCATTCTGTCCTCCCATCTTAGACTATAATTGGATGTTAAAGTAACTGCCCAGTGAAAATCTCACTTTTAAAAGTTCATATTTACATTTACATTTTAGTCATTTAGCAGACGCTCTTATCCAGAGCGACTTACAGGAGCAATTAGGGTTAAGTGCCTTGCTCAAGGGCACATTTACGTCATTTAGCAGACGCTCTTATCCAGAGCGACTCACAAATTGGTGCATTCACCCTATAGCCAGTGGGATAACCACTTTACAAACAATATTCTGTTTACTACTATCCAAATAATGTTGTTGACTCGTCCTATACTCGTATTTGTGGCCAAAGCATAAATTGGAGGAAATAAACTTCAAAACCCCCAACCACAAACTTGTATCTCAAACAGACCATTTAAAAAATGCTTGCTATTTCCTCATAGAACATGATGTCATCTCCCTGAGGAGGGAGGATGAGCTGGCAAATCAGCGGTCTAGAGGAGGATGACCTGGCCAATCAGCAGTCTACTTGCGTTAATATTTTTAATGACTGGTATTCGCCCCCACCCCATTCTGTTGTTGGGGTACGTCCACACCATTCCAACACAGAAGCTGCTTTTTAACATACTTAATAACTATTTTTTTGGAAGGAAAACTATTTCACGCATATTTTATTTATAGGTTATATTTCATAGAAATCTGGAAAGACTGGCCACTTACTTTAAACGTATGTTGCTTGGCAGGGCAACATTAATAAACACAGGTAAACATTTTCTAAAATAGGATACAAGAGAAATAAAGAAAAATACACAGGGGGCACATGCAGAATGCTAAGCAGAACAACTCTAGGCCTACTGAGTAAGAAAGCATTAATGGTGGAGAGTCCTGGACCTAGACAAAAAAGGAAAGGTAGTAGGCTGCTGCCCATCAGAGGAGGCTGGTGGGAGGAGCTATAGTAGGACGGCCTCATTGTGATGGCTGGAATGGAATAAATGGAAAGGTATCAAACATATGAAAACCACATGTTTGACTCCGTTCCATGAGTTCCATTCCATCCATTACAATGAGCCCTTCCTCCTATAGCTCCTCCCACCAGCCTCCTCTCCTGCCCATTCACATCATCATAGGCCAGCCTATTGGAATCAGAGCCAATGTTACAATACCAAACAGTATCATTTAATTTCACTATCAAACATTTATACTTTTCTGATCTGATTGACATGTTTTACTCACCTGTCAGTCAGTGCTGTTGGCACAGACACCGACTGGCCGTCAATTCCAGTGGTGTATCGTTTACATATAATTTCGGGACACACCGACTTTCAAAACGAGCACAACAAAACTTTTTCCCGTTTGACGTAGAATCAGGAAGTCACGGGATAGTTTTGCTTCGGTTTTTCGAGTATCAAAACAGTGTGAATGTTGCTTTATCTACATTTACAAAATGAGCCGAATTTATAACAACACGTCCTTGCAGAATAAACCTGTTCATAATGAGAAGATTGGGCACGCGTGGTCCCCCTCCTCATATCAGAGGTATGATGCCGTGACGCAGATCAAAGCTATGATGCTGCCTGCAGAGAATCAGTGTAATTCTGCATAAAGATCAACTATAATACTGCATAGAGATACAATATAATACTTAAATATGCCTAATGTTATATTAAATGCAGTAGATGGCTCTGTGAGTGCGTGTGTATGAGAGAGAGAGAGCAAAAGAGCGAGAGAGAGAAACAAGAACAAGTGCATGTAGGCTAAGCTACAGTCCTGAAAAATTGTATACAGCAGCCTACAATCATTTTCTCCCACAGTGGTCTAGGTGTCATATTAGAGGGAAAGTTGGTTGATGTCTCACGCCATGTTATCTCTGACGTCAACAATCAGAAGGTAAGCTGACATCATGGAAAAACTTCCTCAATTAAATATGATTAGGCTATTTGATTGTTATTAGGCTATTTTATTGATATCATTGTTCTACTCTGCGCTAAAGTAGTCCTACTGTTGGCTAATTGTACTAAAATGAAAGTGATGACCACATGAGGATCTAGGCCTACTTGGTTTTCTAGGACATCAAATTTAAACAATCTAGATTGCCACATGTTGTGCTGTATTGGCAGGACCGTTTCTATGTCCTATACATCAAACCTTGTCGAATCCACCAAAGGAAATTTGATGCTAAAGGAATGGAAATGGAACCAAACTTCAGTGAACCCAAAAAGGTCAACACAGGTTATCTCATGTCATCATTCAGTGAGTATTCTTATCCACTTCATACAACGTTGTGAATAGGCCTACAGTCTAAGGTCAGATGATTCACAGATTGGAAGATACCGGTAACACCTTACATTTACTCATCAAAGCTTGTTCAAGGACTCTCAGAATGATGTTAAAACATACATACATTTACCACCATACTATATTCTTTGTAAAAACAACTCTAGTGGTGCTGTCTGAACTGGTGTGTTGTTTGTTACTACCATGCAGAGGTGGAGGCTAAAGGAGAGACTGATTGCCTCACTGAAGTCCAGCTGGAAAACCTAGTGACCAAGGAGGATCTGGTGAAAGTGACAGGGAAACACTGTCCAAGTGGGACCTACGCTTTCTGGTACCCAGAGGGAGAGATGGGCAAGACTGAACTAGAAACAGGCCAGGACATTAGACTGAAAACCAAAGGCGATGGCCCATTTATTTGTAAGTTTGATGTTCAGCAATCCCTTGAAAAGTAGCCTAAACCGTTTGCAGTTTGATTGTAGCTCTAAACAGGATCAGCATTGTGTACTTAGTTTTTGTCTGCTCTTTCAGTTTCCTTGGCCAAAATCGATGGAGGCACAGTGACCAAGTGCAATTTTGCCGGAGACAAAGAGGCAGGAGCATCGTGGACAGACAAAATAATGGCCAACAAATCAGATGCCAGCAGTGCAACGAAGTCTGAAGGCAAGGGCGAGGGAGCAGATGAGGAGGAATGGGTAAGGGGAGTGCGAGATTCCTGAGGCACGATTTATTTCCTTTATTTAAAGTTTAAATCTTTTGAAGAACATGTCAAAAATGATCTACAGTCTAATTAAATTATCTACATACATTATTGCATTTTCTCTGTACTGTATATCTTTTATGACACCCCATTTCAATGTTGGACCCCTATCACTGTGTTTCTGTTTTAGGATGATTGAGGAGATGAATGGAATTGCACAGTAAAACCTCCTTATTCCTATGTTGGTTTGTACGCCACGGTTCCAGCCACCAACGTTGCTTGTGCAGCATATGCACACTAAAAAGGAAGAGGCTTGTTTCATTTTTTAAATGTTGCTTTTTATTCAGCACTCCTTTTGTAATATAGAGTTCTCTACAAGAAATTGACAAATCTGGCTATTGCAGTGTATCTTCGGTATAGGGGTGTAAAAGTATTGCTTTGAACCGGTCTTTGGTAAACAGCATACATGCTTTACCCCTCTACTAATTCTCTATTGAGAATGTATCCTTGTTTGTAGAAGGGTACAAATGATATGTACTGCACATATTAACCTTGTAATAAAACAAATGGCAATTTATGTGATGGGGTTCTTGTTCTAATGATGTGTCATCCAAAATGTAAACCATCAATTGGGTATGAGTGATCATGCAAGGGCAGAGTTATAACTTTTACTAGTAGAGTAACCGTTGCCTGCTAATCAGAATATCAGTGTGTGCAAATGTATGAAGTTGCCACTTAGATTTAGGCTACAGTAGGCTAAGTAAACTATTGTAGGTGATTTTAAATCATGCATTCTCCAAAAAAGATTAGAAACCGTTTGGGTTACCATCATTACTTGTGTACATGTAACAAATAAACTAAATGTATCTCAGCTTTTCTGAGCCTTTTACTAACAAATAATACACTTAGATACAATAATGTTCATATTTATTGTTGAATAGTCCCCCCCATGACATGATAGCCCAAAGTTTTACATTCATTTAAAAAAGGAAAATTACAAAAAGGAAAATGGCAAGATGCAATACATTGGCACATAATACTTTTACAAATGCATAGACATAATATTGCTATAGTTGCGTGTTGTTTGATAGTCTTAACAAAATAATTGTAGTTGTCAATGAACCTGAGGAAGTGCTTTCTTTGGATTTGACTTTTTCAGTGTCAACAATATTGGCAAGTCTCAATAACAAATGGTGGAATGTTACTTGTTCAAATAAAACATTAGAATTTCTTGTTGAATTACTACAAGTGACGTAATTCCTTTCAAACATTGAAATATACATATTTCTTTTAGAATAATATTGCATGTTGATTATATGGAACCTGTTTTTGTATGTAATTAGAATTAAATAAAATCTGCTTTTCATCCCATCAGCTCAGTTCAGCTGCTCTCGCTTGATTCTCTTCTAAACCACTCCAGAACAGTCTGCTGGTTTTCCTTCACCCATTTAATGTTGGCCTGAGTTCTCTCAATGGCTTGCTCTAGGGCCCTGCTCGCAGAACCCAATTCTGTTTCATCATAGTCGCTCTGGAACTGCTTCAGCTGCACAATAACAATCAGGGAAAAGTTAGAATTAGGGCGGAAACCAGTAATTAGTGCCATTACTCAAAACTCAACTCCCACCAGCTGAACCAAGTCTCTCATCCCCAGACATTAAAACTCAATCACGCATTCTATTCAGTCATCAAGGCGGAGGAGGAGGAGAGGTTTGTGACTCAGATATTGTTGTAGGCCTGCCTGTTACCAATGGGGAGAAGCTCACCTCTTGGAGCTCAAAGTCCGTGGAAAATCTCTGCGTCACTCCCTCAATCAGACGGCCAAATGACATGATCCCTCCTCCGTACCTGAGGAAGAGGGTGGAGGGGAGAGATGAGCATGTTTGCTCAGCAAGCAGTTTAATAGAAGTCAATTTATGACTGCCTGGCAACTCCAAACAAATGGATGATAAATTAGAGCAGATGTGATTTCCTCTGATTGCCCAAGGAGACCTTAGTACCAGACATGGTTGATCGGTCTACGCCTTCCTTATTGGTATATTGCTTTATTGCTTGAGGTTTATTTAGGTGATTTTTATACAACACCTTATGAGACACCATACAAAAACCCTTAACTGTGCCACCTCATGAGCTGTATAATTACTAGTAGATCATGGGTCCATTATTTCAGTTGGAAACGAACTTGGTTCTCTGGCTTGTTTGTCGTAACATTAGCCCTATATACAGTACTTAACAACAGAAATAAACATACTCCAAGCTGATGTAGTTCCAGTTGGCGCGTACAAAATTCCAGGCTATTGCTTGCCCTGCCACATTCCTGGCTATGTAGTTGATGGTAGAAACGGCATCCATTTTTCTTATCTTGTCAGGGTTCAAAGTGTACTCAAGGTATCTGCAAGATAAGAAGGAAATGTCCGGTAAATGGTTGCACAGTAACTAAAGTTCATGTCCCCGAAGAGGGTGGTACAGAGGGAAATAATCTAACCTGTTCAGGAGCCAGATCTTCCTGGTGCATGAGAGGGCAAATCTTAGTTTGTCTTTCTCCGTGGCTATGGTGGCATTCTGGAACTTGCCCCAAGCGAATTCCCATTCCTTCTCTCCCCCAGCAGCTATAGCTTGGCAGTAGATGGTGGCCTTCAGGTTGGGTTGTATGCTGTGACAGAGGGGATAATCATAGAGAGAAACAGTATCTGTTCATTAAAGTTAAAAGGATCAATACACTCAATATAGCCAAAATAGCATATAACATTCTGGTATTATGTTATTGAATCAATATCATGCATATTACAGGTTATAAATGTGTTATGTGTTCTGAATTATATGATGATCCCATTCAACTGTGGAATACAGTGCTAAGTGCATCTGGTTATGTTGGTTTGATGAAACTCAATCCCATACAGATTGTTGGTTTCGTTTGTCATCCAGTTGTCAAAGAGCTTTTTTGCCATTTTTTGGCAGTCTTCAATGTCATTGCTGCATGCGACTGAGATGGCATTAATCTGGTTGTACCTGCGAACAAATAATAACATGTTAATAACATGCTTTCAGAGAGGAAATGTTAATGGGATTGCAATATCAGATGATTATGGGAGAAAATAAATCTCACTGTTCAGAATGATTCTCAGGGACTGTAGTGACATTTTCAAAATGTTGATAAAGGCCACCAACTTGCTTTCGCATGTATGCCTGGGAATAGCATAGGAAAAATAACATTACACTCGTATTTGTCACTCAATTGTGTAGGAATACAGTTTCCTATGATAACAGGGCACTTTAATGTACAGTATCTGTATTTGAGTACTGACCTGCATTGGGCCATAGACCTCGGAGCGATCAAACATAAGAATGAAATAGTCCAGGTTTCTCAGTGCTGATTCCCATGGTATGTACTCTGTGTCATTCCGGAGGTACTTGGTAGTTCTCAGAGCCAGTGTCACATTAATATGTTTGGCCCTAGATAAACATATAATACATCATATAAGAAGACCTTAGCAGTCCAATGAGGATATTAATTGCATCATGAAAGCATGACTTCCATAAGGTTTCAAACCATGAAAATGCAATCACTGTAATGTGTAAGATGTGTACCAGAGTATACATTTTGAAGGAAAACCATGAATTTATCATTCTTAGATGAGACTACCTTGCCAGGTTGAATGCATCATCAATAAGCTGTCCCCGGTTGATGAGTGGAATTTCCTGTGAATAAATCAAATGAATTCTAATTATTAAAGCAAACTACAATAGCATATTATCTTATTTGACTTATTAAGGGTCATGCTCCATGGTCTGTGATCTGTGACGAGGGGTTCAAAATAGCGGATGCATGCCAGGTGTCTGGCATTCTTCAATGTACTTACAAAAACCTTGTCCAGCACATTCTCTCCAAATATTTATTACCATAACAAAATATCACCTAGTCTCCTTAGAATATGCTACATCGTTTATTCTGCCGAGGACAGTTCATGATAATGCACAAGCGCAGCCTTCTAAGCACCTGCAATAATGTGCTCTGTTTTGTGTCTGACTAGGACTGTATGAACAATACTGTTCGACACAAATGAGGAAGACTGACATGAATATTCATTTCCAGCTGAGAGAGCAGTCTTTCCCAATTTGCTGGATCGTAGTTGACTCTGAAATATCCCGTACAGTTTATGTTGGCAAGCACCCACTTGCCATCTTCAGACTTGAACACTGACATCGTTTCTGTTGAACAAATACAGAACATGAGAGTACAGTTTTGCCTCAATTAGGTTTTTATTCACAGAACTACTGACTAGCAGCATTTAATTAGTTGGGTTTGCTATTATCATACAATATACAGCAGTGTTGTGCTTGAGGCCACCTAAAGGGAGACCGATTCAAGACCAAGACTGGAGCAAATCTAGTCCATGTCAAGACCGAATGAAGACCGAGGCGAGGGGGCCGAGACCGAATCTAGACCGAGGCGAGGGGACCGAGACCGAGTCAAGACCGCGACCAAAACAATGCGAGTCCAATTTAAGACCATGATTGTAATTGTTTCAAATCACCTCCATAATAAGAGTCCGAATTCCCAGTATTTCTGTGTTCATATTAAGAAGAACATATGGATTTTTTTGACATTCAGAATGGTGGAAAAATGCATGCTGAGGGAAAATAGAGAGCCACTCTACAAATTATCACTAACCCAAACAGGTCTCTAAATATTAGATAAAAAGACAAAATATGTAACAACTTCCTCGGTCTGCCCTTCCTAATAGTTTTCCAACGCTTCCCTACTAGCTGCACTGAGCAGGTGACGTTTATTGGGATGAATCTTGTCCTGGAGGCAGAGCTAAGCGATTTCCACTAGATTGGCCAGTGGCAAAGTAAAAATTGGCTTTATATACTAACAATTCCTGAAAACAAAACAAAAATGTTGGTCTTAATTCAAGATCAGGGTTAGGCATACGGTTATCAGTGTGGTTAAGTTTATGGTTAGGTTTCAAATCAGATTTTATGATATTGTGGTTTTGCCAGCTATTGACTACACTGCACTAGTCAACCTGCCAACCTGCACTAGCGGAGCAAAGAAATTCGGTCCGTACTATCAGGGATCCTTGGGATGTCCCAACCCCATTTAAATTGACATTTAAAATAGTTAGGGTAGGGACGTCCCAAGGATCTCGAATAGCACTGACCAAAGACATTCAGACGAGTGCAACAAGGTTTGAAGATAGTTTTCAACGAAAGTAAAGGCCAGTAATGTTACGAGTAAGGAAGGAAGCCCAGGTTCCAATAGGCGATAAGATATTAACGCATCATGAAGGGAGTGTGGATATTTGACCTGTGGAAGCGTTTTAATCCGTTGACTGAATGGGAGCTGAAAACGATGCGTTTTTTTACTCTGCTGGTCTCGGGAAGAAATTACGAGTCCTCACTGTTCGAGACTGAGTCAAGACCAAGTAAAAAAGTATCCGACACCAAGACAAGACCGAGACAGACTCGAGACCTACAACACTGGTATACAGTAGGATATTTGCCATGTTCAGTCTATCTATAATAATGGAGAATTACTGTACAGAACATAATTTAGCTCATCCGATCAGCTCTCTCAGTTACCCTGGGGACGAGGTTACTCATTAGGTGATACTAAGACATACATAAACAATTTTACATAGTGTACATAAGTTCATTCAATGTAATATTCCTTACTTGTAGGACTAGACAGTACTTCTGTTGTGGGAGGTAAACCTTCCTTCATCACTTTGATTGGGACATGCCATGTAAAACTAATGAAAGAGATAAATGAATCAAAATCAATGGCATACTATTATGACCTACAGCCATTGATATTTACATATGCGAATAAAATGCTTAAATGTAGGCCTAATTCATTACAATGTCATCCAATTTAAAGGGTAATAATATAGTAACATCTTATTTTAAATATACATGACAACAGCAGTCATAATATTGTCATAAACATGTCATAACTGAATGTATTATAAATTGTTATGACAGGTGTTGGGACATATGTTGACAATTTTTTGCAATTTAAGCAACAATCTTTAGGTTAAGCAACATAAACTGTTATGTCAACATATGTCATCTTATGACATTCATTGTCATGTTCATGATAATAGTATGTACAGTTGTAGTTGGAAGTTTACATACACCTTAGCCAAATACATTTAAACTCCTGACATTTAATCCTAGTAAAAATTCCCTGTTTTAGGTCAGTTAGGATCACCACTTTATTTTAAGAATGTGAAATGTCAGAATAATAGTAGAGAGAATGGTTTATTTCAGCTTTTATTTCTTTCATCACATTCCCAGAGGGTCAGAAGTTTACATACACTCAATTAGTATTTGGTAGCATTGCCTTTAAATTGTTTAACTTGGGTCAAACATTTCGGGTAGCCTTCCACAAGTTTCCCACAATAAGTTGGGTGAAGTTTGGCCCATTCCTCCTGACAGAGCTGGTGTAACTGAGTCAGGTTTGTAGGCCTCCTTGCTCACACACGCTTTTTCAGTTCTGCCCACACATTTTCTATAAGATTGAGGTCAGGGCTTTGTGATGGCCACTACAATACCTTGTCTTTGTTGTCCTTAAGCCATTTTGCCACAACTTTGGAAGTATGCTTGGGGTCATTGTCCATTTGGAAGACCCATTTGCGACCAAGCTTTAACTTCCTGACTGATGTCTTGAGATGTTGCTTCAATATATCCACATAATGTTCCTTCCTTCTATTTTGTGAAGTGCACCAGTCCCTCCTGCAGCAAAGCACCCCCACAGCATGATGCTGCCAACCCCGTGCTTCACGGTTGGGATGGTGTTCTTCGGCTTGCAATTAACCCCCTTTTTCCTCCAAACATAACGATGGTCATTATGGCCAAACAGTTCTATTTTTGTTTCATCAGACCAGAGGACATTTCTCCAAAAAGTAAGATCTTTGTCCCCATGTGCAGTTGCAAACCAAAGTCTGGCTTTTTTTATGCCGGTTTTGGAGCAGTGGCTTCTTCCTTGCTGAGCGGCCTTTCAGGTTATGTCGATATAGGACTAGTTTTCCTGTGGATATAGATACTTTTGTACCTGTTTCCTCCAGCATCTTCACAAGGTTCTTCGCTGTTGTTCTGGGATTGATTTGCACTTTTCACACCAAAGTACTTTGATCTCTAGGAGACAGAACGCATCTCCTTCCTGAGCGGTATGACGGCTGCGTGGTCCCATGGTGTTTATACTTGCGTACTATTGTTTGTACAGGCGTTTGGAAATTGCTCCCAAGGATGAACCAGACTTGTGGAGGTCTACCATTTTTTTTCTGAGGTCTTGACTGATTTCTTTTGATTTTCCCATGATGTCAAGCAAAGAGGCACTGAGTTTGAAGGTAGGCCTTGAAATACATCCACAGGTACACCTCCAATTTACTCAAATTATATCAATTAGCCTATCAGAAGCTTCTAAAGCCATGACATAATTTTCTGGAATTTTCCAAGCTGTTTAAACGCACAGTCAACTTAGTTATGTAAACTTCTGACCCACTGGAATTGTGATACAGTGAATTATAAGTGAAATAATCTGTCTGTAAACAATTGTTGGAAAAATTACTTGTGTCATGCACAAAGTAGATGTCCTAACAGACTTGGCAAAACTATAGTTTGTTAACAAGACATTTGTGGAGTGGTTGAAAAACGTATTTTAATGACTCCAACCAAGTGTATGTAAACTTCCGACTTCAACTGTAGCTGTTATGGCGTATAGTTCAATTGAAGTGTTACCAATGAGACTCTAAAACTGTTGACTGGAATGTCTGTCAGAGTAGCAATAATGCATTGCTTAGAGGTGGAGTAGCCTTGGTTTGAACTACCCACCTGCTGTGGGGGACCTAGCGCAGGATTTCACAAGGTCAGCCATATAGGCATCTAATTCTACATGGAGGGGATGATCATTGGTTTAGGACACCTCTTCCATTTCTTTTCTCTCTCTGTGGTGTTTCTTGGACTTACTTGTAGTCAGATGTTTGAATTAGGAGGAAATGTTCTTGAGAAACGTCCCCAGTGGTGGTGTTGATGGTGATGACAGGGTAGCCCATTTGCATTGTCCAAGTTTCCATGACTTTAGCAACTTCAATTTCGTAGCCATTTTGTTGCACCGCCTAGAAAGTTTTTGTCATTAGCATTTTCGACCATGTATTCATGCGGCTAAAGCATTCTATACGTTTTACGTGCTTGAAAGCACAGAAATACATATACGAGTTTTGTGTTAATAGGCCTAGTAAAACTACTGTATCATAGTTTACCTGTTGTAAATATTCCCACAGGTCCTTGTGTACAGTATTACTGTACTGGAAAGCATGAAGGTATTTCTGAAACGTTTTGAAACAATAGTATTTACACACACTCTTAAGAATTGGATACAAAAATGTCATTGATTATTGATCCACAAAACGTTCCCATTAGTTTTGATACATCCATATGGAAAATTGCAAAAAACAAATATACCACATAGATGTTCCACACACTGACAATAAGCCATCCTACACCTATAATGGACAGAGACATATTTTGACTTACTTTCAGACCATCCAGGAACACCTTATCCGTCAGATAATCTGCAAGCATTCTCAGCACAGCTGCCCCCTGAAGAGTGAAAAGATATGTTCATATTCATAGATTACATTAACTCATTGCGTCACTATAAAGAACATTCCTGTACAATGTAAAATAAAATGTAAAAAAATAACGTTTTTGATATTGTCTCTCTTCCCCCATTGGGCTCGGTCACATCCAGACCTTGCTGTAGGTGATGGAATCAAAAAGCTCAGTGATGTCACTAGGAGTTTGAACATCATCCTCATTAGAGCTTAGAGGATGGGATGAGGCCAACGAATCCACTTGAAATACAGTCTGGATGTCATTTAGAACAATCAGATCTTTCTGGAAAAACAAAACATTTGAAACCTCTTCAGAGTGTGACCACAATTTGCAATCTTATGCAATAGATGCAGAAAAATATATACTGAGAATGGGAAGTCAAATTATTAATGTTGATGGGGACATACTATGTTCCATTTAGGCTCAATGTGATCCACTCCCATATAAGATATATATGTTGCAAATCCCTCATTCAGCCACAGGTCATTCCACCATTTCATTGTCACCAGGTTTCCAAACCACTGAAAACAACATATTTAAGTGGTGTTACAGTAAATGCCACTACAATACAATATAATGTTTTAATGAATTGTAGTTAAGTTTACATTATACATCTTTTACTAGATTTTGACATATAGTAATTATGAGTTTTCGTACCTGATGGGCAAGCTCATGTGCAATAACTGTGGCAATCCTCTCTTTGTTTGATGTGGAGGACACCCCTTCCTCATATAGCAGAGATGTCTCACGATATGTTACCAAGCCCCAATTCTCCATGGCACCTGCACTGAAGTCTGGTAGAGCAATCTGATCTAAAGTAGATATAAAAGAGGTTATTTTATATTGCATACCATTTGCAAGCATTAGTTGTACATAACCGTATGCTGTTTGATTACATTTCAGCTGATGATTTAATTGAATTTCACAACATTATCAGTGTTCTTCTTACAATGTTTTAGACAGGTAATTTATGCAGTAAAGAATTCAATTGATTTTATGACAATTCATCTTTGTTGAAATGTGATGATAAACCCATGCTTATTTTACATTGTTATGGTGCAATAGTGCACATACCTAGCTTGTTCAAAGGATAATTCATGCCAAATACTTCTTTACTCTCATAGAACGTCAGTATTTTTCCAGTGATATCTGCTGCATACTCTGCATGTCTAGCTTTTATGGCCTCCGGTCGAGCATATGTCTTTAACAAACCGAACAGAGAAGAAAAAAGTGAGTTTTAGTATCATATCAATATGATTTGGTGAGTAAACACATCTCTACCATGAAAATCAGCAGTATAGTCTAAACTGAATACATATACACATTTTTTTGGAGAAGCTATGTTTCAAAACTGTCATGTTTACATGAAATGTATGGTGGTTTGCCTGGAATCTAGAGAGAATTGCCATTTATTTTTCATTTACTACTGTATCAACTTTCTTTGACTTGGCTATTAAAATACAAACCTTTTCACATGGTCCTTGTTATACATATGTTACAAAATACAAGTAATTTAGTTGATATCATATAATACACTATTACAGCTATAATTCAACAACTATACATACCTTAATTTCAACTCTTTCATGATTAGATTGTATGAACTTGAAATCAGACACTGTGAAAGCTAAGAGGTATGTTGACATTTTCTTAGTCATTTGAAAGCGAGTGACTTCCCAGAGCTCTCCATCGATATCCACAAGGGTACTACCTAAAAGTAATTTAAAAATACACTGATTACTTTGAAAGTAAGAAAGAAAATCATTTTGTTTTGACACGTCACACAATCTACAGTAAATAGCATACTCTTTATAAGCAAAAAGAACAGGAATAGTATATGCATGAATTAGCCTCATAATTTGTGAATGTATAGCTAGGTTTCCATCCAATTGGTGACACATTTTCATGGGAATATCAATCAGTATTCTAAAATCCGCATAAATATAATATTTTCCCACCAGTGGTGTGTTTCCACCAACTGGACTTGATACAGATAAAAGACACTCAGTGATGACATAGTGCACACAAAATGTACTTTTTCGCTTTCGTTTTCATGTCCCGGGTGAAAATCTAAAGTTCAATGTGTTTCCAACCCATTTTAAAGTCTACCGATTGTTTTGTCACAAAAACTGTGTTAAATAGCAAATGTGCCCACTCTGGTCTTGGCACGTGTGCTCTAGCCAACAGCTAGCAGATACAGTGCGGGTAGGCTAGTCTACATGATGAGCTTATTATGGATAAGAGCAACACTTTTTTATTTGTCAATCGGCAGTCAAGCATCGATCATCATGTCACCAGAATTGGAAAGGAGCATCAAGATCACTGTGCACTTTCACCACCCTGTGAAGTTCATAAATTATTTAATCTGTAGCCTAATAAATTGTGTGGTTTCCCGAGTCGTAGTGGGAGGACCACACAAGGTATCATCGCGTGACTCCAAGTTAACTTCGATATGATGGTTATTATATCAACATTTGCATATAATAGCTTTCCAACACAATTTCTCGCATAATTCATTTTACCCAAACAAAAAGATACCACCTTGTCTAGCGTATTTAGTTTTGTCAACATTTGGAAAGTGTACCGAAAAATGTGCTGTTTCCATCAGGCCTGTCGTGAGATTTTTTATCTGATATGTACTTTACTCGCATAAAACGGTTGGATGGAAACCTGGTTATAGTTTACAAAAAGACATGCACATAAAATGATGAATTTATTGAGAAGTCATAAGTGTATGTCTATATTATTGAATATACAGTATAGTCTACATACAGTATGAATGTAAGACACCCTTTTGCCTAGTATGACAGAATTAAATGTGCTTCTCACCTGTGGCTTTCCCATTTGCTAGTGCGTGTGTGCCAGGCCTATGGATGATAGTGACTTGAAATTTAGCCTTCATGGCTGGCTCATCGAAACAAGGAAATACTTTCCTGGCATCTGTTGGCTGCATTTGGCTAGTAGCAATGAATCTGTGTGGAAAGTATTTTTTGAAAAATAGGATAAATATTACAACTACAATTGAACAACAGCAATAAAATACAGAAAATAGTTGCTTGTCATTTTGATTCGATTAGCCTTTCAGTATTTCAAAGTATCCAAGCTTCCAATGTATACAGTATGAACTGTGATGGACATTTATTGCGATACAGTACTGTAATTGTAAAGCCACTGAGGAAGTAACAATTTGTGTCAAACGACTGTCCTATTTTATTCAAGGAATGAGAAGCAAAGCTGTTGCTGAAGTGAACTGAGTAAAAAATTGCAACATTCTCCCAGGGGGTCTTTTTACCATAAACACTTTTAAGTTGAGCATATACTGTAAATAGGAGCCAGGACTAACAACTGCTGGGTGATTTGATATGACAAGAAATAAGGAAATATATTCCCATTTTTAAGGACATGTTGTATTTCCCTAGAAAACATGACACCTTGACACACATGAATATGTGATCGTTACCATGCTGTATATCAGTGACCTGCTAGTTTACAGACCACAGTGCTTGAACAGAGAAAGGACACAAAGTTTCTCATGATTTGTATTCTATTGTACTCTCATGCTTCCCTAAAAAACATGATTTGCTTGCAGCTGGAGCTCCTATTTCTTATGAAGAGCCAAAATGGCCTCATCAAAGGACATGGGAACATCCATGTCTGTACACGTATCCACTGAAGAGGCCACTTTGGGCTCTTTTTAAAGAAAAGCAAATCGTGTTTTTTTAGGGAAACATGAGAGTACAATAGAATACAAATCATGAGAAACTTTGTGTCCTTTCTCTGTTCAAGCACTGTGGTCTGTAAACTAGCAGGTCACTGATTTACAGCATGGTAACGATCACATATTCATGTGTGTCAAAGTGTAATGACCAAGTGGTTTCAGCACCATTAATACATTTTGAGGAAGCACTGCATATTAATGGAGCAAGCTACTGCCTTCCCTAACCTGTCAGTAATCTTTCATACTATAGACTCCTAGATGTAACAGCCTCTGCCAAGAGGTCTGGATCTAATGACACAGTAGGTCAAGAGGTCTGGACATTTTACAGGTTCAGGAGTTAAGTGTGCTTCTCTTATAATCACAGAGTCGCTAGACAACTATCACCTGTAAATTGCCCATGTGATCATGCCTTTATCATATAGAAATCTCTATCCAACCTGAGCACTGTTTAGGGTGGTAGTTGGTGATCAATCCAGTTATGTAATGCAATTGATGATGCAAACATATATTATCAGATTTGTACAAGTCTTACCTTTCATCAAGCTCAACGATAATCGTTTCATTCCCGAACCACCTGTAAATGGGTTTTCATATAAGAGTCAAATCTATTTTCCATCTCACAGCATTCTTTTCATATTTTTTGGACAAATTATTGATAATGTTTTGTTTTTCAGCAGTTATCAAAGAAACACTTACCTTTCAGTGTCATCCTTTGTGCTTGGTTCTTTTTTGTATGAACTCATGTAAAAACCAGCCAGATCATCAAGGAGCTCCCCCTTAAATGCAGTAAAGAGACTGTAGTTCCCACCTTCCTCTAAAACATCTTCCAGTTGAATCTCTAAGAAGTTGCTTTCATTATTATACAGTATGGTGTTGTGAACTTTGATGGTCTTTTCATTGTCACGATTTTTCACTGTTACATCAGTCACATTCTGTTTACTGTGAAGGAAGATAGTTTTGGTGTTCTCCACACATCTAAAATTCACAGTGGAGTTTCCAGTGAAGATGAGAGATTGGTTGGTAGCGTTGGTTATAACGGTGTAGAGGTGAGGCTGTAGGACGATGTCATAGTACTCTGGAATGAGGTTTCCTGGGAGTCTCAGGTTGGGTGGTGGTCCAGTTGGATACGGAGTAGTGGCATTAGGTGTTGGTGGTGGTGTAGGACCTGTCTTGATTCTTTCAGTCTCATACACAATCATCATTGTAATTATTCCTCCAATAGATGAGACGGTAAACACCACTGTGGCTATGGCCAGAAACTTTGAGATATACACGCCACTGGCCATGTCCAGTCCTTCTGGAAGAGCCTCCTGCCTCCTGTTGTGTTGGTAAAGCTTGAAACTCGGAACTGAACTTGAAACAGAACTGAGCTGCTTTTAATTGGCTCTATGTCTCCATCTGACCTCCCATAAACATGCACACGGCTATGGGCATGTGCTAACCAGTTATTGCTCATAGATTAAGCATTAACTTGCCATTGCGAGCAAAGAGTAATACTGAAGGAGGTCGATGTTCATTCAAATGAAATCAGTCAGATTGTTCTCCCACACATCTGGCATTGGTTATCCTCTCATACCACCAATCCTGGGTTAGGTGAACCTCAAAAGGGAACGCTTTGTCTCCCAACCATCCCAAGCCTCTCAAGAAGTGCTAGGCACAAAAAGTGATACTTTATAACGCGTAAGCTCCTCTCAAAAGAAAAATGTCCTTTAAGAGCAAGAAAAAAAGCATGCTGTCCCTCTGGTGTCTATGTTGATCCTCACGGTTCTAAGTAATGATAGAACCAGTTGTGTGGGGCAGCAGCAAGAGCTGCAGCCCTCTAAGTCCTCAAAAGTTCCCTACCAGTCTTCCAAACAACCTCTGAGTGCACTGGTGGGTCTGTGTCCCTCCAGCACTGGATTACTATGTATTCAGGGAAAATTAGGAGCATGTGTTTGCGCGAGGAGGGTGTGTTATAGGGGAGGGGATTTTAGTACATTATTATTTGGAATGGCCCCCTTCACCACACATTCTTTACCTCAAGAGAAAAAATGGAAGAAAACGAAACATTCTGGGAAATTGAGTCTGTGACAAATGGAATTCCACTGTGGGAAATCTATTTGCTTGGTAAACCAAGATTTTATAAAAAATAGACGTATAGGCCTACTGTATATAAAGTTTATAGATTGAAGTACCTGTAGATGCTTTTATGATAGCAAATCAAAGAACGCTTGTAAACCCTCAGACTATTTTGAATATTATTGATATAAACTAATTTGTTTGTATCAATACTTCAGATTGTTTTCCTCCTTTACCTGACCAAATAAATCCAAGCATGACAATACCTTGCCAGAAATTATGGTACGTGTTTACAATGGTTTTCAGGAGTAATTAATGTTTGTATCTAGTCATGGTACAAAGTTTAATGTGCTTGATTCAAAGAATTGAAACAACTTCCTGTTTTTCCCCCAGTAAATGATCATTGCATAAAATAAAACAAAGAAAGTGAAAAGGTTCCCAAGTTTACCATTAATATTTTCTTTGCATTCTGCATTTTAAAAGTCAAAATACTGTATGTGGTCAACTCCTTATTCAGTGTTGTCTTACTGCCAACAAGCTGTCTTATGTTAAGCTGTGAGAAATGTTGCCATTAGGTATTTTATTTCTCATGATAGGAAAAGCTCACTTTCAACTAAACAACCATACATTATAAATAATATATAAATTGGTCATTTAGCAGACGCTCTTATCCAGAGCGACTTTCAGGAGCAATTAGGGTTAAGTGCCTTGCTCAAGTGCACATCGACAGATTTTTCACCTAGTCGGCTCGGTTACTGGCACAACGCTCTTAACCACTAAGCTACCTGCCGCCCTACATTAGTTAATGGTCCTCCTTTAAGTAAAATATCCCTAGGCACATATGCAATCACACATACGTTAAATGATATTCCCCCACCCCCCTTTAAATAACAAAGAATAGAGCAGCAAAGACTGTACATGGGTCCTTTAACAGATCCATAAAAGTATTCTAAAATCCCAGAAACAAAACAATGGTCAAAAGGAAATGTCAGCATACAATTCAATGACTTGTTGGAATGTCATTAGCTTATACCCTCAGTAAATAGGCCTACCAACATTCTGGTTACAACCTGATTAATGAGAGCACAGGCATTACTCATTGGCCTTAAATTATGTTTTACAAGTGCAGTTGGAAATACAGGCAAATTGCACCTTTTAAGAGAAATCTTTATGGTTAAATTAAAACATTAAGGATAAGGTCGTCTCGTGGTTAAGGGAGGCACTGCAGGCTTACTAATTCCATTCTTGAAGTAATTCATATTTGTATTTATTGTACTCTAGAAGTTACCTAAAAAAAACTACTTGACAACATAAACAGAGTATACAAAACATTAAGGACACCTGTTCCTTCCATGACATAGAATGAGCAGGTGAATCCTGGTGAAAGCTATGATCCCTTATTGATGTCACTTGTTAAATCCACTTCAATCAATGTAGATGAAGGGGAGGAGACAGGTTAAATAAGGATAAAAAAATCAAATACACAATCATTTTGTGCAATGGAATAAGCTAAAATGTTCCAGCCAACATTGGATTGGACCCTGAGCATTTTGTTTACCAGAGCCAACTGTCCAGGTGTTGGAGACAATAACAGGACTGCTGGAGGATAGATGACAGTTCTCTGGAACTCTGCCCCTTTCCAATCAGGAAGCAGTCACTCATTGTTGAGGGCCTGTAGCTTGGGGGTCCCCTCTCTTAGGAGCTGGTACAGACAGGGCCACCTGCTCTGTATCCTAAGCCTGGTTCGACGGTCTAAAGTAATGCCACGGCCAATCTTTTTGGCCCTTAGTTCTCGTCATGCTGGCAGATTAAGACTGGAGAAGACTACGACCAGGTGATACATCCAGGAACTCTAGAGACATGGACTCCAGCCTGTAAGATATGGCAAGGTGTCTGAGCGACACAAGGATATGTAATGTCAGGGACTTAAGGTTGGGCAGTGACTTAGTCAGGATCTGCAAAGTGCTTGGGTTTACCCCTTTGAAGACCCAAAAGTACTTCAGTTCAAGGACACCGAGGTGCTGGAACTGAGTGAGGAGTGACACTGATGTCTCAGACCAGTCAAAGTGCAGGCGCATCTTGGTGATCTGAGGGCAGCTGTGGGATAGTTTGCCCAGTAGTACCTGAAAGTTAGTGAACTGGACCATCTTGATCTTGGTAATGTTGTCATGGTGGGAATTGGAGCCAACCCACAGGTCCAGTGAATCCAGTAGTGTGAATGTCCAGTTCAGGTCCAGTTGGCTGAGATCCCTGCAGTGGACATTTTCTAGAAGGTCAGAGAGAAAATCCCCCCACTTGTTGCACTGGTCCCCCAGGTCAAATCTGGTTTTAGGGTGAGCAGGCTTGCACCACGGATGGGATATGAGGTGGTGGGTGTAGTGGTGAACCCATGCCTTACAACGCTCAAACTCTCTGTTGGACACCAGCAGTCCTTCCTGTTCAAGGTGGAGCACTCCATGGCGAGAAAAGTCTGCCACTCTCCAAAGCTTCCCTGATCGCACAAGGCAACTCCAACTGGAGCACACAAGCGCGGAAATGCACTTGTCGACCTCAGGAAGGAAGGACAGCACATGGAGCTGGCATTCCAACGGCAGAAGATTGAAAGGGAACAAGTCGTCCCCTGCTTTGGCCATTCTTCTTCTACTGACAGGGACAAAAAGCTTCTTCCTTGGGGACATGGTGTTCATTGGTGGAGGTCAAAATCCCCACAAGTCTGATATAGCTAGCTATGCCATAAATATTCTGGTCCGGTTCTTCCCAGGGCTGAGAAAGATAATAAAATGTTTGCCAGTAATCATCTATAGTATACTAACTATAGTAATTATAACGTTAGTCTTAACTTAACAATTTAACCAATGTATAAGTGTCTGGTTACTGGAATCATAGGTTCTATATATGTTCATGGAATAAAACTCCTATTCCAGCGTTTGCGAAATAGTACTACCTAGCTAACCGGTAGCAAGAGAACTTAGTTGTATAAAAGTAGTAGCTAGCTTGAGAAAAACACCAACGTAAATGCCTGAGCTTGTCATCGACGATGTGGCAATGAAAGAATGGAATTCCTTTTTTTTTAACCTGCTCTAAATCTAACGTTATATAGCTAGCTACCAACTGATGTGTTGTATTAGACCGCTTGATAGCTAGCTAGCGTTACCATTTCATGTAGCTAGATAGCGGTACCTTGGGATGATTTAAATTGTATGCAAAGAGACTTAGCTAGCTATAATGCTAACGTTAACTAGCAACCTTGGTAGTTTTTCATGTAGCTAGTTAATTATGTTCAATGACATAGGGTACCGAGAACAAATGTCTAATTATAAGACCAACTGGATAACAGCTGAGTCAAATACAGTAGTTAGATTGCTACAGTAGCTAGCTAGCTGTTTGAAAACTGTGGCTTAGTTGGGTCATGGCTAGAAAGGTTACCGATTTTGTAAAAGTTACGTCATAGTCCCGCTCACTACAACGAGTCCGTCTTACACAGCGTAGAGTTCTACAGTAGACTGGATTTGATTTCCACAGAATCACTTGCTGGCTAGCGGAACCATTGGGGAAAAGCTAGCTACAATTCGGCAATAAATATACATTCTACAGAGCATTACATGATGTAAATACAAACATGAATTGTGTTATCAGCTAGTAATGTTGCCCTATTAGAACTTCAGAGAACAGCAGCTAGAGATCCGTGTATGGAGGTTCTGAGTAGTGCTGTTTTTCTGTTCTACATGATAATTATTGCACCCACGTGGTGTCCCAGCTCTACCAGTTCTTTCTTTTCATATACTAACTGGCCACCAGACTACAGAAACTATAGCAATGGAACTGAAGTAATGGAATAGCAATAACTATACGTTAGCAATGGGAATATGGCACAAGACAGAAAAAAATAACAAAGTCATTGGCTGCTTAATTCCATTTTTATTTTTCCTCCCTTTAAAAACACCAAAAACAACAAATAAGTGGAACTCTTAAAAAGAGTGGAACCCTCGCTCTCCTAATATAAAGTCGAACCCTATCCATCCCTATCCTTTCCCTTTTTTCTCTCCCCTCCCCTCTTTTGACTCCTCACCGCTCCTCTCCTCCCTTCCCACTCCCCTAAATGTTCTCTCCTTTCTCTTCTCCTGAAAAGTAAAAATAGTGTCTGTGGATGGATATGTTAGACCTACCCCCTATCTATGCACTTATGGAGATGTTTAGATAGGTGTAATTATTATGCAAATAGCTGTACAACCCTAACCCTTGTTTGATTGGTTAGTGTGTAGTCCTAGATATGTTTTATCTGCCATGGGGCGGCGCACAATTGGCCCAGCGTCGTCCAGGATAGGGGAGAGAATGGCCGGCAGGGATGTAGCTCAGTTGGTTGAGCATGGCGTTTGCAACGCCAGGGTTGTGGGTTCAATTCCCACGGGGGGCCAGTAAATAAATAAATATATATATAAATAAAAAAAAGAATGATGTATGCACTCACTAACTGTAAGTCGCTCTGGATAAGAGCGTCTGCTAAATGACAAAAATGTAAATGTAAAAATGTTTAGTGTGGTGTTTTGTATGTTAGGATGTGTTATGTATACAGTGGGGGAAAAAAATATTTAGTCAGCCACCAATTGTGCAAGTTCTCCCACTTAAAAAGATGAGAGAGGCCTGTAATTTTCATCATAGGTACACGTCAACTATGACAGACAAAATGAAGAAAAAAAATCCAGAAAATCACATTGTAGGATTTTTTATGAATTTATTTGCAAATTATGGTGGAAAATAAGTATTTGGTCAATAACAAAAGTTTCTCAATACTTTGTTATATACCCTTTGTTGGCAATGACACAGGTCAAACGTTTTCTGTAAGTCTTCACAAGGTTTTCACACACTGTTGCTGGTATTTTGGCCCATTCCTCCATGCAGATCTCCTCTAGAGCAGTGATGTTTTGGGGCTGTCGCTGGGCAACACGGACTTTCAACTCCCCTCCAAAGATTTTCTATGGGGTTGAGATCTGGAGACTGGCTAGGCCACTCCAGGACCTTGAAATGCTTCTTACGAAGCCACTCCTTCGTTGCCCGGGCGGTGTGTTTGGGATCATTGTCATGCTGAAAGACCCAGCCACGTTTCATCTTCAATGCCCTTGCTGATGGAAGGAGGTTTTCACTCAAAATCTCACGATACATGGCCCCATTCATTCTTTCCTTTACACGGATCAGTCGTCCTGGTCCCTTTGCAGAAAAACAGCCCCAAAGCATGATGTTTCCACCCCCATGCTTCACAGTAGTTTTTACCAAAAAGTTCTATTTTGGTTTCATCTGACCATATGACATTCTCCCAATCCTCTTCTGGATCATCCAAATGCACTCTAGCAAACTTCAGACGGGCCTGGACATGTACTGGCTTAAGCAGGGGGACACGTCTGGCACTGCAGGATTTGAGTCCCTGGCGGCGTAGTGTGTTACTGACGGTAGGCTTTGTTACTTTGGTCCCAGCGCTCTGCAGGTCATTCACTAGGTCCCCCCGTGTGGTTCTGGGATTTTTGCTCACCGTTCTTGTGATCATTTTGACCCCACGGGGTGAGATCTTGCGTGAAGCCCCAGATCGAGGGAGATTATCAGTGGTCTTGTATGTCTTCCATTTCCTAATAATTGCTCCCACAGTTGATTTCTTCAAACCAAGCTGCTTACCTATTGCAGATTCAGTCTTCCCCAGCCTGGTGCAGGTCTACAATTTTGTTTCTGGTGTCCTTTGACAGCTCTTTGGTCTTGGCCATAGTGGAGTTTGGAGTGTGACTGTTTGAGGTTGTGGACAGGTGTCTTTTATACTGATAACAAGTTCAAACAGGTGCCATTAATACAGGTAACGAGTGGAGGACAGAGGAGCCTCTTAAAGAAGAAGTTACAGGTCTGTGAGAGCCAGAAATCTTGCTTGTTTGTAGGTGACCAAATACTTATTTTCCACCATAATTTGCAAATAAATTCATTAAAAATCCTACAATGTGATTTTCTGGATTTTTTTTATCTCAATTTGTCTGTCATAGTTGACGTGTACCTATGATGAAAATTACAGGCCTCTCTCATCTTTTTAAGTGGGAGAACTTGCACAATTGGTGGCTGACTAAATACTTTTTTTCCCCACTGTATTTAGATGTGTGTGTGTTAACTCCCACTGATGTTCCTTTTTTATATATTATCCTTACCTTGTTTTACCTAGTTTCCAGCCTCTTGGTTTTTGTGATTTCCTCCTCGGCCTCCTGTTCTGTGAGACAACCCACACCACAAATACAATAGGATTTAGAGAAAGAGTTCTTTGTCAGAGGCCATATTGTAGAATGGAAATGTTAAATGTACCGTAGATAATCATAGAAAACAATCTTTATTTTGATAGTATTCTGGAATAATCTCATTGTCTACTACAGTATGGGCTGGTTTCCCAGACTCAGATTACACTTAGTCCTGGACAAAAAAGCATGCTCAATATAAATTCAATATAAAATAGTTTATGTGTCCAGGACTAGGCTTAAGACAGGAGAGGACAGAAGAGGAGAGGAAGAGGGTGAGATGGAATATTCAGTATTTAGCTTAGGTACAAGCATGCTAGGGTGTGCGGGGAGGGGCTATGGGTAGGCATGCCCAGGGGTCCTTAGCTGCAATCCAGGATCAGCAGCACGTCCAGGTAGGCTTGGGCCAGACACATCCGGGAGTTATTAGACGTAGAAAAGGACAAAAGAAGGGGGTTAGTGAGAGCATGCTTAGGTACATCAGATAAAGACACAGTACAGTACACCAGATGAGACAAGATGACCATGGCCCCTAGGCAAATAAAAACTGAGTGCAACAAGCCAGGGACTCAGCCCCCGCAATAGAGTCAGTGGTATGGAATCCCAGTTGAGAGTGGGGAGTCGATCAAGCAGAGACAGCAAGGATGGTTCATCAGTCCAGTACCTTGGGACCTGATGCCTCTCTGCATGGCTCTCAGCATTAAGGAATTAGGGAACTAATGTCCTGTCCAGGGGGTCTAGGCTCCTTGTACATCAAGCTGCCTTACGTGACAGAAACAGGAGATAGGCTTCTGCCCATATGGGCCATTCATGCTCAGACAAGTATTATTTGTCCAAGGCTTAGCTACATGTTACTTACTTTAAGTTAAAAGACTGAAACCAAGTCTGATTCTCTCACATGAAAGAGGAGCTCTGTATCCATCTGTTTTCTTAGATATTGGGGGAACAAGGAGTCCTGCATCTTGTGGTTCTCTTCTGTTTTCCCTTTCTAACACATACCCTTCTCAACCTCTCTCTTCCTGACGACATCCCCTTCTCCCAATATCAGTCAATCATAATCACCTTTATTGTGCTTTATAAACATTAGCCAATTTACCATTTGTGCTTCCCTCTTTTTATGACTCGCATGTTTATCCTTGCCCTGGTGGTGGCAGGCGTAGGTTCTCCTACCGACCACCAGGAAGGGGGTTCCATCATAGGGAACATATTTTAATGCAAGTTTTTTCATGATGCGAGATCTGAAAAGTTAAACAAATTACACAAGTTAGAATGGCAGTTCATCTCTATAACTAGCTTGATAGATAATCTAACATCAATTAATAACACACACGTCTCTCTACTTATAGTTAGCTCTCTCTACTTATAGTTAGCTATCTAACGTTACTAGTCAACGGGGTTAGCTAGCTTGCTAGCTAGTTTACTAACGACCTAGATTAATATCACTCCTTGATTAAATTCGAACTCACCCTTCTATCCAGAGGGTTTATCATTTTTGTTTACAACAAATGTGGTCCTTGTCTCCTGTTTATAATGGTTCAGTTTGTCTTCTAAATCTTGTAGGCAAGTAAAATACTATTCTTGATGCAACTCGAGTGGCGCAGACGGGACTATGACGTCACTTTTACAAAATCGTTTCCCTTCTAGCAATGACCGGTGAGGTGATGTTGTTGTTGAAAACGTCATCAAATCGCGCGCCAAAGTTCTCTCAAATGTTCATGGGTTTCAAGTTTGAGTAAGCAGTGCGCAGGCTACTTACATTTATAAAGCATCAGGTACTGTGATGTTTTTTTTGGTACAATTTAGTTAGCTAATAGAACAGTTATTAAACTTCATGCACTCATGGATTCATCTAAGAAACTGCCGTAACATCAAACAATGCCAATTGTATGTCCAGACATCTTTATTGCCAGCTTCCCCTGACCGCCATCTTGAAATGTAAATGTTTGTTTCCTCTGACTGACGTTTAAACTAAAGGTAGCAATTTATATTTGTTCAGATCTCGGCGTGCAGGATGAATCACATAATAGTACAAACGCAGGAATAACAAAGTGAGTATTTTGGACATTGTGTCTCATCAGCGACACTTTTTTACGGATATTTCATGGCCTTTGTTTTGGTGGAATAACGTTAGCTAGTTAGCCATGGCATTGTTCGTTGTTGTGATGTCTTGGCCCAAGCTGTAGCATTCGCTAGCTTTCATCTAGCTAAGTGAGAATCACATATTTTCAAAAGCAGAACAAGTACTAATATCTGTATGAAGCCCCAGCTAACTTGGTAACTAGAAAGCGCATAGCCTCTGCATCAGACCTGAGTCATGTGGTGTTAGCATGCTAACGTTAGCCTAGATTTTAAAGCTAGTTTAGTTTATTATTGTGCCACATTACACTGGCTAGAACGACCCTATTTCTGCAGGTGTAAAGTTGCCTGTCGAGAAAGATGAAATTAATAAATAGACCAGATGAAATACTATGGAAACTCATGAAAGTTAACATGTAACCACAAGGTGTCAGCCTTTGATAAGCTATTAGCTACCAACTGTTCAGGATCTGTTAGTTTTGTTAGGCCCCACTTTCTGCTTAGTTGATGCGCTTGCAGTTTCTCCTTCAGGAGTAGCTATCGACAACTCAAGGGCCTTATAGTTAAGCATTTCACTGTACTGTTTACACCTGCTGTATCCTGTGTATGTGACAATAAAATGTGAAACTTGTCTTAGGTTCTCAGCTGATGGTATGGAGCAGGGGTTCCCAAACGTTTTCACTCAGGCCCCCCTTCCAGCATTGGGGAACATCCCCCCCTGTGCGCACCAAGTCTATTTCTATGGGCACAAACACTGTTCATGATAGAAACTGTTCACACCCCTCTTGTTGGCCGAGAGAAAATGTTGCAGGTTTAAAGCTTATTTCCTGCAATTCTACACTTTTTGTCATGGAGTGCAGATCTTTTTTTTGTTGTTGCAGTTTTAAAGCAAATGTACTTGCTATTCTATACATTTTGCCATGTCTGATGTGTATTTATGAGATATTTGAGTGACTCCAACATTACAACAATCTATGGGCTAAAAAAACCTAGCTAGAAATCATTAGCTGACATTGGCTAGTTGATCAGGACATTTCTGACAAGTTATAAATAGCTCTCTAAGGCATGCAATGACTGACATGATAAGAGGAAAACTGACGATGCACTACCCAATTTCGAAATTACACCTTGTACATTCTACTATTACAACTATCAAGCTGGACTGAGTCCTCCCCCCACAAGGTGCAACTTTGAAATTGGGTAGTGCATCATCAGTTTTCCTCTTGTCATGTCAGTCATTGCATACCTTAGAGAGCTATTTATAACTTGACAGAAACATAAGCACCCCTTATGTGATCTTTGAAGTTCATTGCCTACAAGTGTTTACTCTCAAACCTGTTTGTTTCTTTGTTTAGGTCCAGAATGCATAGTGCTCAATCCCTGTCTGTATCAAGATAAGATTCAACCACGCTGGCCTCCTAACCATCCCTCATCCTCACTCTGCAGATCTTCAAGCACAGACTAGGGTAAATGCTGCTGGATCTGGCATAATGAGGTAGATGGGGGAATCCAAGAACATGGTGTTGAATGGCAGGCGGCATTGCAGCAGATTCTCCAGTGATCGATCCATAACCTCGGCCAGGTCTCTGCGACAGAGCAAGGGCTCCTTTAGAAGTAGGAGATGTAGTCAGCGTAAGTGCTGTTGTCTGGCAATACTCACCACAAAATTACAGAACTATAAATGACCCCTTTTCAGCTTCATAAATAAATTACACTGCTCTATTGCTAGATTTTTAGAATTGTTTAAAAAAAAATTGGGGGGACTCACTCATTTATTTTTTCTAATTTTTCACCTCAGGTGTCATCAGTTCTGCCCTTGAGGCAGAGAGACGTCATACCCCGTCGTCGGGTATGACTCCAAAGGAGCTCTGTGAGAATGATGACTTGACTACAAGCCTTATTCTGGACCCCTACCTCGGCTTCCAGACCCATAAGATGAATAGCAGGTTTGTCTCTCTCTGGCTCACAATTGTCCACATTTGTCATAATAGCTTGTGCATAAGTCAGCAGCCAAAGTTTCACAACATCTGGGGAGGGGGTTTACTCGTATGCCTTAGACGATCTTGCCTATCACGTTAGGCTATGACTCGACACACCAGCTGCATAACATTTGTATTGAGAATGGTTTGGAAAGTGGTTAAAAATTGACTGTCTATGGTGTGCTTTTAGGTTTCGACCCATCAAGGACCGACAAGGACATTTGAAGGAGGTGCTAGAGTGCTTTAAAAAACATGACAACCTCGAGAATGCCTTCCATGCCTTGACTGCAGGGGACTGGTCAAGACCCCACTTTCACCACAAGACGAAGGCTCAGGGCAAACTCTTCAAAGAGCATGTAAGTTATCTAGAAATATCCACTGTTGAGCAAAAAGCATGAACCATCAAAACAACAATATGTGAAAACTATTATTTTGTGTGTGTTTTGGCAGGTTTTTGTTTACCTACGAATGTTTGCAACTAACAGTGGGTTTGAAATACTTCCTTGCAATCGTTATTCCTCTGAGCAGAATGGAGCCAAAATTGTAGCAACAAAAGAGTGGTAAGGATCTGAATTAAATTGTAGTATGATACATTTTGTTAAAACAAAATGTTGCACTAAGTATATAGTCATTTTACAATCTCAAATATTCCTCATTCATATTTTCCCAAGGAAAACCAATGATAAGATAGAATACCTGGTGGGCTGCATCGCTGAGCTATCACAGCATGAGGAAAGCATGTTACTGCGACATGGTGAAAATGACTTCAGTGTGATGTACTCCACCCGCAAGAACTGTGCTCAACTGTGGCTGGGACCTGCAGCCTTCATCAACCATGGTATACATCACCATGCACTTGACAATAACGATCTGCCTCATTCAAAACACTTATGCTAGAATTCAAATACCTATATTAAGAGACTAAACAAATCTGTTTGTTTGTTTTTCAGATTGCAGGCCAAATTGCAAGGCAAGTAATACCAATGCCTGCAAATCAAAAGTATTGTGTAAAATTAAGTGAATTGTAGAAATGGCTAACAAATGTTTGTGTATGTGTTATTACAGTTTGTTTCCACTGGGCGAGATACAGCTTGTGTCAAGGTTCTGAGGGATATTGAACCTGGGGAAGAGATCTCATGTTACTACGGAGATGGCTTCTTTGGGGAAAATAATGAACTCTGTGAATGTTACACCTGTGAAAGGTATAATTTATTGATTTAATATCAAACTTGTAGTTACTTTATATGTATAATAATGAGTCCTACATTGGCTGGGATTTTGCTATTTCACATCTTCTGGTCCCTTCAGACGAGGTGCTGGTGCTTTCAAACCGAAGACTGGGCAGCCTACGGCCACTCCTATTATCAACAGCATGTATGGCCTGAGAGAGACAGACAAACGGCTCAATCGACTTAAGAAACTAGAAGAAGACAGCAAATGCTCTGACAGTCAGTTGGATGGCTCTAATATGGATCCAGACTCTCAGGAAAATCGTGACACACATTCATGTAAGTGCACCTTTGTGGTTGAGCAGGGATTGACGTTAAGGTTTGCCCTATTGCCTAGGCTAGGGTGAGTGAACTGAACAGTCACGCAAGTTAAGCCTGCTCTGTGGTTGCCCCATTGAGCAGGTGATTTCAACAATAAAACTGAAAACAACCAAAATGCAAACAATTCCAGTAGCCTTAAATTGAGATTTTTGGTTCCTCCCCATTGTTTAAGTGGAATATGGACCATTTATGGCATCTGGGCAAGTTGTGCTTACTCTGTGGTTGCCCCAGGAATTTCAGGAAAAGGTTACTGCTAACCAAAATACGATGATTTCCAATAGTGATCTTTCTGGTTCCTCCCCTATGTGCAGGAGAAAGTCAGGCTATAAATGGTATTTCTGCATGTAAAAAGCTAATTGACGTTTTCAGGCAAGTGATCAAAATCTTCGGGCAACTAAAACATACTCCCGAGTCCTGACTTGCCTGATGGGCAAGTGATTTTCAGACATTGGGTCAATCCCTGGGTTGGGGATATATAGCTGCTATTGGTCAATTCTAAGATTTACTGGACACCCATATTTGCATTAAGAACTATATCACTACATCATGCTACATAATAATATTATAATACATTGCAATGATTGTCATTAGGTTTAGTAATGTTTCTCAAACTTTCTGATGACTGTTCTGCCATTATTTCTTATTTTTCCTGTCCACATCTCAGCTGTAGGGAGGACAGCCTGCTCCATTGTAACAAGGCTCAGTGAAGCACAAGCCTTTCACAGGCAAACTCTGTCCAAAATGCCTATCCCTACCTCATCATTCAATCAAAGACACTCAAAGAACTCCAACGTGCCAGAGAGACTAAACTCAAAGTCCATAAAGCCTTTGCACAAGCTAGGAAGAAGGTGTCAGGTAACTGCACACAGGTTTCCCATTGAGGTGGAAGCTATGGGTTTGTGCCTTAAGGACCCGACAGAATTAGTCAGTAACAGGGTCTCACGAAAGAGAGAGATGGATAAGCAAGGACCCATGCAAATGGTGGGAGCAAGGGGTGGTATTGTGCACTACACTGTGAAGGAACACAATCAGAACTCAATGAAAGATGGTAGTAGGTGCCCTGATGGTTTAGCTTGCACTCACAGAACTCGCAGTTCAACCAGAGCATCAGTTGGCACACAGGGGTCTGACAACATTAAACTTGAACCAAACTGCGGTGTGGTTAGTAAGACCAAGCCTATGGACCTTGGAGAGTATGTCACAGATGGTCACTGGATGAACAGCCCAAGCCTGGATATCAACTGTCCAAGTAAGACCTGCCCCAGACAGAGGCAAATGATAAATCAGGAGGAGCAGCACTCTTTCAGACCAGCATCCCTTCTCCAGGAGGAGGTTCCAGGCCTACACCATGCAGCCCGTACCCCAGACATAGCTGAATGCAGGAAAGAGTTGCAATGCCAGCCAGATGGTCGTGAGTACTACAACAACCTGTCGAAGGGAGACAAGCTTCTCCAACTTGGCAAGGGGAAGAAGAAACAGCAGATTACTCGCTATGATTCCCAGCTGATCCTAGCCAACAACAGCTCAGGCATCCCCAAGTTGACCCTGCGGAGACGAAGGGACAGCGGCAGCAGTAGGATTGAGCCTGGTGAGGCTGACCATGCGAAGTCCTCCAGCTCCATAAAGACCAGCATGAAATTTGGGAAGAACCATCACCATGCAAAGACCAAGAGGAGCTCTTATGCAGCCAGACGGAGTAATGGGACTTTCAGTCCTATGGACCACATCCATTCCTCCAAACATGGCCTCAGTCCTGTGGACCACATCCGCTCCTCCAAACATGGCCTCAGTCCTGTGGACCACATCCGCTCCTCCAAACATGGACTCAGTCCTGTGGACCACATCCGCTCCTCCAAACATGGCCTCAGTCCTGTGGACCACATCCATTCCTCCAAACATGGCCTCAGTCCTGTGGACCACATCCGCTCCTCCAAACATGGCCTCAGTCCTGTGGACCACATCCGCTCCTCCAAACATGGCCTCAGTCCTGTGGACCACATCCGCTCCTCCAAACATGGCCTCAGTCCTGTGGACCACATCCATTCCTCCAAACTGCAGATTCAGCTGCAGCGTGAGTGGAACAGCAGGAGGCTCAGCCAGTATCACCATGGCACTGGGCCCTTCACGGGTATAGTAGAGAGGGAGGCAGGGGAGGTCTTTGGGCCTACAGTAGCAACATTTGGGATGCATGATGACACAGAGGAAGACTCGTCCTCTTCTGAAGAAGAGGATGATGAAGACGTCACTGACCATGAAGAGTTTGACGATTTTATTCCACTTCCACCAACAAAACGCCTCCGGCTCATTGTTGGTAAAGACTCTATAGATATTGATATTGCATCAAGGAGACGTGAAAACCAGTCACGAACAGTCAATGCATGAGCTCTGTGGGTCTTTATTTGACTTTTGTTGATTAAGTCAATAAAAGTAAAATCACATGCTGTTGTAAAATGTTAACTGTTTTTGTACATGATGGAACTTGATTTGTTATTCATATTGTAGGATGTGTACATTTTACATAGCATACAATGTGTAGACAATTATTTTTATATCTTCAGCTTTATTTTGTACAATTGTTAATTATATTTAAAGCCTTTTCTTGTTTGTGTTGGTAAACATGCTAAATGTTGCTCCACTGACATTGGAACCTTTTGGGGGAACACTGCAAACAAAATTTGCTTTTTTCAATATGGCAGTGTATACATACATATAAAATAATATGCATTTCATATATTGTTTTCATGTTTAAAAGGAACATAATTCTTGTTTCTTGCTGGAGGTATGTAAAAATGTTTGACTTCCAGTGATTCCTGGGAGCTGGTCTCTGATGTTTTAGCCCCATCGTAATCACTCATTCCTTAATCAGAATATGTTGGTGCTTGCATAATGATTCTCTTTGTTAACTTTTTTGTTTGTGCAGATGTGGTTATTTAGGATTGTATTTTATTTTTTGATCAAATCTTTGTTTTTCTATTCATTTCACTTCAGTCACTCAATTCTCAAACTGTATAATTTCTCAGTCTTGATTTAGCAATCACAAATTTATTAGAACTTACTTGGTCTGGCAAAGGTACTGTAGATATTCAAACACTTTTCTTACTTTGCTATTTTGTTCAACATTTTGATCATCAGTTCACCTGAATTACTTTGTCTGCTGTGTAGGATTGGTGAATGGTGTGCATGTCTTAACTTTTTTAATTGCTCTGTATATATATATTTTTATACTAGGTTGAATTAAAGTCTGTTGTACAACTTTGGACCTGTCGTTAATACTGTGTGCTGTCATACGTAGGCTACTGTCTGTAGTCTTGATTAAGCTACCTTTTGAGTTGCTTGTATAATGTTGAGAATTACAGTTGAATTTCATAAAACATCGCTGTGCTTTCTAGAACTTAATGTATGTTATTCTTAACATTCATCTACTTGTTTGAATGTTTTTCTTCCTCGGAAGAGGAAAAACAATAGTAAACCTGCGCTTATTTCTGGTGAATGTAGTTTATAATGCATTGTTTTTATTTTACAGTTTGAGTACTCAAATTAAAGGTTTCTTCCAAATGTAATGTCTTCATGACCTGATGTGCTGTGCTGCTGTTTAAGAGGGACATTTTATTTTTGTGGTATTAACCAAACAGTTATGCAGCTTCATCTATATTCTAGTGTAGGCCTATGTGGTCAAAGCCTTTAGTTTCCATTCTTAATTGCTGTCCTCACTAAGATCCTATGAATTAACTGAATTTTAGGATCTATATGGCTGCCCTACATTCTTTGTAAACTGTAGGGGGTGTCTTGAAATAATAAGTCGTCTTTTTAGTGAGACATTGATACTTGAGTGGGTAATGGGACACATAGCATTTGAAGTCTACACTACTCCTTGGGTACACAGACTTGACCTCAGCTTTTGCCATGTTAATTTACACTTTTGTGCACACAGATCAGCGCAAACATTACATAGTCAAACCATTTGTAGGAAACGCATTGTGAAAATGTAAAATTCCCAGAAGTCTCCCATTGAGGTGTAAGCTGTTTTATAGAAAGTCTTGTTGAATTAGATCTTGACTAACAATAGTATAATTCATAGCATGGCATAAAGTAGATAATGTTTTGGTCAGGTTTATCATCGCACAAGATAATGTAAAACATGTAAGTTGTCTGCCCACCACTCTGGCAAACAGAGAATACATGTTTTTCACTAATAAAAACTATAGCAAGAGGACAATGGTTTGCTATAGATCATTTGTGAAATAACTACAAGGAGGCATTCATCATGCATGGGAAATGGTGCTGGGCTGGCTTTGTTTTGCTCGTGAAAGGACGTGCCTGTGCCAACCAATGAGGGGAGAGAATGAGTGCGGTAGTATGACGTGTAGATGCAAATCCCCTCGATTTCATCCTATTGCCTGACGCAACCAGCAAGTGTGTGTCTTCAGTCTTCATTCCTTGCCACTGATCGAACCTGATTATTCTGCTGTCTGAATAAAACACGCATATTTTCTAGATTGAAAAACATATGATTGTTTGCTGTGGATTAAAGACACATTGCTTGGAATCAAATCGGATAGTTTTTTTCCTCAACGCAAGACTGCGTAATTATAAATTTACTTTTATCTAATTCATTCAAAACGGTTGGCTATTTAGTATTTTTTTTAAAGACAAAATGAAGACAAAATTTATCAACGGGGTGTCATCCTCCCCTTCTATGGCCTTGGGTTTGTTGGTCACTGAAAACGCACTTGAGGTCCAGCTAGACACTGAGGGTGAATGCAAGGATATCATCCGACCGGATGAGCCCGACCTGGAAACGAAGCGCAAGGCGTATTTATGGTGCAAAGAATTTCTCCACTGTGCATGGAAAACGGTGACAGAAGAGGATTTTCAAATCAGCATAATAAGGTAGATATGTTCTTTGAGGACATTCACCATTATTTATCACTATTTATTTGTCATATAGCCTATTACACAGAGAAACAGTTGCTGCGTTTGCAACTGCATATAGGCCACATTTTTTTCGCCCTATGATTGAAATGAATAGTCATGATGGTGCCAGTGGCATGATGGGGTTAATAAACAGAAAATTTGATACTGGGTTACACCTAATGTTATTTCAAATTAAAATGGTAGCTTCGCCTATATGGGATTGTATTGTGTGTTTTTGTTTTTAAAGCATCACTCCTTATTTATGGGCTTTCTATCCTAGAATAAAACCGTCATTTAGGCCGCCACATCCATTGGCCTAATGTACACGCAGGGGATAGGGAAATGTGACGCCTTTATGAGCTTCATTCGTTTTTTTGTGATGTTGTGACAGGGGTGGCCTCAGCAACAAGCTCTTCCTCTGCGCCCTGCCCGACACCCAAACCAGTGTAGGTGATGAACCCCGCAACGTCCTCTTGCGTCTGTATGGAGCTATTCTACAGGTGTGTATGACAACAGACAATGGAATGTTGAGTGAGTCAGTCACATCTTACCTTTTTCATCTTCAGTTTAATTGAAAACACCCTAGTTCTGAATCTGAAAATGTAATCAATGTTATTTTGGCTAAATACGTAGCCTACCGAAAGGCCCACTCTTGGACCCTTGAAAAGTTCAATTTGATTTACCCTGATTTTCTGGTCATGCTTTAGAATAGAATAGAATGTGATAATATAAAAGTTTAGGAAAAGACATAGCTTACATGTATTCCTTGAGAGGTTCTGAACAGGCTGAAAGGGTCTTTGCTTTGCTGCTGGAATTTGGGGTTGGACAGAAGGGAAAGGAGATATATCTTCTTCCTCAAACATCTTTATGTTGAAATGCTCTTTGGGGAAAATACCCACATGATGGCATGGACTAGGGTGGCTCAAGTTGTGTGTGCGTGTGTGTGCGTGTGTGTGTGTTTCTGTTGTTGTGGTGTGATGTACCACCATGGCTGTACATGCGTATGTTTTTTGCCGTAGGCCTTCCAAAAGGAGCGTGCCTTGAGCACACTTGTTTCCAGGTGATTCCACCATACCATACACGGTACAGTATGAGATCCCTGAAGTCTCAGTATTGTCCTCAACAAAGTTCAACCACATTGTTTTGGAAGTCAGCTTGTGAATTGATGCACTTGTGGAGATATGGGGGGGATGTTTTTTTTCAATTTCTCCTCTCCTTTTCTTTTCATATTAGAAACAAGTTGTCAAATACCATAGTGAAAAAAAAAGGAGAAAACTCCCATTGCAAATCAATAAATTAATTGGAGCTCACCTGACAGCAATTATGTGAGGTGTTGCACTGTAACGATAACAACTAGTGATGACATTTCTTCATCTGTTTTTGTTTAGTGTGTGCATCATGAACTACAGCCAAATGACACAGGATGATATAATTCCTGATGATGTATCACTAGGTCCACACTACATTACTCATAGGTCACATGATGGTAAACTAGTTAGGGCAACCCCAAGTTAACCTCCTGGCTAAAATTAGATGACCAGGGAATCCAGGTCAAGAGTCAGTCAAGCTTATAAAGAACTGGATGCTCCTGTATTTGGATGGGAATGACAAAAGCAACTACTCTGATCTAAAACAGTTGAGTGAAAAATGATTGAAGTAACACTATGAAATAGAAAATAAAATGAGACATGCCACATTTCTAATAAGAAGTAATACACCATTTGGAACCGGAGGACAAAGACCCATGAATTAAACATTTACAATAAGCCAGGAGATGTAAAGCACCCACGACTATTGTAAGAATTGAATAGAATGGAATATTAATATCTATTCATTATAGACTCATGTAGTTTAGGATATTTTTATTTATTGATAATACATGCGGTAAAGAGATCAATCGAACTCGACCAAAACAATGAAAATGCCATGGAAACTCATGGGGGAAAGATCCCCGAGTCTCCTCATTGGCCACCAGGAAAATAACCCTACATTTAGGCTATTGTTTATTTGTCAATTTCACACTATGTTGAGGAGTAGAATGCTTGTATGGATGTCAACCCCAATACATGTTAATGTCATCGTCACCAATCAACTGCATTACAGTTCAAAATGATTGACTACCACCACCAATTTCTATATGCTAGCTATGCTACCAGCTTATACGAATGGGAGTTAGCATTTAGCAGTCACTTCTAAACCTGCAAAGGGACCACTTCTAAATGTTATCCAGTGAAAACAGCCAAATATATAAAAATCGGGCTTTTAGTAACCACATTGAATCTATTGCAGTATGAGTGGTTACCCTTTATTGAGTATGGTTACATGCACACAATAATGTGATTATTGTGGATAGTCAGATTAATATCATAGTTCGATTAAAACGTTTACATGCTTTGCAAGAATAACGATTTCCCTAATAATCCTGTTTACATGGACACATCTGAAATCAGGCTACCTGGTGGCACTCTGATAAATGCATAAAATTGGCAATCAAAATAAACGTTCTACCACAGCGACCATGTTATTTTTGGGAAGCATATTTGATTTCAGACATATAAAGTTTATATGTGAAAACGACTTCTAAGACGCATACATTCAGTTGTTTCGAACTCACTTCAGTCGCGCTACAAAGGGAGGCTCGCTCAGCTGGTGATAACACATGCGCAGATCTAATACACTGCTGTCTTATCAAATACCTAATCTAATTAATAACTCAGAAATTCGTTGAGTAACTGGGTTTCCTCAGAGGAGAAAATATGAAAAGTGCTAGTTCACAGATATAATGTAAATATCTGCCTTTTATGGCAAAGCATACAGCCAGTGCCAGCCTTCATGCCAGCTGCCTTGATCAGGAGATAATAGATGCCTTTCAGAGAGAGAGAGAGAGAGAGCTTGTCTCTGTTTCTACAACTTTACTTTCTCAACAAGGTTGTTAAATGCACTGAGCACTTTCCTATTGCCTTTTTGGCCGTTGGACTTGGGGACTATACTGTACTCTGTCTCTTTGTGAGAATGCTATGTAGCATGATGTGTCTTTTCAAAACATAGATGTACTCATGGATAGTTTCTTGCTTTTTCTTTCATTGATAGATGTCCTGTAATAAGGGGGAGCCCAGACAGTCAAACAAAGAAAATCTCTTTCAAGTAAGTAACTAATGGCAAAGGTGATTTACCCAGACTATTAGTTAGAGTTGCTATCTGATTGTGAAAATGACCACACAGCATGTTTCATTGTTCTGGCCTGGAAACTATGTTTTTGTATTAATTTTCTGGAGTCTGTGATCAAATTAGTCTGTATAGTTTAGCATCAAAAGTTTTAGTAATTGCCAATGGACGTAGTGATCACTTTGAAAAATGTAAATCCCAGACCTTTCTCCCAACTGGATGGTGTAAAATGGTGTTAAAATAGCACTGTTGAGTCATCTCTTTGGATTGAGGTGACCTCTGTTAGTCAGTTGATGATAGCAAGACAAAAAGAGGGTAAACATTCATGTTTTGCCACCAATGTGTTCATGATGTCACTCATCTGTCATGGCATAAATCTGCAATTACTATCTTTTGCATGAGAGTCACATAGAGATTGATCTCATTAGAGGCTAATCTGAGCTTGGCTAGCCAGTCTGTCCCCTCGTAACCCTCACTGCTCCTTAGCCTTCATTTGCATGTTTATGGCCTTTTCCGTATATTGTCTTGAAACAGGATTAAGGTTCACATTGACAACAAGATTGCCCATTAGGTTTTTAAAATACAGTTTGAGGACAACGTGGCATACTTCACTATAGACTCTCGCCTTTACATGATGACTAATTCCAGTAATAGTGAACACACCACTCATAACCAATGTTCCCTCTACTTTTTTCCGGCACTGAGCAAATTTCAGGTCTGCTGAGCGCAAACTTGAACGTTGTGAAAATTCTGTTCAACTTCCAGCGCGCGTTTACTGTGAACACTGGGGCTGTACCCGCTTTAAGTTACAGTTTTAACAGTGGCCAAGTAGGCTACTGTGGCTATTTGATCATAATGTAGGCCTACCAGAGTGGCCTACCATCAAAAACAATGGAGAAAATGCATCCCATAAAATATTAACATGGAAATAGCTGTTCTATCATTCAGCCTACAGTAGCAGCCAATGTGTGGTGTTCAATGTAGGCCTACAGTCCATGATACTTTAGAAAAAAACATGTACTGTATATATATATTTTCTGTTGTATTTTTGACTTTATGTTTTGTTTACCCCATATGTAACTCTGTGTTGTTTTTATCGCACTGCTTTGCTTTATCTTGGCCAGGTCGCAGTTGTAAATGAGAACTTCTTCTCAACTGGCTTACCTGGGTAAATAAAGGTTAAAAAAAAAAAAATGCAGGGCTTGACATTAACCTGTTTATCATTTTACATTTTCGTCATTTAGCAGACGCTCTTATCCAGAGCGACTTACAAATTGGTGCATTCACCTTATGATAGCCAGTGGGACAACCACTTTACAATCTTTTTTTTTTTTGGGTGGGGGTAGAAGGATTACTTTATCCTATCCCAGGTATTCCTTAAAGAGGTGGGGTTTCAAGTGTCTCCGGAAGGTGGTGAGTGACTCCGCTGTCCTGGCGTCGTGAGGGAGCTTGTTCCACCATTGGGGTGCCAGAGCAGCGAACAGTTTTGACTGGGCTGAGCGGGAACTGTGCTTCCGCAGAGGTAGGGGGGCCAGCAGGCCAGAGGTGGATGAACGCAATGCCCTCGTTTGGGTGTAGGGACTGATCAGAGCCTGAAGGTACGGAGGTGCCATTCCCCTCACAGCTCCGTAGGCAAGCACCATGGTCTTGTAGCAGATGCGAGCTTAAACTGGAAGCCAGTGGAGTATGCGGAGGAGCGGGGTGACGTGAGAGAACTTGGGAAGGTTGAACACCAGACGGGCTGTGGCGTTCTGGATGAGTTGTAGGGGTTTAATGGCACAGGCAGGGAGCCCAGCCAACAGCGAGTTGCAGTAATCCAGACGGAAGATGACAAGTGCGTGGATTAGGACCTGTGCCGCTTCCTGGGTAAGGCAGGGTCGTACTCTGCGAATGTTGTAGAGAATGAACCTACAGGATCGGGTCACCGCCTTGATGTTAGCGGAGAACGACAGGGTGTTGTCCAGGGTCACGCCAAGGCTCTTTGCAATCTGGGAGGAGGACACAACAGATTTGTCAACCGTGATGGCGAGATCATGGAACGGGCAGTCCTTCCCCGGGAGGAAGAGCAGCTCCGTCTTGCCGAGGTTCAGCTTGAGGTGGTGATCCGTCATCCACACTGATATGTCTGCCAGATATGCAGAGATGCGATTCGCCACCTGGTTATCAGAAGGGGGAAAGTAGAAGATTAATTGTGTGTCATCTGCGTAGCAGTGATAGGAGAGGCCATGTGAGGATATGACAGAGCCAAGTGACTTGGTGTATAGCGAGAATAGGAGAGGGCCTAGAACTGAGCCCTGGGGGACACCAGTGGTGAGAGCACGTGGTGCGGAGACAGATTCTCGCCACGCCTTGTCCTTCAGACAAGGAGGTGACTGAAAATGTTGTTGTGTTGTTTGACAAAATACAATGCATTATTATACCCAAACCATTATTACAGAGAATCAGACAAATTATGCTACCCTCTGCCTATTGGCTACTTAGCTTATTCAAGCCTGTCTCAAAATACAACACTGCCCCTTTAAGACAAGAAAAGCTCTTTAACTGACTTGCTTTTCAAAGATGTCTAGAAATGTAGCAATCACTCCCATATTGCTGACTACAAATGATCTATAACTGGGCTAATAACTCACTAACTAGCAAAGGATATGAACAAAATGTGCACACGTGGCTACATGCACCTCTCGCTTTGATCTCAAAACAAGCGACTAAGTTTTGCATAGTTCGTTTTGTTTCGGTATGTTACATTGAAAGTGGCAAATATTGCGTAGATTCAATCACAGTTGCCACAGTAAAGGGAAACGCTGATAGTGTTAACTAACAGGGAAAACTCTAGAAAGTTGAGTGAAGTTCAATCTCGTGCTTCTCTCCATGGGCTGATATTTATTCTGCATGCACGCAGTTTAGAGGGGACATTGCTCATAACTGGAGCTTCAAGTGGAAAATCCCCACAGCTGCTGTGCCATGGTCATGTGACCATAGCCCTGGTACATAGGGGGTAGAGGGAGGGCAAGTAGTACCCAGGGGATGGTACTGTGACATTGAACTTACTGTTAATTCATTGTGTAGAGATGCCTACTGTTAATGTGTTTTTAGCTGAACTTTCAAACTAGTATTGAAACTATTCATGCTTCATTTATATTACCGAAGGTGAGAGCGTTGTGAAACTAAGGAGTTCATTCACACATTTGTCAACAATGATTGTTTAAGGTGGTGGAGTATGATCAATCTTATTTTCAGTCAATGAAGGTACTCATTACCCATGGCCATGGGTACTACTGATTGAGTTCATTATTGCTATCTGTCTTGTTATCTGAATGCACAGACATCCAGGCCAGAGATACATTTATTGACAGGGAAACAAAGCTAAAGCTAGAAAAGGTTAGAAAAGTGACATGATTTTCCAAAAACAATGTTTTGTCAACATTATGAAACATGGACCCCAGTAGTGTTTCTGAGGAAGTGTGATTTCCTTCCATTTCTCAGAATAGTAGTGTTAACGCTAGGACAGGCCACAGTGGACTACGGTATCCTGTTTCACTTCCTGTTCCACAGAATAATTGTAATCAAGTATTTCAATTTGCAAATCATATATTGGGTTGCAACAAAGGAAGTTAAAAAACACTTTTTATTTTTTCAATAATGAGGAATGTTGGAGGAATGGAATGCTGAACAGTTGCACAACAATGTCAACAGACCAGGATGTGGACGATCGATAGTATTGTTGATTATTAACCTGAAAAGTAGGCTACTTAGCCAGTTTAATTTGACAAGCCTTGACCAGCAACCTGTTAGGGTTATAGGTCATAGAAATAGGTCATAGAAAGTTAAATAAAAGTTGTTGGAAAACTGAGGCTGGCTGCTGACCCACTTTTAGTGTTGTCACGATTGTTGTGTAAATGGTCGGACCAAGGCGCAGCGTGGTATGCGTACATGTTTAATATTATAAATAAACACTTGACAAAATAACAAAAAGCAACTGAACGTGAAATTCTAAACGCTAACAGCAACAAGCCTAAACAGAAACATAATCAGAAACAAGATCCCACAACATAGGTAGGCAAAATGGCTGCCTAAGTATGATCCCCAATCAGAGACAACGATCGACAGCTGCCTCTGATTGGGAACCACACCCGGCCAACATAGAAATATATAACATAGAATGTCAACATTCACACCCTGACCAAACTAACTAGAGAATAACAGGGTTCTCAAGGTCAGGGCGTGATAGTACCCCCCCCCCCAAGGTGCGGACTCCGGCCGCAAAAACCTGACTCAATAGGGGAGGGTCCGGGGTGGGCATCTAGCCTCGGTGGGGGCTCCGGCTTCGGACGCAGTACACTCCTCTCCTTTCCTGCCTCCCTGTAGCACACCTGGTCCGGTCTGGACCCCGGCGTGATGCTTCCCCTCTCAGTCCTCCCACGATGCACCAAGCCCTGTCTGGACCCTGGTGTGGGAGCCCTCGACCCTGGAGAGGCACTGAACATGTAGACCTACATACAGGCTGCAAGGCCACAATATGTATCAGGATGATAATGATAACAGAGATAATACGTGGAGCAGATTTCCATTAGGCATCCATCAGCACTACAGAGGAATATTGCGTAATATCATCTGAACAGAGCCCATCTGTAAATGTGTCAATGAAGATGAGTACTTTGCAGAGTTGAAAATTGGCTTAGTTGTTTTTAGGACGGCCAAACCAAGGGTCATTATGGTTTCATATACATATATTGTCTATGGTTGATGGGTCGCACCCCTTTTAAGGCAAGACATCCACACAGTGGATAGAGCTAAATATAACAATATCTCTCTTTTGACTAGAGGGAAAGCTATCATAGATGAGGACTATAGAAGACCCCCTGTTGTCATTGATTATTTACTAAAAATGTTTTCCCCATGTCTATAGTCAAATGAGGTCAGTCCACAGTGCATACAACAGGCCATAAGCAAAGCACTACTACAGTGCCTTGCAAAAGTATTCATCCCCCTTGGCGTTTTTCCTATTTTGTTGCATTACAACCTGTAATTTAAATTGATTTTTATTTGGATTTCATGTAATGGACATTGATGAAGTGAAATGAAAAAAACTAATTGTTTCAAAAAATTCTAAAAAATAAATAACGGAAAAGTATTGTGTGCATATGTATTCACCTCCTTTGCTATGAAGCCCCTAAATAAGATCTGGTGCAACCAATTACCTTCAGAAGTCACATTACTAGTTAATTAAAGTCCACCTGTGTGCAATCTAAGTGTCACATGATCTGTCACATGATCTCAGTATATATATATATATACACCTGTTCTGAAAGGCCCCAGAGTCTGCAACACCACTAAGCAAGGGGCACCACCAAGCAAGCGGCACCATGAAGACCAATGAGCTCTCCAAACAGGTCAGGGACAAAGTTGTGGAGAAGTACAGATCAGGGTTGGGTTATAAAAAAAATATCAGAAACTTTGAACATCCCACGGAGCACCATTTAAATCCATTATTAAAAAATAGGAAAGAATATGGCACCACAACAAACCTGCGAAAAGAGCGCAACCCACCAAAACTCACGGAACAGGCAATGAGGGCATTAATCAGAGAGGCAACAAAGAGACCAAAGATAACCCTGAAGGAGTTGCAAAGCTCCACAGCGGAGATTGGAGTATCTGTCCATAGGACCACTTTAAGCCGTACACTCCAGAGAGCTGGGCTTTACAAAAGAGTAGCCAGAAAAAAGCCATTGCTTCAAGAAAAAAATAAGCAAACACGTTGGTGTTCGCCAAAAGGCATGTGGGAGACTCCCCACACATATGGAAGAAGGTACTCTGGTCAGATGAGACTAAAATTGAGCTTTTTGGCCATCAAGGAAAACGCTATGTCTGGCGCAAACCCAACACCTCTCATCACCCCGAGAACACCATCCCCACAGTGAAGCATGGTGGTGGCAGTATCATGCTGTGGGGATGTTTTTCATCGGCAGGGACTGGGAAACTGGTCAGAATTGAAGGAATGATGGATGGCGCTAAATACAGGGAAATTCTTGAGGGAAACCTGTTTCAGTCTTCCAGAGATTTGAGACTGGGATGGAGGTTCACCTTCCAGCAGGACAATGACCCTAAGCATACTGCTAAAGCAACACTTGAGTGGTTTAAGGGGAAACATTTAAATGTCTTGGAATGGCCTTGTCAAAGCCCAGACCTCAATCCAATTGAGAATCTGTGGTATGACTTAAAGATTATTGTACACCAGCGGAACCAATCCAACTTGAAGGAGCTGGAGCAGTTTTGCCTTGAAGAATGGTCAAAAATCCCAGTGGCTAGATGTGCCAAGCTTATAGAGACATACCCCAAGAGACTTGCAGCTGTAATTGCTGCAAAAGGTGGCTCTACAAAGTATTGACTTTAGGGGGGGTGAATAGTTATGAATGCTCAAGTTTTCTGTTTTCTTGTCTTATTTCTTGTTTGTTTCACAAGAAAAAATATTTTGCATCTTCAAAGTGGTAGGCATGTTGTGTAAATCAAATGATACAACCCCCCCAAACAATCTATTTTAATTCCAGGTTGTAAGGCAACAAAATAGGAAAAATTCCAAGGGGTGTGAATACTTTCGCAAGCCACTGTATGGTTGGTTTTCCTCCTATTTAGTTTCCGACAGGAAGCGCCAAGCCACTTTGAAGTGCACCACTTAGCACATTCCTCAGTCAACTGTCAGAGTCCACAGACCGCTGCCAGCTCATAGCAGGTTACAGTAGACCTAGATAAGGGCACCTGTCTGCCCCATTTGGATTGCACCCAGTGCAATGGGTTATGATTAGAGTTGCTACTGTACAGTGTAACATTGGCAATAGTTTTTAATGTACTTTCATTAATAACTACACAGTAACAAGGACCCTGTATTTATAAGTGTTAACATAGATTTATTTGTAAGTTAACATAATTTTTTGTGGGCCTATCTTTTGAATGCTAGCTATATCAGAGCTCTGGCCTCAGATAATTGCTCCTGCCACCATTTTTCCTCCCCAGTAGAAAAGCCCTGGTGTCTTCTTCGGTTAAGCAGCCACAATTACTGATTGATACTGTTGGCAGGCTCTGCCTCTCTCAGTACAATTGGCCCCTTGTTTTATTATTCTCATCATGTGGAACGCAACTCAATTCTCCCCTGTCTGTTCCAAATCTGCTTTTAATCTTACCACCATGACGGACAAAAATACCTGCCAATTCTCTGACAGAGTTGGGAATGTAATTTGTTTAATTGAGGTGGCCATTTTACAGTTAACATGCCTCAAAGACCTGGATCTGTGTATAATTGATTTATCAATCGTGAATGCTACATCCCTGGAAAAAATACTCCCATCTCTTCCAGACAGCCATAATGTCATGTGCTCATCATCAGCTTCCTCTGTCTAAGCTGTTCTTCCTCATTTCATCCTATAGAATTGAACGTGGTCCTCTGTAGCTCAGCTGGTAGAGCACGGCGCTTGTAACGCCAAGGTAGTGGGTTCGATCCCCGGGACCACCCATACACAAAAATGTATGCACGCACGACTGTAAGTCGCTTTGGATAAAAGCGTCTGCTAAATGGCATATTATTATTATTATAATAAGTTTCTGTCCTACTAACCCCCACCTGATGGTGGTAGTTGTGGAAAATCACAGCTTACAATGGACCACAGTTTGGCTGCAGTCATTTCCAGCTCATCCTATTAATTGTTCTCTCTTCCAGTTGCCATGAAAACATTAACCAATGACAGTCATTTTACCTAATCATTTCTAAGGATGGGGTTGATTGTGCAAGGAAGCGGTGACTGACAATCATGAGGTTCAATAGGAGAAGTCAACAACCACAACTTTCTCTCATTCACCTGTCTGTTTGTTTGCATGCTCATTCCTGTTCTCTGTGTCTGCAGGGTGCTGAGGCCATGGTGCTGGAGAGTGTGATGTTTGCCATTCTGGCAGAGCGGGAGCTTGGGCCCAAACTCTATGGCATCTTCCCCCAGGGCAGACTGGAGCAGTTTGTCCCTGTAAGTGACTATGTGGAGTGATAATCATTGATAGGGGGAAAGAATCATTCATGACTATGTACGTGCTTGCTTGTGTGCATGCGTGCGAATAGGTGTCTGGATCTGTGCATGTGTCTGTGTGTGTTCTGTTAAATGATGTGTGTTTAATTGATATAGAAGGGAATACTTGAACCATGCTAAATCTATTCCCTATTTAAAGTGGCAAAAATAGCTTGAAGTGATGTAATTTGACACTTTGTGCTAGCGAGAGTGTTCTTGGTCAATTTAATACATGCCCACGTTGCCCAAACATTCTCCTAGGGAGAGTTCTCTTGCTAAATTCAACCCATGCCTAGGCTAGACAATTTAAATTTAAATCGGTACAGATCATGAGTATAGTCATGTTCTATCTGAATCAACAGTTTTGCTTGTATGATGTACAGGTAACTGCCAAAATTAAAGGAAACACCAACATATAGTGTCTTAATAGGGCATTGGGCCACCACGAGCCAGAACAGATTCAATGTGCCTTGACATAGCTTCTACAAGTGTCTGGAACTCTATTGGAGGGATGCGACACCATTCTTCCACAAGAAATTCCATAATTTGGTGTTTTGTTGATGGTGGTGGAAAAAGCTGTCTCAGGCGCAACTCCAGAATCTCCCAGAAGTGTTTAATTGGGTTGAGATCTGGTGACTGAGACACACACACCCGATGCTCCTTTGAGACCCCTCTTTGAAAGTCACTGAGATTTCTTCTTCTAGCCATGGTAGCCAAAATAATGGGCAACTGGGCATTTTTATACATGACCCTAAGCAAGATGGGATGTTAATTACTTAATTAACTCAGGGACCACACCTGTGTAGAAGCACCTGCTTTCAAAATATTTTGTATCCCTTATTTACTCAAGTGGGTAACGATTTACTTTGACTACCCATAATGCGTTTATTACACATCTATAGGCATTTCATGAATGTGTTATAACAGGTCCCAACCTCTTTATTAAAGGTTCATTAAATATATCCATAGCATATCTATAGCGCACTCATGTCATGCTATGCAAGAGCTCATATTTAGGTATCTTAATAGTGTCATCATTATTACTGTTCTCAAAGTGTGCTTCTGCCATAACAGTGTTAATGAATATGCCAAAAGGCCAAGCCACGTTTAGAAAATTATGCTGATAAATAGCCTGTGACTTACCTTCTTCTTCTCACTGAGGTCAATGGTGCATGAAGATCCCAACAGGGTTAATGAAATGGCCTGTATATTTTAATACATTTTTGAGAACAGCAGTAAAGATGAAACATTTTAGTTATTCACTAGTCCTCAGAGACCAAGAAACCACAGAGCTCAAGCAAGTGGCCTTTAAACATCTTCCTCTGTGATCAGATCTTAAACTGTCAGTGGCCAAAGGAGAGGGCCTGAAGGCAATGGAACTGGTTATACCCTCCATTCTTTTTGACAACCCTGTCAGTAGTCTATTGGTAATGGTGTCTCTGTTTATTGTTGCATAAAAAGCTGTCAGTGTGAGGGGAATGAAGACAACCTGTATTCAGCTAAGACTTGTAGACCTTACTTCCTTGACCTCTTTGTGTTAATAGAGTCGCAAACTGGACACGGATGAGCTGAGCGTGCCTAGCATATCTACTGAAATAGCTGAGAAGATGGCCAAGTTCCATGGTATGAGGATGCCTTTCAACAAGGAGCCCAAATGGCTGTTTGGAACAATCGACAAGTGAGTTGGTCTCTTATTATGCAATTTCCAATAGAAACTGTAAACCCTCTTTGCCTAACTTGACCTCACTGAACACTCCAAACAAACATTAGCTGTCACACATATCTCCTCTTACAAAATGGTTAGCTAGTTTGCTTTTGTTGGTCAATCCTCAAGTCACCTGGTTTGAGAGAGCCAAATTATGTTTTCCTAAGGTATTTGTAGAGTAATGCAACACATCAATAACAGTCTTGGTCAATTTTATTTGCCACCTCTTTGATGTGTTTTATGAATGGCCTTAGTGTACAGTAAATTGACTTATTTGCTTACAGTTAAAACAGGGCATTTAAGTTGTTAAAGGGATTCGCTAATCAGAGTGAAATGTTGACTTGTTGACCTGCTTCGTGGTCTGAGGATAGTTTCCGGTAAATCACAGGGGGAAAGTTGCTTGTCAGCAAAAGAATGCGTCATTTGTACCAGTGCTGTGTAAACAAGGAGTGCATCGCTGTGATAAAATAGTGATATCTGTCTTATCTCTAAACTCTACAACGTCTTGTATCCCAGTGTTCCCATACATACAGTACCCTGATTGTCCTGATGTTTCCCCCCATCCACAGGTACCTGAACCAGGTGATGAGACTCACCTTCACCAGGGAGTCCCACATGCTCAACTTTGCCCGTCTGATGAGCTATAACCTGCCCCAGGAGATGGAGAGTCTTAAGTAAGGCCCACATCACGTCCACCCTGGTCCTGCATCACGTACATAACACTATTTAGACTAAGCACACATGAACAGACATGATTACATGTATATGCAGAAATTCAGTTATAGTATAGTCATATGGTGTTTTCCACTAAATTTGTGTGGAATCCAATCAACAACAATAAGCCAATAATTCTATACAAAGACTCTGTTGTCTGAGTGGTTGAAATACATGCTGGCATTTGGCATCCTGTTTTTGGGGGTAAACAGTGAATTAGTGGACTTGCAGTGCATTCGGAAAGTATTCAGACCGCTTGACTTTTTCCACATTTTGTTACATTACAGCCTTATTCTAAAATGGATGAAATAGTTACCCCCCCCCCCAATATACATACAATACCCCATAATGACAAAGCAAAAACTTGTTGTTTTGTGTGCAAATGAAATATGACATTTACATAAGTATTCAGACCCTTTACTCAATACTTTGTTGAAGCAACTTTGGCAGCGATGACAGCCTCGAATGTTCTTGGGTATGACGCTACAAGCTTGGCACACCTGTATTTGGGGAGTTTTTCCTATTCTTCTCTGCAGATCCTCTCAAGCTCTGTCCGGTTGGATGGGGAGCGTCGCTGCACAGCTATTTTCAGGTCTCTCCAGAGATGTTAAATCGGGTTCAAGTCCGGGCTCTGGCTGGGCCACTCAAAGACATTCAGAGACTTGTCTCGAAGCCACTCCTGCGTTGTCTTGGCTGTGTGCTTAGGGTCGTTGTCCTGTTGGAAGGTGAACCTTCGCCCCAGTCGGAGGTCCTGAGCGCTCTGGAGCAGGTTTTCATCAAGGATCTCTCAGTACTTTGCTCCGTTCATCTTTCCCTTGATCCTGACTAGTCTCCCAGGCCCTGCCGCTGAAAAACATCCCCACAGCATGTTGCTGCCTCCACAATGCTTCACCGTAGGGATGGCGCAATGTTTCCTCCAGATGTGACGCTTGGCATTGAGGCCAAAGAGTTCAATCTTGGTTTCATCAGACCAGAGAATCTTGTTTCTCATGGTCTGAGAGTCTTTAGGTGCCTTTTGGCAAACTCTAAGCGGGCTGTCATGTGCCTTTTACTGAGGAGTGGCTTCCGTCTGGCCACTCTACCATAAAGACTTGATTGGTGGAGTGCTGCAGAGATGGTTGTCCTTCTTGAAGGTTCTCCCATCTACACAGAGGAACTCTGGAGCTCTGTCAGAGTGACCATCTGGTTCTTGGTCACCTCCCTGACCAAAGTCCTTCTCCCCCAATTGCTCAGTTTGTCCGGGCGGCCAGCTCTAGGAAGAGTCTTGGTGGTTCCAAACTTCTTCCATTTAAGAATGATGGAGGCCACTGTGTTCTTGGGAACCTTCAATGCTGCAGACATTTTTTGGTACCCTTCCCCAGATCTGTGCCTCGACACAAGCCTGTCTCGGAGCTCTAAGGACAATTCCTTCGACCTCCTGGCTTGGTTTTTGCTCTGACATGTACTGTCAACTGTGGGACCTTATATAGACAGGTGTGTGCCTTTCCAAATCATGTCCAATCAATTGAATTTACCACAGGTGGACTCCAATCAAGTTGCAGAAACATCTCAAGGATGATCAATAGAAACAGGATGCACCTGAGCTCAATTTCGAGTCTCAGCAAAGGGTCTGAATACTTATGTAAATAAGATATTTCTGTTTTCTATTTCTAAAAACCCTTTGTCGTTATGGGGCATTGGGTGCAGATTGATGAAGAAATGTTTTTATTTAATCCCTTTTAGAATAAGGCTGTAACGTAACAAAATGTGGAAAAAGTGAAGGGGTCTGAATATTTTCTGAATGCACTGTATAACTCCTGCTTATTATCTGCTTAAATATGTCTTGTTTGTCTCTGTAGGTCTTTGCTGGACTCCACTCACTCCCCTGTTGTTTTCTGCCACAATGACTGTCAAGAAGGTAAGGGATCTAAAGGATTCTGCATGCTTCGGTTCGGCTGGCACCTAGCTGAACTCGGCTAGGCGAACCGAACGAGTGTGCTTGCATACTCCCTTAAAAGACCTTCGCTTGAAAAACAAGGAAAAAGTGGCAATAGTACTGTTTGTCCATATTGAGACTCTGTAGCCAGTATACACTTCCACAAAATAGTCAGAATTAATCTAAGATAACTCAAGAAATCTGTCATACATTTTTACGTTTTTGCAGAGGAGATCTTAGTCACGGAATTTTACATCTAACTAAGATGTTTGGTGAAGTATTTCTGAAGTGAATTTTTTTTCATGAAAACGAGTCGTCTATCGTTGAATGACAACAAACACCTAATTGAAGAATCCCTACTGTTGACCAATGACCGACGAAGGGGTGTAGAATTCGGCTACCGAATTTCAGCTTGCCTCAAGAAAAAATGTAGTGTGCACAAACAGCCGAAAAAAACCTTGCCAAAGACCAAAACGAACAAAAACGTCACAAGATGTCTTCATAATAATGCATGAACTGTTCCAAACAGTTTCGGATGGGAAGTGTGTGCACAGGGATAGCATATAAATACATTGTAAGCCATGATTTTCATTTTATGACAGGAAATTAGTTTTAAAACTGCTTAATTTTCTCTCAGCCTCATGGCAAAATGTGTAGAATAGCATGAGATTAGCTATAAAACTGCAAAATGTTCTCTATGCCAGATGGAGAAAAAAAATGAAATCATAAGAAATAAAATAAAAAATGGGGGGGTTGCCCGTGCTTGAACCTTGTGGGGACTACACAAAACTGTGCTAGGCCACTGTTAGGCATAGTATTGCAGTTTGTGTAAAGCTAGTGAAGAAAATCTTTGAAATCCCTTGCTAATGTTTTGTACTATGTGTGTGTGGTGTAATAATTATTCGCTCATCCTTTAGGAAATGTCCTTCTCCTTAGTGGTCGTGAGGGCACTGACAGACAGAAGCTCATGCTGATTGACTTTGAATACAGCAGCTACAACTACAGGTGTGTTCATGCTCAGAGCACTAGTCAGTGTATACTGTAATCATCCCCTTTACAACCGATTCAAATACTTTGATCACAAATTGTAGTGAATGTACAGAATGTACAACATTTTGGGTGTCTGAGAGCCGAGGCACATTCCTCAGAACAGGGGATAGATCCAGCAGTAAACATTGACCACACTGTACGATGTGGGAGGGCTATGTCTGTCCAAGGTGACACTGTCTCTGCAGATTGTAAATCACACCCCCCCCCATGGCCGATCCGTTGTCACGTTCTTTCACCATTCTGAGTGTGTCTGAGTCTCTGGAATCAAGCAGACTGGGCTGGTGGAGCAGAGCCAGACACCCTGTTCAATCTAATCATCCAGCTAGCTTTATGCACAGGACCTAACAGTGGATTCCCAAAGCTTCCCTGACTATTCTCCAACCATATTCCTCCACATTCATAATTCACAGCTTCTGCCTCATTAAATATTCAAAGGAACTCTAATGTAATGTCTGCTGCAACACAGTTATTGATGGAAGGAATTTACCCAAATATTTTGTATTTATCATATTTTTTAATTAAGACAAGAATGTAGCCACACATATTTCTGAGTCTTATTTCATAATCTAAACAAGCCATCCAGACCTTCCACACAATCCACACAGTCTCTTACTGTATGTTTTCCTGTACCACTTAGTCTTTCGTTTTTTTATAAAACATGGAACGCTTGAGTGCCCCATTTCTCAGAAAGGACCTTCACTGTTATTGGCCTTGGCTCACAGCCAAGTTAGTTCCGTCATAACAGACCTTTAGGAAGCTGAGTGTTCATACTAAAGAACTGGTTAAGTCACATGGACTTCTGTACACAATGAGAACAGTCCAAGGAGGCCCATATCAGACTCACATTTTGTTTGATTTCCCACTGTTTTCTTCCCAGTTGGTTTCCTTAGCAGCTGGTGTGGCTCGCTTGAAAGTGCTTGGACTGTACTAGTTTTCAGCACTGACCTATAATGCCGCAGCCAGGGGTAGAAAAATGTTGGAAAATAGTTTAGCCTCGAAGTTGTTCCTTTTGTCTGGTTTCCAAAGGAGCTGTGATTCCCTTCACAAAGAGCTACCCATTTTCACTCCCTTTGTGAGAACTCATCGCATATTTATCTTCCTTTGCTATGGTAGCCCTAGTTTTCATTTGGGCATACAAGGAAAAGAGCCCAAGCAATCATAATCCTCAGTCCATATGGCAATGCAATGTACATTGCAGAGAGATCCAAGAATGTTCAGTTCTGCAACATTGAAAATAAGCTTATCAAATATCTGGTGTAACTGACGGGACTGCTGACCTGCAAATGTGATATCATTGTTCATGTTTTTTCTCTATATATTTTGTGTTATCAGGGGATTTGACATAGGAAACCACTTTTGTGAATGGATGTATGACTATACAAATGACAAGTTCCCATTTTTCCATGTCAACTCAAAGAATTATCCCACTAAAGCCCAACAGGTGAGTAAGGATGACAGTATGAAGACTTTTTGTCCTCTGAATCTGAATGAGTGGCTCTCTAGGCAAAAGCCAGCCAATAACCATGTGATCTTCCTCTTTTCAGCTGCATTTCATTGGAAGCTACCTGTCAGAGACTGACCCGGGATTTGAGAATCTGAGCGCTGAAGAACAGATGAAACTCAAAGAGGAGCTGTTTGTGGAAGCCAACAGGTGAGCCCCAAGTTGAAGTGGCCAAGGCTTTTCGCTGGAATGTGAATGAGTGGCGCATTGAAATTGCTCACGTGTCTCTGACACACCACATGAGTCATCATGACACATGAGGACAAGTTGACTTAGTGTTTTTTTTACAATTCTGAGGACACCTGTGGTTTAGTACTTAGAATGGCCTCCTGTTGAGAGAGCAGCAGTAAATCATAACAATAATGAACCTCTCAGACTGGGCCTCTTGGTTACTGTGAAATGCTCCCTGGGAAATAAAACCCTGGAATCCGTCCAGTAGTGATGAAAGCACATATTTCCAAGTGGCAGTTGCTATGGACCAAAGGTTTTCTCAGTTCACCCAGATGTATGTTTAATGGACCATACTGCCAATGTGCTCGTCCACTGTTTTATTGAAACATTTGTCTGTTGGTAATTACACAGGTTTGCTCTGGCTTCGCACTTCTTCTGGGGTCTGTGGTCGATGATCCAGGCAAGAATCTCCACCATTGAGTTTGGGTACATGGTGAGTGTCCATTATCTGGTTGTCATGCCTTTGTTCTACGTATTTGTATGTGTGATATAAACAACACAGCCATTCTCCCTCAAACAAAGTATAAATAAATGAGAAGTGCATGTTGCATAAGACAGGAAATGGAAGCATACATTTTATACCCAGACAATCAGAAGCACTGTCAGTGTGTTCCTTGCTATGTTTGGTCTCACAGACTACTCTGAACTATACACAAATATGTGCCATGGTCAGGGCAACCTGATAATTATTATCTCTGTTATATTTCCTTTCTATGCTGAAATATATATACAGTACCAGTCAAAAGTTTGGACACACCTACTCATTCCAGGGTTTTTCTTAATTTGTTACTATTTTCTACTTGTAGAATAATAGTGAATACATCAAAACTATGAAATAACACATATGGAATCATGTAGTAACCATATTTTTTTTAAACAAATCAAAATATATTTTATATTTGAGATTCTTCAAAGTAGCCACCCTTTGCCTTGATGACAGCTTTGCACCCTTTTTTTTTCTTTTTTTTTTCTTAGGGGGTAGATCAGCTTTAATATTGCAGATAGATTGTAACTTCCATCAATGTAATTATCTGCATCACTTCCAATCCCCCATATATATTTTTTCCGCTAATATATATATATAGATACATATACATTTACATTTACATTTTAGTCATTTAGCAGACGCTCTTATCCAGAGCGACTTACAGGAGCAATTAGGGTTAAGTGCCTTGCTCAAGGGCACATCGACAGATTTTTCACCTAGTCGGCTCGGGGATTAGAACCAGCGACCTTTCGGTTACTGGCACAACATACATACATACATACATACATACATACATACATACATACATACATACATACATACATACATACATACATACATACATACATATACACTACCAGTCAAAAGTTTGCACACGCCTAGGGGAGGTATACAGAAGATAGCCTTATTTGGTAAAAGACCAAGTCCATATTATGGCAAGAACAGCTCAAATATGCAAAGAGAAATGACAGTCCATCATTACTTTAAGACATGAAGGTCAGTCAATACGGATCATTTCAAGAACTTTGAAAGTTTCTTCAAGTGCAGTCGCAAAAACCAACAAGCGCAATGATGAAACTGGCTCTCATGAGGACCGCCACAGAAATGGAAGACCCAGAGTTGCCTCTGCTGCAGAAGATAAGTTCAGTAGAGTTACGAGACTCAGAAATTGCAGCCCAAATAAATGCTTCACAGAGATCAAGTAACAGACACATCACAACATCAACTGTTCAGAGGAGACTGCGTGAATCAGGCCTTCATGGTCGAATTGCTGCAAAGAAACCACTACTAAAGGACACCAATAAGAAGAAGAGACTTGCTTGGGCCAAGAAACACGAGCACCGTGAAGCATGGAGGAGGAGGTGTGATGGTGTGTGGGTGCTTTGCAGGTGACACTGTCTGAGATTTATTTAGAATTCAATGCACACTTAACCAGCATGGCTACCACAGCATTCTGCACCGATACGCCATCCCATCTGGTTTGAGCTTAGAGGGACTATCATTTATTTTTAAACAGGACAATGACCCAACACACCTCCAGGCAGTGTAAGGGCTATTTGACCAAGAAGGAGAGTGATGGGAGTGCTGCATCAGATGACCTGGCCTCCACAATCACCCGACCTCAACCCAATTGAGATGGTTTGGGATGAGTTGGACCGCAGAGCGAAGGAAAAGCAGCCAACAAGTGCTCAGCATATGTGGGAACTCCTTCAAGACTGTTGGAAAAGCATTCCAGGTGAAGCTGGTTGAGAGAATGTCAAGAGTGTGCAAATCTCTCATTAAGGCAAAGGGTGGCTACTTTGAAGAATCTCAAATATAAATATATTTTGATTTGTTTAACACTTTTTTGGTTACTACATGATTCCATATGTGTTATTTCATAGTTTATGTCTTCACTATTATTCTACAATGTAGAAAATAGTAAAAATAAAGAAAAACCCTTGAATGAGTAGCTGTGTGCAAACTTTTGACTGGTACTGTATATAAGTGACACACATACTGTGCTAGGTGGATTTTCATTTTAATACCTTTTCTCTCTCTCTATCCATTGTCTGAAATCCATTCTGTGCAAATGTTCCAATATTTTTCTTTCCTCTGTCTGTCCACAGGAGTATGCCATGGCCAGGTTTGATGCATACTTTGAGCAGAAGCGGAGCTTGGGTGTCTAAGCGAGGGACCACATACAGTAACAAGGAGGTGGAGGGTACATGGATTAACAGCGCTTAACTGAAAATAATGCAGACAGGCAATCAGGGTGTAGGACCATGCTTTAATGGGGTGTATGACCATGCTTTAATGGGGACCCTGTGCTTCGGGAATTAAGTGCTCGCTACAGTTGGTATCGCATGGACCAAAGTGAAACCATTCATATCTGGTTTGGTGTTGAATTATGCCCCATGCATTGCTGCTCAGTGTTTGCACAATACTACGCTCCTAATATTACATATGCTCACAGGTTCAAGATTATTCTTGGCTTCTCTTTTCTTCAAAGAATATCAGGAAGATTAAGACAGGGATAAAAATCTTCATTCTGAAAGGAGGTGTGAGTTACATCTCCAGGAAGTCCTTTCCTGTTTGGAAATGTACTGGCGTAGCTAAAAAGAACAGAAGTCTCAATGAGCCTTAAAAATCTTTGCTTATTGATTAGCCAGTAATCTCTTATCTGTGACCCAACGGCGATAGTACATTTTCTGTGACATAAGAGCAAGGTTCAAAACGTAAGCCAAATGACTCTGTCTCAATTTCAATTGATTGGTAGTTTTTTTGCATCCATGCTATACATGTCAAATTCCTCTAAGATGACTTGTATATGGAAATATTTGGAACTGCCAATTAGATGGGTGCATCTCTGTCCAACAGCCTTTCCCACCTGCAGTACTATAAATATAATCTGCTAAATGTGACCTGAAACACAGTACACTCTTAGACAAAAGGGTTCCAAAAGGGTTGTCCAGCTGTCCCCATAGGAGAACCCTTTCTGTTTTTCCAGGTAGAACCCTTTCTGGTTCCAGGTAAAACCCTTTTTGGTTCCTTGTAAAACCCTATGTAGAAAGGGTTCTAAATGGAACCCAAAAGGGTTCTACCTTCAACCAAAAAGGGTTCTTCAAAGGATTCTCCTATGCGGACAGCCGAAGAACCCTTTAAGGTTCTAGATAGCACCTTTTGTTTTGGTAACCTCACAACCCTACTCTGTACTTACCATTTCTGGAGATTGTGTAGAGTAAGAGTATCAGCTCTGAATAGGTCATTGAAATGGTAATGATATTCAAACAGATATATTAATAATGAATACATCACAGATAGTACATTGGATAAGTAAGGAAATAGCGAACAGGAAAGCTCTCGCTTTAACTCAAACAGACAAACTATAGAGATGCTTACTGTGTTATTCAGCTGAAGTAAACAGTTGCAGATTTAGTTGTGAGAAGAACTGTAAACAAGTTGTAAAAAAAATCCTCATGTAAAGGTTTTTAATGTGTATAATGATATCTTTAGAATGTGTTTGGGGACTGGAAATGTTTACTTTACATTTCTTATTTTAGTGAAAAATACATAACTGAACTGTGATAATTATTGCTGTTTTAATATGAATTTGAATTCTGTATTTCATCATTCTATTTGTTTTATGTAAACATGTTTATTTAATCTGGTTACAATAATATTGAGACAAATATGAGCCTTCACTTTGAAATGTCATTGTTGCGTAGGCTACAATGTCAGTGGCACTTCAATCTCATTCACCAGACACTTCTTCCCAATGCTCATACGCTATTAGCCTAGGGGCGAGATTAGTGGCACTTTCCTGACCAGTTGCATTTTTTAAGATAACGTTTTAAATTTTTTTCCTGAAATGGAATATGTATTTTTCTTAATAAGAAAGTTGTCTCTTTCCTTGTTGAAATACGTCTCACTCCTGTTTTCTCAACACCTGCTATATCATTATTGTGTGATTAACTACATTCCATTTTCAGGTATACATTGTGTATATTTGTATATACATTACACCTCTCTTTATATTATTTGTTTGAGACAATAAAATAAGAATTGATCCAACTGTTTTCAAATTCAATTGTAATTGACAGGTACATACAGTTTTCTGAGTATATCCTTGGTGTATTTCATGTCTTGCCATCCAATACAGAGATCAAATAAAATGTAATTGATTATCAAAACGTGAGTGAAGAAGGAACTCTACATTTCACTGAATATTGTTGATTATGTTTATTGTAATCTTATGGATAATTGAACTGAATGTCCAATTTGTACATGCTGTGAAAGGATCCCAACTACTTTATTTTGTGAGTGCAAACGTTTAGCCTTGCTTACCTATACAGATAGCTATGCAGATATACACTAAAGTAAGAAAATATGTACCGTATAAATTCTTCCCTTGTAAATAGCAAGGGTAAAGTAATTTGAAAATGTACCACTAAGGCAAGTTCAGTACATATATTTACTGTACCTTCTACTGCTTTGCACAAATACTACAATAAAGACAAAGAAATAAAACATGTATTCTTGCATTTCAGTCTATGTAACTGAGGGGAAAATATGATTAACTGCGACATTGTACCGTATATTTGCGTCAATCACATTGTTTAATCTCGGTTAAAAAAAAGACAAAGAAGGAGCGATAACATAATGAGAAATACTGTAGTTCCTATCAAAACTGTTGTAATGCGTTGTGTGTGGCTAGCACCATCATGGTCAATTACTGGACATGATGTATGTTAATAAGTAGACAAAGTACTGTATCAATGATAAGTGTATAAGCAATTAGAGGTCAATTGGATGACTGGATAAGGTGACTCAGAATGGGCTGACAGTCACATGCTATGTCATTCCTCTAAACCTTGCCTTCCTTTTACAAAGCAGTTGTACATTCACTTCCAATGACTCATCTTTCATCTTGTTGCTTTCATCAGTTTATTGCATATGCCACGTTGTCCTCTGCAATTATGTAACTGCTGTGTTTTTTTGTGGTCATGTCACCATCTCCTCTCCCCTTCTCTGGCTCTTTTGCACATTGATCTCTCTGAGGTGGCAAATTGGGTTAAAAGTATTATATTCTCCGGGACACAGAGGTCTCACTATTCTAATGAGACTGATAAAGACCTTGATCTAAATTCAACCAGTTCAAACTAACACTACAAGGGAAACATATTACAGAGCTGCCAGAATATTGGTGGGAGAATGGCTCTAATCTACACCTGGGATCAGAATTAATAAATGTTTGCTCCAGGTGGCCCTGGGTGTTTTAAAATACAACCCCTGCCTGTTGACCTTGGCCAACATGCCAGCACCAATCCCAGGCAGGCACTACATCTGATCTGGCCTTGTCTTTTCTTGTTGACCCCATCGTGGTGTGGCCACTGGCCACATGCAGGGATGAGCACAGACAATCACATTCCTCAGCTAAAAACATGTTTGTGTTATCATTTAACTGGGTGTAGTTTCACATAGACGCAGGGTCTCTAGAAACTTCAAAGAAAGGCAGAGCCTACTACTGTAAGTGTAAACAGATGAAGATGAATACTCCTGCCCTGTGGAATTACAGTGTATCTATGAATACATTTTTACTCCAATCTATACTTCATCATGTTTATCTGATGCACTTTACAGAGTATGTTACCAATGAGTTTCTTTGTGGTACATCTGGTGCTCTTCAAATGCCTTTTTCTCAGGCTTTTCTGCCAGGCTAATTGGACATGTATCTCTAGCCAATTGGAAGTTATTCTATACAGTTGGAGGGATATCTGAAGGGCAGGTGCTGTGCTGCAGTAGCAGAAAATATTAATTAGGGAGAGTGGAAGGCACAGTAGTGAGCCAGAGACCTGTCCTTGAGAAAGACAGCTTTTATTGTGGTGGAGATGAGTCTTTGGCTCGTCTCTAACTCACCGCTTGGTATGGCAACTGCTTGGCATCCGACCATAAGGCGCTACAGAGGGTAATGCATATGGCCCAGTACACTGGGGCCGAGCTTCCTGCCATCCAGGACCTCTATACCAGACAGTATCAGAGGAAGGCCCACATTTTATTCTAAGACTCCAGTCACCCAAGCCACTGGCTGTTCTCTCTGCTACCGCACGGCAAGCGTCTGGAACCAACAGGACCCTGAATAGCTTCTACCCCCAAGCCATAAGACTTCTAAACAAGACTGCTAAATAACTAATCAAATGGCTACCCGGACTACCTGCATTGAACCTTTTTTGCAAACTCTCTTGCACTGACTATGCACACACACTGGACTCTACCCACACACTCACTCACACAGTACATGGCCAAAAGTATGTAGACATCTCATTCCAATATTATGGGCATTAATATGGAGTTGGTCCCCTCTTTGCTATTATAACAACCTCCACTCACTGGGAATGCTTTCCACTAGATGTTGGAACATTGCTGCATGGCCTGAACCATGAAAAACAGCCCCAGACCATTATTCCTACTCCACCAAACTTTAGAGTTGGCACTATGCATTCGGGCAGGTAGCGTTCTCCTGGCATCCGCCAAACCCAGATTCGTCCATCGGACTGCCAGTTGGTGAAGCGTGATTCATCACACCAGAGAACGCGTTTCCACTGCTCCAGACTCCAATGGCGGCGAGCTTTACACCACTCCAGCCAACGTTTGGCATTGCGGATGGTGATCTTAGGCTTGTGTGTGGCTGCTCGAACATGGAAACCCATTTCATGAAGCTCCTGACGAACAGTTCTTGTGCTGAGGTTGCTTCCAAAGGCAGTTTGGAACTCGGTAGTGAGTGTTGCAACCGAGGACAGAAGATTTTTACGCACTACGAACTTCAGCACTCGGCGGTCCCGTTCTGTGAGCTTGTGTGGCCTACCACTTCGCGGCTGAGCCGTTGTTGCTCCTAGACGTTTCCACTTCACAATAACAATACACACACACACACACACTTCAGGTGTGTGTAGCCGGCAGGCAGGTAGCCTAGCAATTAAGCGCGCTGGGCCAGTAACCGAAAAGTTACTGCTTCGGGCAGGCTTCGGCGTTCATCGTCACCGGCCTTCTAGCCACTGCCGCTCCTCATCTCTTTCTTCTAAAGGAAGTCCAGGGAGGGGCCTGCCCGTTTCACCCCCCAACCCGGATCACGAGATGATGGAGCTGGGTGGTGCGGCGATCCAGGAGAGCGGAGGACGACAGCGTCAGAGTCACTCTTGTGACATGAGAGGACATTCTACTGCACGCTGTCGTCAGCATTCTTTTGGGTCTGGAGGCGGCAGGCAGGACACTCTCGTGTCACCCCAGGTATCGAACACCCACTCTCGTTCAGAGCCCTCTGCTGCACACTGTACCCTACACATCCACTTCCCTGATTACACGGTAGTTCCCCAGTGTAAGGCGCTGGTCGATTCAGGCGTAGCTGGGAACTTTATGGACAGGTCGTTAGCACATAGTCTAGGTATTACATTGGTTCCCCTATCCATTCCACTGTATTGATTACCGAGCACTTAACAAGGGGACTATTCATTTTAGTTATCCTCTACCCCTCATTCCATCTGTGATCGAGTCAATGCATGGGGCGCGCTTCTTCACAAAATTAGATCTCCGGAGTGCGTACAACCTGGTGCGTGTCCGAGAAGGGGACGAGTGGAAGACAGCATTCAGCACAACCACGGTGTATTACGACTACCTGGTGATGCCCTACGGTTTGATGAATGCTCCATCAGTCTTCCAGTCCTATGTGAATGAGGTGTTTCGGGACATGCTTGGTCGTGGTGTGGTGGTCTACATCGATGACATTCTGGTGTATTTCGCTACACGCGGCGAGCATGTGTCCCTGGTTCGCAAAGTGCTGGGCCGACTGTTGGAACATGACCTTTATGCCAAGGCAGAGAAGTGTCTATTTTTCCAGCAGTCTGTCTCCTTTCTCGGATACCACATTACGACCTCAGGTGTGGAGATGGAGGGAGACCGCATTTCAGCCGTGCGTGATTGGCCGACTCCAACCACGGTAAAGGAGGTGCAGCGCTTCCTTGGCTTTGCCAACTACTATCGAAGGTTTATCCGTGGCTTTGGCAAGGTCGCAGCTCCCATCACCTCTCTGTTGAAGGGTGGGCCATCCTGGCTCCGCTGGTCTGCAGAGGCTGACAGGGCCTTCAGTATCCTGAGGGGTCTGTTCACCTCAGCCCCGGTACTGGCTCATCCCGATCCATCACTTCCATTCGTAGTGGAGGTGGATGCGTCTGAGGCAGGGATAGGCGCTGTCCTATCTCAACACTCGGGCACGTCAACCAAGCTCCACCCCTGTACCTTCTTCTCCAAGAAGCTCAGCCCGGCGGAGCAGAACTACGACGTTGGTGATCGGGAGCTGTTGGCTGTTGTCAGAGCCCTGACCGTGTGGAGGCACTGGCTCGAGGGGGCGAAACACCCTTTCCTCATCTGGACTGACCACCGTAACCTGGAGTACATCCGGGCAGCAAGGAGGCTGAATCCTCGTCAGGCCAGGTGGGCCCTGTTCTTCACCCAGTTTGATTTTACACTGTCCTACATACCGGGTACTAAGAACGTGAAGGCAGATGCACTGTCACGGCTGCACGACACAGAGAAGAGGCCCATAGATCACACCCCCATACTCCCGGCCTCCTGCATTGTGGAGCCGGTAGTATGGGCGGTAGATGCCGACATAGAGTGGGCATTACGCACCGAGCCATCTCCACCTCAGTGTCCAGCTCGGCTGCGGTACGTGCCGGCTCTTGTCCGGGACCGTCTGATCTATTGGGCACACATGTCCCCCTCCTCTGGTCACCCAGGTATCGGCTGTACAGTGCGCTGACTGAACGGGAAGTACTGGTGGTTACTGGCCCAGCGCGCTTAACCGCTAGGCTACCTGCCTGCCGGCTACACACACCTGTAGTGTGCGTGTGTGTGTGTGTATTGTTATTGTGAAGTGGAAACGTCTAGGAGCAACAACGGCTCAGCCGCGAAGTGGTAGGCCACACAAGCTCACAGAATGGGACCGCCGAGTGCTGAAGTTCGTAGTGGGTAAAAATGATTACTCACCTCGGACTGGACAAATGTTTTTCTTTAATGAATCGGAGGCGAAGAGTTAAGTCTACTCCCGGACCAGGCCCAAATCCCCGTCATTCGCATGAAGAGGAGACGCAGATACAGGGGCGGCAGATCTGTGTGCTTAGTGAGAATTAGTTGGCGAGTGGATAATTTGCCTTTACAATCCGTCCTATTGGTGAACATGCAATAACTGGAGAATAAACTGGATGAGCTCCGTTCGAGACTATCCTACCAATGGGACATTAAAAACTGTAATATTGTATGTTTTACCGATTCGTGGCTAAAAAAGGACATGGATAATATGCAGTTGGCTGGGTTTTCCATGCATCGGCAAGACAGAACAGTAACCTACGGCAAGACGAGGGGTGGTGGTCTGTGTCTATTTGTCAATAACAGCTGGTGCGTGATCTATAATATTAAGGAAGCCTCTAGGTTTTGCTCACCTGAGGTTGAGTACCTCATGATAAGCTGTAGACCACACTATTTACCATGAGAGTTTTTATCTATGTTTTTCATAGCTGTCTATTTACCACCACAAACCGATGCAGGCACGAAGACCACACTCAATGAGCTGTGTAAGGCCATAAGCAAACAAGAGAATGCTCACCCAGAAGCGGCGCACCTAGTGGCAGGGGACTTTAATGCAGGCAAATTTACATCAGTTTTACCAAATTTCTTCCAGCATGTCACACAAAAAAAAACAACTCTAGACCACCTTTACTCCACACACTGAGACGCGTGCAAAGCTCTCCCTTGCCCTCCATTTTGCAAATCTGACCATAATTCTATCCTCCTGATTCCTGTCTATAAGCAAAAACTCAAGCAGGTAGTACCAGTGACTCGCTCAATACAGAATTGGTCAGATTACGCGGATGCTAAACTACAGGACTGTTTTGCTAGCACAGACTGGAATATGTTCCGGGATTCATCCGATGGTATTGAGGAGTATACCACATCAGTCACCAGCTTCATCAATATGTGCGTTGACCATGTCGTCCCCACAGTGACCGTAGGTACATATCCCAACCAGAAGCCATGGATTACAGGCAACATCTGCACTGAGCTAAAGGCTAGAGCTGTCGCTTTCAAGGAGTGGGACACTAATCCGGATGCTTATAAAAAATCCCGCTATGCCCTCCGACGAACCATCAAACAGGCAATGCGTCAAAACAGGACTAAGACTGAATCCTACTACACCGGATCTGACGCTCGTCGAATGTGGCAGGGCTTGCAAACTATTACGGATTACAAAGGAAAACCCAGCCGCGAGCTGCCCAGTGACGCGAGCCTACCAGATGAGCTAAATGCCTTCTATGCTCGTTTCGAGGCAAGCAACACTGAACCATGCATGAGTGCACCAGCTGTTCCGGACAACTGTGTGATCACGCTCTCCGCAGCCAATGTGAGTAAGACCTTTAAACAGGTCAACATTCACAAGGCAGCAGGGCCAGACGGATTACCAGGATGCTTACTCAGAGCATGTGCTGACCAACTGGCAAGAGCCTTCACTGACATTTTCAACCTCTCCCTGACTGAGTCTGTAATACCTGCATGTTTCAAGCAGACCACCATAGTCCCTGTGCCCAAGAACGCCAAGGTAACCTGCCTAAATAACCACCCCGTAGCACTCACATCTGTAGCCATGAAGTGCTTTGAAAGGCTGGCCATGGCTCACATCAACACCATCATCCCAGAAACCCTAGACCCACTACAATTCACATACCGCCTCAACAGATCCACAGATGACACAATCTCTATTGCACTCCACATTGCCCTTTCCCACCTGGACGAAAAGAACAACTCCGCGAGAATGCTGTTCGTTGACTACAGCTCAGCGTTCAACACCATAGTGTCCTCAAAGCTCATCACTAAGCTAAGGACCCTGGGACTAAACACCTCCCTCTGCAACTGGATCCTGGACTTCTTGATGGGCCGCCACCAGGTGGTAAATGTAGCCAACAACGTTGATTCTCAATACGGGGTTCCCTCAGGGGTGCATGCTTAGTCTCCCTGTACTACCTGTTCACCCACGACTGCGTGGCCACGCACAACTCCAACACCATCATTAAGTTTGCCAATGACATGACGGTGGTAGGCCTGATCACCGACAACGATGAGAAAGCCTATATGGAGGATGTCAGAGACCTCTCAGTGTGGTGCCAGGACAACAACATCTCCCTCAACGTGAGCAAGACAAATGAGCTGATCATGGACTACTGGAAAAAGAGGGCCGAGCACATCCCAATTCACATTGACAGGGCTGTAGTGGAGCGGGTTGAGAGCTTCAAGTTCATTGGTGTCCACATCACTAACAAACTATCATGGTCCAAATATACCAAGACAGTCATGAAGAGGGCACGACAATGCCTATTCCCCCTCAGGAGACTAAAAAGATTTGGCATTGGGTCCTCAGATCCTCAAAAAGTTATACAGCTGCACCATCGAGAGCATCATGACTGGTTGCATCACCGCTTGGTATGGCAACTGCTCGGCATCCGACCGCAAGGCGCTACAGAGGGTAGTGCGTATGGCCCAGTACATCACTGGGGCCAAGCTTCCTGCCATCCAGGACCTATTTACTAGGTGGTGTCAGAGGAAGGCCCAAAAAATGGTCAAAGACTCCAGTCACCCAAGTCATAGACTGTTCTCTCTGCTACCGCACGACAAGCGGTACCGGAGCGCCAAGTCTAGTTCCAAAAGGCTTCTTAACAGCTTCTACCCCCAAGCCATAAGACTGCTAAACATTTAGTCAAATGACTACCCAGACTATTTGCATTGACCCCCTCTTTTACGCTGCTGCTATTCGCTGTTTATTATCTATTCATAGTCACTTTACCCCTACCTGCATGTACATATTACCTCAATTACCTCGACTAACCTTTACCCCTGCACATTGACTCAGTACCGGTACCCCCTGAATATAGCCTCGTTATTGTTATTTATTTGTGTTACTTTTATTTTTTTGCAAATATTTTCTTACTTACTTAAAAAAGAAACATCTGCATTGTTGGTTAAGAGTTTGTAGGTAAGCATTTCAGGTGCTTGTAAATAAACCTTTCACGGTAAGGTATTCGGCGCATGTAACAAATAAAATTTGATTTGATTTGATCAACTGTCTGAGTGGCTGAAATATCCCGCAGGTGAAGAAGCCGGATGTGGAGGTCCTGGGCTGGCGTGGTTACATGTGGTCTGCGGTTGTGAGGCCGGTTGGACGTACTGCCAAATTCTCTAAAACGACGTTGGAGGCGGCTTATGGTAGAGAAAATAACATTAAATTATCTGGCAACAGCTCTGGTGGACATTCCTGCAGTTATCATGCCAAATGCACGCTCCCTCAAAACTTGAGACATCTGTGGCATTGTGTTGTGTGACAAAGCAGCACATTTTAAAGTGGCCTTTTATTGTCCCCAGTACAAGGTGCTCCTGTGTAATGATCATGCTGTTTAATCAGCTTCTTGATATCCCACACCTGTCAGGTGGATGGATTATCTTGGCAAAGGAGAAATGTTCACTAACAGGGACATAAACAAATTTGTGCACAGAATTTGAGAGAAATACGTTTTTTGTGCGTATGGAACATTTCTGGGATCTTCTATTTCAGCTCATGAAACATGAGAGTTTATATTTTTGTTCAGTGTAAAGAAAAAATACATTTCTATTGACCATGATAGAGGAGGCCACAGGTGACGATAAGTCACGTAGTCTGCGCTCCAGCAGCTATATCTCACTGGTCATTCCCAAAGCCAACACCTCCTTTGGCCGCCATTCCTTCCAGTTCTCTGCTGCCAATGACTGGAACGAATTGCAAAAATCTCTGAAGCTGGAGACTCTTATCTCCCTCACTAACTTTAAGCATCAGTTGTCAGAGCACCTTACCGATCACTGCACCTGTACACAGCCCATCTGAAATTAGCCCACCCAACTACCTCATCCCTATATTGTTATTTATTTTGCTCTTTTGCACCCCAGTATCTCTATTTGCACATAATCTCTTGCACATCTAGCATTCCAGTGTTAATACTGTAGTGTATTAAAGATTATGACTTTCTTAATGGAACCAGAGGATGTTTATCTTAGTTCAAATGTAGCCGTTTGGAGGGTGACGCCCCAGGGGAGACTGGTGATTGGCCAGAAGAGGGAGCAACCCATCTGTTTGCATTGTTTATAAGTATGAGCAAGACAAAGAGGGAGTCAGAGCGGCCATTGCAATCTGAGGCGTCGCTCTCTGGGTGGGCATGTCACCTGTAACTTATGCTGAAAGCTTGTGATATGAATAAACCTTATGATCAAAGTTCAGTATGAGCGGACTCCTTTGTTCATCAGCAATAATTGCCAGCATTTACTCGATACGACAAATGGCGCCCAACGTGGGGCTGGTCTGCATCTCTCCTTTGCTCCATTCAGCCGCCAGGCTAACTCGTTCAAAAGTTATGGCCAGACAAGGGTGAGTTTTTCTTACCGCTTTGGAGGTTGTTAGTTAGGATACTGCTTTTGTACACTGGAGGGATGTACCATTACGACCGAAATGTGCCTCGTGTGGCGTTATTGCTGTTGACTAGGAGTCTGTAATAATTATTCTAAAATGTGGTTGCATTGGTAAACGGTAAATAATAGGAAGTCTAGAACAATGGATTGGTAGTGAATAAAGGCAGGAATACGTATACATTAGGGCATTGTGGATCTGTGAAAGACCTCGAAATGGGGCGACTCCTTAGGAGTGGGCCATAAATCCTTGCAACGCGCTAGGTGTGGTCAGGTTAGTTCTGGGAACTATGAGGTGGACGGTTATATTGTAAGTTATTCTCATCTTGTAGTCGACGGGGTATCTGTTTGGGGTAACCGCTCATATAATATCCAGAACTCACGGCAACATAAAGTTAGAAGGGGATAAATGGACAATGATTTAGGCACAATGCAAGGTTACTTAGGGCGTGGTGCCAGCCACAGGGTAGCTAAGGGCTAATGCTAATGCTGATGCTAAATGTTGGTTGGGTTTCAGGCCACATTGTACATAAAGGCTAAGGCTAAAGGCTAAATGCTAATTGTGTTGCGTGCTACATGCTAACGGGTTTCCTTAGAGGTGCCATTGCGATGGACTAAGCCTCTTAAAATATGTCTGTGTGTGTAGAATTCAGAGTTCTACGCAAATGTGAGCTCTGTTATGTGTAATTGTTCGATTATAAGGTATAAAATAGTGAGGTTGTAGCGGAATGCTAGCGTTCTATTGTCTGGGAATCGTATCGTTGAATGCATTTGCGCATGCGTTTAATTTTATGACACTACACTACAAAACGTGGGAGTTGGAGTTTATGGCACGAGATTATGAGACGTTGGGGTACGGTACTAAAACTACAACAAAGGGGATTGTGGGTAAAGTGTCATATTTCTGTTGGGCTGTGCCGCAGGGGGAGACAGAGAAACAGACGAGGGAACAAAGAGGAAAGATTTGAAAATGAATTAGATCTTCTAGTTTAAACGGCTGTTGTTTGAAAATGAAACTATTTGTTGAGATGTAGTGAATTTATAAATTAGATATAAATGACGGATTAAAATAAAATAAAAATGTTTTTGAGCGATCTATTTAGTCCTGAGTTAAGTCTTAAAGCGAATGTGAGTGGGGGAATATTGAATATGGTTGAATAACTCAGTGATTGCATTAACTACTAAAATCTTTTTCTGTGTCTCTGTTCTTCTGTCATATGAGAGGAACAATGGAGAGAGAGAGAGAAAGAGAGGGGGTGCTGACGTACACGTCACGTGACGCGACAGAGGATCAAGTCAAAAAGGTTTTGGTACTGGTCTGGTTACAAAATCTTCCCCTACAGGATATCTGATGTTATGACAATTTCACATAGGCTTGGCAAATACTGATTCATAAAAAATTGCATTTTGGAGGCTATGTTCATCACTTGGGTTGATTGGAATTGTGTTGGGAATCAAGGACTGACATTATTCTGTAAAATTAAGATAATTAGGTGCTTATAGAGCAAGGGGGTTTATGGGAATTGTAGTGTTGTAAGGTTAGAAGGCTTTGTTTTTGGGATTGCTTTGAAGTTGACTAACTTACATTTACTTTCCTGATGGGTTGTGGTAAGATAGCCACTAATTGATAAATGGGTAAGATAGGATATAGAAATAAAAATTGGTTTTAATTATTCATAATTTTTAATTGATTTTTTAATTGATTTTTTATTTTAATTAGAAATTGTTTTTGAATAAAAACTTTAATTGAATTTTTTCATATTCATATTTTTATTGGGTGATTATTTTTTTTTTGGGGTTGTTTGGTTTATATTAATAATTAAAGGGGGGAAGCCATAGGCTATATAGTCTAAAATAAAATAATTCACGATAAAGGAATATAAAAGGGTTGTTACAATGGGGAAAAACGACATCAAGGCTATAATGTAATGTAATGTAATATGCCATTTAGCAGACGCTTTTATCCAAAGCGACTTACAATCATGCGTGCATACATTTTTTGTGTATGGGTGGTCCCGGGGATCGAACCCACTACCTTGACGTTACAAGCGCCGTGCTCTACCAGCTGAGCTACAGAGGACCACACTATGAAGGTGATTACACCTTGATATAGTACAAAATAGTAATCCTTTAACTAAAGTATTGCTAGGTTATCCGGCAAATGAAACAAAAGTTGCCCTTCATTCTCAAACAAAAACTGATAAAAGATTCCAGCGATAAGATAAAGGTATAGAGAAAATGCTAAAGGAAGGAAAGGCGACAGAAAAACTAATGGCAGAAGTTAGTACACCTTTCTCACATACGGATTCAGCAAAAAGACACCCACCTTACGAGAAGGAAGTAGAGCTTAGGGATGTTTATCCTCAGCTTCCAGTGATCATCCAGCAGGGTGATTGTTGCATCGGAGAGGAAGATGAACGAATAATAGATAGAGGACAAGCAGAAACGACCAGAAAGATGAATCCAAAACTCCAGAAGTAAGAAAAACCCAGAGGTCTGGAAACTAAGAGAAGAATGAGGTTCGGGAAGATGAAGACTTAGAGATTCAACAATGATTGGCACAGAAGAAATAGAAGGAGATATAGACCGATGCTTATCATGCCTGGATAAAGCGACTAGTTTAGAAGAAGTAACACAACTGGATGAACAACTCAAGAAGAGAAGATACAGACGGAGAAAACCTGCTGAGAAAATAATCCCAAGAATTGGAGGAGAAGAATAATACATTGAGGTCAAGGAAAGGCCAATAGTAAGAAGATGATGGAATATGATATTTAGAGGACAGAACTTAGAATATAAGCTTTTGAAGAATCCTGATATGTCAACAGCAAGAAAGAACAGGACGAAGAAACTCTCAAACTCAATCATACAACTGGTGGAGAAGGAGAAGAGAAGCTTTGGTTATGAAGAATCAGAGTGAACCAAATCAACAATCACGGTTACAGCTTCAACTGAACAATATCAAACGCAATTGTACCAGCCACCAAGGGGGGTACCAGGTGTTCCATATCCACAGCCAGTTTCTGGACAGACACAGAATTGGAGAGGAAGAGGACGAGAATACTTAGAAGGAGGAGGAAGATTTCAGCTACACTTCCAGCAACTTTCAGAAGACTGTTATAATTGTGGACAGATTGGTCACTTTACCTGTGAGTGCAACAAGTCAGGAGGAAACATCAGAGGGAATTTCAGAGGAAGATAAAGGAGCAAGTCAAGATCACCTGTTCTCCAGGTGAACCCTAAGGATTCTAGAGTGCCTAGAAGATACGAAGGGGGGTGTCAGCTGATAGCACCGATTAGAGAAGAAGAGAAAATATCTAACAATTGAAGTGAAAACAAAGGACTATGAGAAATAATGGTGAATAGTGGAAAAACTTATCTGTGTTCAGCCTAAAGAGGTTAAACATCTCACTATGTAAAATTAACTAATTAGGATAGGGATTTGAGGTAGTAAAACAGCTAATTACTCTTAAGGAACCAATTGAGCTCTGCTATAAAAATCAAAGAGAAATTAAAATAGACATACTAATATTAGAACATATACCTATTGCATTGTTGGAAAGAGATGCATTGTGTAAATTGAACTGTACAATAAGATGTACACTAGACGGCTGTCTGGTAGAAGATTTAAAAAAGAATAAGGTTTTTGGGAATCATATTTGCTTAAAAAGATAATATCATAGGAAGAATGATAATCTATTAGACTGCCTATTAGACAATCTGTCTGAAAAATAAAGTTAAAAGAGGTGATGGGTATTCTGGGTTACATTCTTACACCAAGGGATTTCAGGCTAGGCTAAAAGGTGTTTAGTCGTTTGCCAAGTCTGTGTGTAAAGAAGTCATCACATCTCCTAAAAATTTGGTGGTAAAGGGATTTTGTGAATAAATCAGTGGAAAAGGTTTTTAAAGGTTAGGAGAAAAGATTAGATTACAAAAAAGTTAGGAGAAATAGGTTGAAGGAACTCTAAGACAGTAAGCTAAGTTTCAAAGTTAGTAGTAAGAGAGAGAACAATGGTGAAGGACACTTTAGAGTAGGAAGATCAAGGTAATTGTAGGTGTATTTTTTATAATCAAAAGTTTGAAAGTTAGGGTTTAGAGTAGGAAGAGAGAGTGAATATAAGTTACATTTACGTCAGTTGACACTAGTGGTAATAGATGGAAGTACAAGCAAAGAGTTCAAAGCTTTGGGGAAAATGGATGAAGTAACTAAGGACATTAACACTTCAGTCTATTAAAACAACAGTGAGAAGCAATTTAACTCTTTCAACATTGATAGTTATTAAAGCCATAAATATATCGCATTTGATTATAAGGGAACCAATAGCTCCAGCACCAATTTTAGGGGGAAAAATACTTATTAGGGTTAGGATGGGGACGTTCTGTCACGCTCTGGCTCCGGGACTGTGTATTTTGAGCCAGGGTGTGTTCATTTGGTTGTGTTGTATTTGGTTGTGTTTCATTGTTTGGTCGTGTGACTCCCAATCAGTGGTAACGAGTGTCAGCTGTCGGCTCGTTATCTCTGATTGGGAGCCATATTTAAACTGTCAGTGTTCACCTTAGTGTTGTGGGTTTTTGTTCCTTGTCAGTCATTGTAACTGAGGACTTCACGATTCGTCATTGTTTGTTGTTTTTTGTAGTGAGTACTTTAATTTAATAAAGTCATGTTCGCTCAACGCGCTGCGCTTTGGTCTCCCTCATTAGACGATCGTGACAGAAAAACCCACCAAGATGGGACCAAGCAGCATGTCCAGGAGCCATCGCCAGGGAGATCCCTCACAGATCTCCTTCGCCTCCTGGACTGGGTCAAGCCGAGTGAGGAAGAGAAGGGCTTGACATTATGGCAGAAGGGCGAGAGGCTGGCGAGGGACATGGAGACCTGGTCCACGGGTAGGAGAGACGCCCCGAAAATTTTTAGGGGGGGGCTCACGACGTCGGACCAGCAGGAGGCCGCGATAGAGCGGCCCAGTGGGTTGCCGGAGAAGGCCGCCGGGTTACGGGGGCCACTGGTCGAAGAGGGGATGGAGGAAGTAGAGGCACGGCGAGAGGTACTGGCGTGTGTTGCCAGTCCGGTCCGGCCCGTTCCAGATCCCGGTGTAGGACCAGTGGTGTGTGTCCCCAGTACAGTCCGGCCCATCCAAGCTTCCCGCATCAAGCCTGTGGTGCGTCTCGTCAGCCCGGCTCTGCCCGTTCCTGCTCTCCGCACCAGGTCTGTGGTGCACGTCGCCAGCCCAGTCCGGCCCATTCCTGCCACTCGTACCAAGTCAAGGGTGCGAGTCGTCAGCCGGATTCAGCCCATTCCTGCTACTCGCAACAAGCCAAGGGTGCGAGTCGTCAGCCGGATTCAGCCCGTTCCTGCTACTCGCACCAAGCCAAGGGTGCGAGTCGTCAGCCGGATTCAGCCCATTCCTGCTACTCGCACCAAGCCAAGGGTGCGAGTCGTCAGCCGGATTCAGCCCATTCCTGCTACTCGCACCAAGCCAGGGATGCGAGTCTTCAGCCTGGTGAGGCCTGTTCCGGCTCCACGCACCATGCAAAGGGTGCGTATCGTCTGCCAGGTCCGGTCCATTCCTGCCTCACGCGCCAAGCCAGGGGTGCGCGTCGGCAGTCCTGATCCAGCTAACTGGGTCAGATCGGACTGGGGGCACTACGGGGGATTGTAGTAGGGTGGTGGTCAAGCCCGGAGCCGGAGCCGCCTCCGAGGAGCAATACCCACCCAGCCCTTCCCTATTTGGGTGTAGGCGCGGTCGGAGTCCGCGCCTTTAGGGGGGGGTACTGTCACGCTCTGGCTCCGGGACTGTGTATTTTGAGCCAGGGTGTGTTCATTTGGTTGTGTTGTATTTGGTTGTGTTTCATTGTTTGGTCGTGTGACTCCCAATCAGTGGTAACGAGTGTCAGCTGTCGGCTCGTTATCTCTGATTGGGAGCCATATTTAAACTGTCAGTGTTCACCTTAGTGTTGTGGGTTTTTGTTCCTTGTCAGTCATTGTAACTGAGGACTTCACGATTCGTCATTGTTTGTTGTTTTTTGTAGTGAGTACTTTAATTTAATAAAGTCATGTTCGCTCAACGCGCTGCGCTTTGGTCTCCCTCATTAGACGATCGTGACACGTTCCTCCCACATGGAGAGATAATTATGGAGAAGAAGTATTGTTATTAGGACCAGAAGTAGAAGCTGTTGCACCTAGTCAAAGGAGGTATAGTTTGTACAACAATATGAAGTGGAAGAGGGTTATGAGTGATTGTTCATTTATTTTGCGTAATGTTACAGGGAAAGATCAGGGAGAATATATGTGTACTTATCAAGTGCAAGCATTAAAAGTTGTTCCGGTTAAGAATTATTGGTTAAAAGGTGTGAAGTCTGTTGAAGCTTTCACAGTCACAGAGGGAGTTCAGGAGGAGTAGATTACCGTAGTCACTCCAACAGTAGATAATACACCGAGGATATCGGGAACTTTCCCACTAGAAGTAGTTAAGGGTGTTAATACATCAACTAAATCAACTACTTTAATGGTAACGATTAATGATACGATGGCAATAGCAAATGTAGGAAGTATGACACCGACAACAACTTTTCTGAAATTAAAGGGGGTAGCAAGAAGGACTCAGGGGTTTATGTTACGGATGGAGAGTGCTGTCAATGATAGTACGAATAGGGTTAAAATAGGAGAGCAGATAGTAGTAGAGAACAATATAGATTCATCTGAAATAGTGAAGGATACTATCATGGAGGTACAGGATGAGGATTTGATTTTAATGACAGACAAGGAGAGGTATCTGATCAGTACCGCTCGTTAGGGAAGAGAAAAACTAAATGCATGTAGTTTGATTCTTCTGTTGTGAAAATTAGAGATAGCTGGGCAGGTAGGAATCTTTGGTTCCAGCAGCTCATTCTGTAATATCAGTGAGGAATCTTGAGGGTCCATGTCTGTTGAGAATTCCAGCCAAACATTTTAGAGACGGTCGCTCGACCTCTATCAAGTATGTGTCAATCTTATGCTTTGTCATGACTGTTGTATCAGCAACAACAATCAGTAACAGATAAAATAATGTCGTTGTCAAAACATTTGTTTAAGCCTAGGGTTAGGTGTTATTGGGTTAAGTGAATTAACTTGTGTGCATTTGTTAGATGGGAAGGAAAATCAGGTAAAAGCAAACCCTGAAGCATTGGAGGTGAAACCATTGAGGGCTAAAAGTTGTTTTTGTTCTAATAAAACATATGATGGAAAGGGTATGTTTATGGGAATATCAGATTGTGATGATTATATGATAACTTTGGGTAAGCATGACCTTAAGGGTAGTAATGAGAAATATAATGTAACTTTTTATGTTCCAGTTAGTAAGAAGAGCAGGATTTTGATGGTTAAAAGATTAGCTTTTGCCTGACAATGTGACTATGGGGAATTTTAGAGATATTTTGAGGGTTTGTGGTGAGAAAGTATATATATTCTTACCCTATGGATGGATAGGATGTTGTTACATGTTAACGTTGAAGCTTCCATATGAGGTTTCTACCATTAAAAGAGGGGTAGCACCGGACACAGATAAATCTGAAGCTAGGTTTGGAAATAGGATGAAAAAGACATGGCGACATGTCATAGTCTTCAAGCCTATCATTGAAGGATGAGTCCAAAAGAGAAGGGGGGACTTTTTCCATGGTATGGTGTAACATTTGGGAAGATCATATTGATAATGTTAGTTATACTTTGAGTCCAGATAGTTCAGATATTATCACTAGGGTTATATATGCATTGAAGAATATAAGGGATGTATTTGGTAGATCTGAAGGAGCTGGATGGTCAGCGAAGACTTGGTTGCAAGATCAGGTAGGCCAGTAGGAGCAGTGATGGATTACATTTTAATAGCAGCTTTGATAGCACTGTGTGTGATGTTTGTAATTTGTTACTGACCTTTGAGAAAGCTATGATATTGAGATAGGTTGGAGAGTGATGCCTGGAGACAACACTCAGATGCCGTTGTTGACTGTTCCTGATCTGGATGAAGATGGACAAGGGGGTCTGGATGGAGTACTAATGGATAAATATCCTTTTTGATTATTTGATCATTTTTCTTTTTTTTTTTCATTTTTTTTTAATATTAGGGTGATTTTAGTATGATTTTATGAATCAAAGGGGGGAAGTGTATGAATGAATAATTATCCTAGTTCATTATTCTATCATTTATATTGATTCATACATCATTTATATATAATTTTTATATTCTTAGTTGATATTGATGTTTAATTTGAAAGGGTTGTTTTGCAAAAGATACTGTTTGGTCTTTTCTTTTCTTCCAGAAGCATTTGGGGGAATATGTGGAGATTGAAATACTCAAACAAGGACAATATGAAGGGACAATATGAAAGGACAATGACTGGAGGAGATGGAACAAAGAAGGTGTGGAAAGATTCTGATTCCATCATCAACAATACATTGGAAGAGGAGACTACGGGGGAGATGAAGTGTAGTGGACTACATTCCAGTGTCTGCAATGAAATATAGACATATTTGCATGTGTAAATACATAATTTGTGTCATATTCTTAGGTATAAATTTTTGTAGAATGATATTTGATGTTATTGAATACATGTGGGGAACTTAGATGTTTTTGTTTATTTCGTGAATGCTTAGGGACAGGGAGTCTAGGCAGGGAGAGGTCCAATATAGGGTCCAATGGGTTGACCAGCCTTAGAGTGGACATTTTGTGGATAGTATTTTGTTTGCAGGGGCTTTCATGTGTATTTAATTGCATCATAGTTTCAAATGCATTTATAAAGAGTTATGAAGTCATTGGGAGTACCTAGGTGGTTGCCTGGGGCAGAGGAACCGTGAGAGAATATTACTGTCTTGATTGATGGATGGATATCTGGAAAGATGGCTGCCGGACAGGTTTTTCGCTCTCACACTCCATAAAGATTTGTTCATATTTCATAATAATGTATTCACACTTCATAAACATTTGTTCATATTTCATAGAAAGGTATTTACACTCTAGAGAAAAATGTTTTTTGGTTTAATGTTAAAGATACTCAATAAGATAAATTGTTTCTAGTCATAATCCTATTCTGTTTGTTTTCGATACTTTTTAGTTAGTCTCGAAGGGGGGAAATGTAGTGTATTAAAGATTATGACTTTCTTAATGGAACCAGAGGATGTTTATCTTAGTTCAAATGTAGCCGTTTGGAGGGTGACGCCCCAGGGGAGACTGGTGATTGGCCAGAAGAGGGAGCAACCCATCTGTTTGCATTGTTTATAAGTATGAGCAAGACAAAGAGGGAGTCAGAGCGGCCATTGCAATCTGAGGCGTCGCTCTCCGGGTGGGCATGTCACCTGTAACTTATGCTGAAAGCTTGTGATATGAATAAACCTTATGATCAAAGTTCAGTATGAGTCCTTTGTTCATCAGCAATAATTGCCAGCATTTACTCGATACGACAATACTATTGTAATTATTTTGCACTATAGCCTATGTATTGCCTTACCTCCATAACTTGCTACATTTGCACACACTGTATATATATTTTCTGTTGTATTTTTGACTTTATGTTTTTTACCCCATATGTAACTCTGTGTTGTTTTTATCGCACTGCTTTGCTTTATCTTGGCCAGGTCGCAGTTGTAAATGAGAACTTGTTCTCAACTGGCTTACCTGGTTAAATAAAGGTTAAATAAAAAAAAAAAAATAAAGTCCTCAGCTGTATTCACAGTGTGGGAGATCCGACGAGGTTTAGGAAAGTGGTAAACAGCGGTGACTAAATGCTTACTTCTAATTTCACATGGAGCAATAAACAAAATTGCAAAGCAGCTGATGACAATGACATAATATATTTATGTTTACTATTTTGAGACAGATATTCTGCATCGCTGCACATTACTAAAGTCTGAATCAATCAACATTATAATGAGAGCAACTTTTCATTGTTCCTACAGAAGGGAACTATGAAATGTAGAGCTGCAGATCCACTTAAAACCTCTTTGATTTAAAGTCCCCTGTTTAGGGGACTTACTTGGTTCTGGTACCGATTCCGACCGACATTTTCGCTTATAAATCGATCTATAGACACCGTAGATCGAAATGGCTTGCATAGATCGGTAGCCCTGATTCTCACGGACACAGGAGTGTCTCTTCTGCCTGTATAAAACAGGATGTGAAATCTGACACCACTTGAAGATGGGATGAACAACGCATATGCTTGGAATCCTTACATCGCAACGCAGCAGGAGAGAGTGGTTTCGTCGATGTAGCACATTCTGAGATTGATTTATAGCCAGTAGCCTAATCTAAAATAATTCATAGATTTAAAGCAAAAAACACTTTCTGTTTGTCATAGACAAACGAGTTCAGGAAGCCAAGCTAGAGCTCTGTGAGACATTCAGAGGGCTGGGGGCAGACGTGTTGATCAAGAGAGACCTTTAGAACATATGCACATTGTCTCTAACACTAAATATACAAATGTGTTCAACAGTTATAAGGAAGGTACAATCTTATAGACCTTACCGTGAAATTCTTACTTACAAGCCCTTAACCATCAATGCAGTACAAGAAATAGAGTTAAGAAAATATTTACAAAATAAAATAAAGTAAAAATGTAATATAAAGTAACACAATAAAATAACAATACCGAGGCTATATACAGGGGGTACCGGTACTGAGTCAATGTGCGGGGGTACAGGTTAGTCTAGGTAATTTGTACATGTAGGTAGGGATAAAGTGACTATGCATAGATAATAAACAGCGAGTAGCAGCAGTGTAAAATCTAAGGGTGTCAATGTAAATAGTCCGGGTGGCCATTTGATTAATTGTTCAGCAGTCTTATGGCTTGGAGTAGAAGCTGTTAAGAAGCCTTTTGGAACTAGACTTGGTGCTCCGGTACCGCTTGCTGTGCGGTAGCAGAGAGAACAGTCTATGACTTGGGTGACTGGAGTCTTTGACAATTTTTTTGACCTTCCTTTGACACCACCTAGTATATAGGTCCTGGATGGCAGGAAGCTTGGCCCCAGTGATGTACTGGGCCATACGCACTACCATCTGTAGCGCATTGCGGTCGGATGCCAAGCAGTTGCCATACCAAGCGGTGATGCAACCGGTCAGGATGCTCTCGATGGTGCAGCTGTATACATTTTTGAGGATCTGGGGACCCATGCCAAATCTTTTCAGTCTCCTGAGGGGGAAAAGGTGTTGTCGTGCCCTCTTCACGACTGTCTTGGTGTGTTTGGACCATGAGGATGAGGAAGTTTGCTGGTGATGTGGACATCAAGGAACTTGAAACTCTCGACCCGCTCCACTACAGCCCCGTCGATGTGAATGGGTGCGTGTTTGGCCCTCCTTTTCTTATTTTCATCATATTTGTACTGTGTACTGGAGATTGTGTCCTCAAAAGTGACCATACCTCAGCAATTTACAGAAAAAATTACCAGAAAGGTGAGATTTTGGAGATCTTGGAGTATGCAGTATTACTAGTTATTGTTTATGGCCCTCTCATGATAAATAATTACTTTTGGTTATTACGTAGACTACACTTTCGATTACATTTAGTTACATTTAAGAGGTTTTAAAAAGCATTATGGCTGTGTGCATATTGTGCATTCCGGTGTGCAAAACCCTTAGTAGATTGGACAGAATCCTCCCACCCCGGCAGGTCACTGACCTGCATAACCCCTGACAGCTGTACTTCATTAAGAGTGTGGACACTGGACAGTAATTGCATGTAGACTGCAGCCCCTCTAAAGGCATGGCTGTAAGTCCCTTCCATCTCAAGGTCTCTAAGTTTATTTTCTCAGGCCTCAGCTTGTTCACATTAGGAGGTAGTGGGCAGGGGGGTGGAAGCCAGCTAGAGCTAACAGCACATTGGCCTGGAAAAGGGGTGGGCACTGCCTGGGAATGGCCTTGAGAGGGTGAGATGCAAGCTGCCCACTAATCTCACATCAGCAGCTCACAGTGTTGGAAGAGGTTTTGTAGTGTTTTATTTTGTGATTGGGGAAGCACATGTTTTGGGGTTGCGGTCTGAACTCAGAGAACTCTCTTCTGTTTTTGCATTTTTCAAACACCTGAGAATTTTACATTTTTCAAACATGTGAAACATGTCTAATTCTATATATTTTTAACTAAGATAGTTAGACAAACTACTCTAACTTGATTGATTGCCTGAAATAGCTTGGTAGCTGGTTATGAGGTTGGGAGATTGGGAACTTTTCTAGCTGGCTAGCTAAAGCCAACTTCATAAAATTGCTAGGCGGCTAGTATTACAGAGAAACAAAACAGTTTTGTTTTATTTATTCATCAAGAAGGCATCAATAGGCTATATAGCTTGATCAAATTAATTTACAAACATACTCCTGCCCAACACCGGCAGCTAAAATCAAATCAAATGCTGTGTGTGTCACTCTACACTCTCTCTCCACTGGGCACACACTGGTTGTTTCAACGTCATTTCAATTAAATTACATTGAATCAACGTGGAATAGATGTTGAATTGACGTCTGTGCCCAGTGAGTCTCCTCCTCCACTGACGATACTGCACGCACTATCTAGCATCCTGCCTAAGCATCTCTTTGCCTCGTGCAGCTTGGAAGGAACAACTTACTAGGGAGAATGGGGGGGATGGGGGCTATTCTTTGCCTGGTCCAGTAAGTGTGCCCCCTCCGCAAAATACAGATGACAGATCTTTTTATAAATAATTATGATAAAACGTGGGCTGAAAATGTAGTTTAGTAATTAATTTAACATCTAAAATAAAATAAAAAAACATGACAAATCTGAGGGAGCATGTGCCTTTGTGCCCCCTATGGCCATGACGCCACTGTCAGCACAATTGATTACATTCTGTTTATTTGTACTATATGTATGTTGATGGTTTCTAGAAGAAATGGAAGTACCTTGAAAGTGCCTAAACTGCTCGTGGGAGTCCGACTTCAGAGCTGAGATTGTATAAATATGCAAATGTTTTTACTCAACCTCTTTGCCCATAGATTTCTTCAAGAAATGAACTACTGAGTGTAAGTGCCCTCTAGTGTTCCTAAAAGGGGGGGTGCAGTGCAACGTTAAATAGGTAGCCTACTGATAATACTTATATTATTCACAGGTGATCAGGCACTGCTCATACCAAGTGAGCAGCTGGAATTTATGATTTATCCACAGAATTTCAATATAATAGTCTATATTTCACAGAGAAGTGATATCAGTTGTGAGAAATAGCTTGAAAAATCCCTTGTAATCCCGGTCCTCCACACACTTCCAATATGCTGTGCATCACAAGAACATAGTCAAAGTAGGTGGACTGGCCTGGCTAGCCTCAGCTTAACAGCTGATGCCACTTTGCTATTGGCTGACGAAATTATCGCATCAGCTCTTTCCCTTTCCAAAGGTGACCAGGCCAACCTGGCGTTTGGATGACTTCTTGGCTGCATGGATCTTGTACACAGAGACCACAATGCAGCACTCCCTGATCTGTGGGTCTGGCAGCGTGAACATCATGACTTCGTTGAAGACGGTCACTTCCCACCAGGTCTTAACAGTGGACTACTGATGCCGCAGCTTGAACTGGTTGCAGAGGACACTGATCTTGGCATACAGTGCTGTGAACAGAGTCAACAGAACTAGAACAATAAAATGGTAACTTTTTTAAACACTCACCAATCAATCCTACCTTTATCTACAACGCAACAGTATGCAACTTCAGCTCAATAATGAGTTTATCGCACAAGAAAAGTGCCATTTACCTTTATTTTTTTTACTTGGCTGAGGCGGTGCCCAGATTTTCAGCAGACCAACCTCTAGCCTCTGGAGGGTGTGGAGATACTTCAGAAGGAGAAGCACCTCTCCAACCAGGTCCTGGAAATTATAATAATATATTACTAAAGTCAAGACAGTACACAGAAAGGATTTATATAATTATTATCCTATAGATCCAGATAGTGTATCACCCACCTTCTGTGGTGTCTATAGGTCCTCGAGGACATCAAGAGGATATGAGATTTCCATATCGCACAGATGAACTCTGACCTCTCCCAGGATCCTATGCCTGGAGAATTTATCAAAGTCTCTAACCTGCGGAAAAGAGGGAAATATGTTGGTAATCTGATCTAATTAGCTAGTCAATGTAACACCAAACAAATTCAAATAATTATCTCAGTTATGTACCTCAAACCTGACGGTGATGTGAGGGAACATAATTACAAATCATTTGTAGACTGCAATTTGACCGCAATAATCCCAAACAGATATAATATTTCACTAAAACATAATAATTTCAAATCTTGCTTAAATTTGTATACGATCACATGTATCTCTCTATTATGCGTGGGAATACTTGGGAACAGACTTCCAAAATTAAAATAACTTGGAGCTGATTTCACAGTCTTTTATGGCCAACAATTATGTATTTATTTTTGCTCAGACAATTCGGTCCACAGGCCGCCAGTTGGGGAACCCTGTTATAGCGAGACAACATTATTTAGTTAGTGTTGCTGTATAACAACTCTGTCATAACAGTCATAACAAGCAAATTACACTGAACAAAAATATAAACGCAACATGTAAAGTGTTGGTCCCATGTTTTATCAAAAATGTTCTGCACAAATTTGTTTACATCCCTGTTAGTGAGCATTTCTCCTTTACCAAGATAATCCATCCACCTGACAGGTGAGGCATATCAAGAAGCTGATTAAACAGCATGATCATTACACATGTGCACCTTGTGCTGGGGACAATAAAAGGCCACTTTAAAATGTGCAGTTTTGTCACACAACACAATGCCACAGATGAGCGTGGGAGTGTGCAATTGAAATGCTGACTGCAGGAATGTCCACCAGAGCTGTTGCCAGAGAATGTAAAGTTCATTTCTCTTCCATAAGCTGCCTCCAACGTCATTTTAGAAAATGTGGCAGTATGTCCAACTGGCTTCACAAACGCAGACCACGTGCAACCACGCCAGCCCAGGACCTCCACATCGGGCTTCTTCACCTGCGGCATTGTCTGAGTGGGGGTGGGGGCAGTGCTGAGGAGTCTTTCTGTCTGTCTGAAAAACTCATTCTGATTGGCTGGGCCTGGCTCCCCAGTGGGTGGGCCTGGCTGCCAAGTGGGTGGGCCTATGCCCTCCAAGGCATAGGCCCACCCGCTGCACTCCTGGGAACGCCATAGATTAGGGCCTAATGTATTTCAATTGACTGATTTCCTTATATGAACTGTAACTCAGTAAAATCTTTGAAATTGTTGTTGCATTTATATTTTGGTTCAGTATTTATTAGAGAAGTAAACTAAATATATATTTCAAAGCAAGTAGCTCCCCAATAGCATGTTATTACACATTATTGACAAATGTATAACAATGAAGTCACCCATATCCTTAATCCTTATTCACTGTATTCTGATCATTCTTTACAATTGCCAGATAGAAATACACAGTGACACACTCTGACAAACATAATCTGAGCGATGTACAATTATAATAAAGACTAAACAGAATGTGAAATAATAATTAATACCTTATGACACAATCCGTCTGTCCCTCTCCTCCATTCACTGTCATCTGTGTGTTTACATCACCATACATTCATTCTCTGGCAGACTGACTCACTGATCATTACAATACCTGACTATCCATCACCTGGTTAAACAGGTCTGATTAGTTTTTAATGATGTTCCAAGACTGCCTTGTCTTATTAACTTCCTCCAAAAGCAGCCTTGACATTTGAAGCAATTCCATTCCGGCTCATTTTTCCACCAGCACGATTTGCAAAGCAACTGCTAGGTGAGGTTTATCACATGTAGTACCCAAATAGCCACCAGATTAATTAGATAGTATGCAAATAAAACAGGGTTGAATTGTTTCAGCAGTCACCTAGCAGTGTTTGGATGTTTGAGTGATCATATATAATTGACTTCTGAATTGAAAATCTCTTAATAGTGTTTGTTTTGTGCGGAGACATGCAGTTCTCTGAGATAACTAGAGCAAAGCAAAAGCATTCCTAACATGAGAGAAGAGAGAGAGAAGGTTTTTAAAATATCCACCCACTTCCTTGTTCCTCAACATTTTTGTGCACAACTTTTATTTCAGCTAACATCAGACAAACTCCTACTATGCGTCATAGGGGATAACACAGGGGATAAATGTTATTTTCCAGGATACTGCATGTTACTATATTTTCTAAAGACACAAATAAATACTCTCCATTACTATTGTGTAATAAGACCAAACGTTTAATTGGAAAAGAGAGCAGTAAAATGCATCATCCTTTCAGACGTAACAGTGGGATATTTCCTCATAATAACATAAGGAAGTGCCAGAACACTCACTGCTCAGCAATTAAACAATTTAATTGAATATCCTCTTATAGGTTTACAAAGAAGTCTCATGGGAAGATACTGATCTAAAGCTGAAAGAAGGGCTTTCTTCAAAGACAAACAAAACTGTCCACTATTATACACAAAAATGTATGCACGCATGACTGTAAGTCGCTTTGGATAAAAGCGTCTGCTAAATGGCATATTATATTATTATTATTATTATTATTTGCTTCCTCGCCACTTCAACCTGTTGCACATAGGCCTACTGAACAATTAACTTGCCTCGTTTAAATAATATAGGCTAGGCATATAGTGTCAGTGTTACAGCAAATAAAACTTCATGTCATATAGAACATTACATGATGCATTTGTCATTTAAAACTGCTATTTAGGTAGTACATTCAACTTTGCAAAGTCAAAGCATAAACATGTGCAAAGCAACAACTTTATAAAATCATCCATGGTGATATTCCAATCACCAGGGTAGTGGCTCCCCAGTGTAGTGTAGAAATGACCCATGATCCTTTTCAGTCAATCCACCAATTACTGACAACACAGATAATATGCTCTCCTCTGGACTCAAAGGTGCCTGGAGGCAAAGGGGAAATTATAATGAGTATTAATTATCAATGTCTCCCTAAAAAACTACTATTTATTCTCATGGGGCTATTACTAAAATAAACAAGTACGGATGTGGGGACAGATATTGTGATGCTGTGTGCATTACGTTGTCTCTGCTGAGAAGAGGAGAATAGAGGCTTACCTCTGGTCCACCCATGTCAGTGCGTACCCAGCCAGGGTGGAGGCCCATACACAGGATGCCATCAGCCTCCAGATCCACTGCCATGCATCGGGTCACCATGTTCAGGGCACTCTGTCAAAACTTGTTGTCAGAGCCATGTCACTTATGTTATATCTGCTTGACACTTGTCCACATTTATCAGGTTGTCAAATGACCAACAATATACATACCTTGGATGTTCTGTAAGGATACCACTTGATGTTGTTGGCCCGGTCACCCCAGTTGAGCTCGACTGACCCTAACAAGGAAGCAATGTTGATGACTGCAGCTCTATGGATGCCCATCCTTGTGCCTTTGACAGCTGCCCTCTTCAACAGGGGTAGGAGAGCCTGGCAGAGATACAGATTGTGAGAACATTTCTATTTCTCTCATGCAGGTGGACTATCATGTTGTATTTTTGTTTATGTAAAGATTAAAATTAACAAATTAAACCTTAGTGATCATAAGGGGGGCAACAGAGTTGGTGTGGAAGTTCTCCAACATCTTCTCAGCCGTGACGGTCTCAAAATTGGCGACAACATTGATTCCAGCATTGTTGATTAGACAATTGAGGCCCACCTCCTGAACAAGCAGGTCAACGTCTTGTGCAGCTTTCTCTATGCTCTCCTGACTGACAACATCTGGAGAGGAGGCAAAGTCAAGAACAAAACAATATGATTTTTTTTATAGCATTATATCATGCATACAAAAGTTATTGATTTAATTATTCTTACCAAGCGTTATTATATGGATATTTGGATGTTTTTCAGCTAGTTTCTGCAGTTCCTGCAAAACAGAGAATTACTTCACACAACTACATTGCAAGTCTGATGTGCAGATATGCATGCACCAGTGACATGGGTTAGACCAGCCTGGTCTCAGACTAGACATAACATAGTACATCCGGGACACTCAAATAAGTATGATATGTTACATAAAACAGAAGGTTACTTAACGCAAAAACACAGTAAGGTTATTAGTCCGGGTGGATGGATTGGTGTATAAGATGAACGTCTAGCAATTGGGTTGCATGTTCGAATCTCATCGCGGACCACTTTTGCATTTTAGCAACTACTTACTACTTTTTAGCTACTTTGCAACTACTGACCATGTTAGCTAACCCTTTAACCTTACTTAGCATGTTAGCTAACCCTTCCCTAGCCTAACTCCTAGCACTAACTTTAACCGCTAACATTAGCTAGGCTAGGGGTTAAGGTTAGGGTTAAAGTAACGCGAACGTCTAGCAACCCAATGGTTGCGTGTTCGAATCTCATCATGGACCATTTTAGCTATGCAGCAGCAACTACTTACAACTTTTTAGCTACTTTACACCTACGTAGCATGTTAGCTAAACCTTCCCCTAACCTTAACCCTTTAACCCCTAACCTCCAGCCAGCTAACGTTAGCCATTTAGCCAACGAATTGTAATTCGTAACATATCATACGAAATGGATGATTGACATCCACAAACATCCCATGTGAACCGTTACATATCATATTAATTGACTTGTCCCAGATTTACATTTACTATGCTAAGTCTACCCCTGAGTCCAGGTTGGTTAGACATGGGTATTTGCTGTTTGAGAAAGTATGAGCAAACGTTAGCCTACATCAAAATGTTATAAAATATTGAGAATATGCATAATTATTTATATGACAGACCTTACATGAAGTCCACCAACTCCTATAAAAGAACACTGCAGCCTAGGCTACGCTCAAAACACAGCACAAGATGTATAACATTTCCGCATGGGTTTATTTACCTGGGCCCCGCTCGGATTTCTGGCCGTGGCAATAATTTTGTCCGGAGCAGAGCTCCCTGCCACCAGACTTTCCACTACTTGCAGACCGAGGCCTCGGCTGGCTCCTGTCACCATTACCGTTCGGCAATTTTTAAAAGCTCTATTCATGGTTATTATGAGAAGTTACGAGTTGTTGTGTGCTATTTTTTCGTATCTACTGTGAGTAATCATACCATGATTTACTGCAGTGGCTTAGCCTAGTCACACGATTTAAAGGCCCAGTGCTGTCATAAACGTAATTTTCCTGTGTTTTATATATTTCCACACTATGAGGTTCGAATAATACAGTGAAATTGTCAAAATTATGATAATGCCCTTTTAGTGTTAGAGCTGTTTGAAAAGACCTCATGAAATTTCAGCCTGTTTTGGTGGGATGGAGTTTTGGCCTGCCTGGTGATATCAAATTAGTTAATAGACCAATAAGAAAGAGAGTTCCAAACCTCTGTGTGCCAATAACAGCTAGCTTTCAGTTTTCCCCTCCCCTCCCTATATATATATATGAAGGCTGCTGAGGGGAAGGGGAGGAAGGCTCATAATAATGTCTGGAACGGCGCAAATGTATTTCATAACTTCCCGAGTGGCGCAGTGGTCTAAGGCATTTGTGGCTGTGCCACTAGAGATCCTGGTTTGAATCCAGGCTCTGTCGTAGCCGGGGCAGCGCACAATTGGCCCAGCGTCGTCCAGGGTAGGGGAGGCCGGCAGGGATGTCCAGGGTAGGGGATGTCCTGCAGGGATGTACCTCAGTTGGTAGAGCATGGCGTTTGCAACGCCAGGGTTGTGGGTTTGATTCCCACGGGGGGCCAGTATGAACAAATAAGTAAAATAATGTATGCACTCACTAACTGTAAGTTGCTCTGGATAAGAGCGTCTACTAAAATGTAAAATGATACCATTCCACAAATTCTGCTCCAGCCCGTTACCATGAGCCTGTCCTCCCCAATTAACGTGCCACCAACCTCCTGCATTTGGAAAGTATTCAGACCCCTTCACTTTTTCCACATTTTGTTAGGTTACATCCTTATTCTAAAATTTATTTAAATATTTTTTCCCCTCATCAATCTACACACAATACCCCATAATGACAAAGTGAAAACAGGTTTATAGAAATTTTTGCAAAAAAAATAAATAAAAAATAATAAAGAAATACCTTGTTTACATAAGTATTCAGACACTTTGCTATGAGACTCGAAATTAAGCCCAGGTGCATCCTGTTTCCATTGATCATCCTTGAGATGTTTACACAACTTGATTGGAGTCCACCTGTCATAAATTAAATTGATTGGACATGATTTGGAAAGGCACACACCTGTCTATATAAGGTCCCACAGTTGACAGTGCATGTCAGAGCAAAAACCAAGCCAAGAGGTCGAAGGAATTGTCCGTAGAGCGCAGAGCTGGGGAAAGGTACCAAAATATTTCTGCAGCATTGAAGGTCCCAAGAACACAGTAGCCTCCATCATTCTTAAATGGAAGAAGTTTGGAACCACCAAGACTCTTCCTTGAGCTGGCCGCCCGGCCAAACTGAGCAATCGGGGGAGAAGGGCCTTGGTCAGGGAGGTGACCAAGAAGCCGATGGTCACTCTGACAGAGCTCCAGACTTCCTCTGTGGAGATGGGAGAACCTTCCAGAAGGACAACCATCTCTGCAGCAGCACTCCACCAATCAGGCCTTTATTGTAAAAAAGCCAGACGGAAGCCACTCCTCAGTAAAAGGCACATGACAGTCCACTTGGTGATTCTCTGGTCTGATGAAACTGAGATTGAACTCTTTAGACAGAATGCCAAGCGTCACTTTGAAAGTTACCAGTAAAATACTCTCCCTTTGCAACCCTACTCCAGGTATTTCTACCTGACGTTTCCAGTGTTCTGCAAGCGCTGAAGAAGAGAGTATCCGTATGTCGGCAGGTTGTAGGCTACAGGCCTTTCATTAATGAAAACATAATTTTTGCACCTTATCCTTTCCCCGCTACAGTTGACATTTTTTTGTAGTTGAATCATTGCTCAAAATTAAGAAACTGACATTTACAAACTGTGCAACCATCTTTATTTTTGTGACAATAACACTGGTCGGACATAATGAAATGAAGCTGACTCAAATCTGAGAAACTCAGATTACAGTACACATAAATCATGAACAGATTATTTCAGAGAATTGAGTACCATTCAAAAGAACGTCAGTTTAATTTATGTATGAAACAAACTAGATAGTGACGTTGGGCAGAAAAAGATTACCGTTACAGTAGTTAAAAACTGTGTCTAATTGGAACAAGCAGACTCCTCCACCAAAATAAAGGAGTTCCAACTCCTGGGACCACAGGGTGCCAGAGTTCTGCAACCTCAACAGAACAGGTGATTGAAAGGGTAAAACTTCTGACATGCTTTAGAATGTTTGGGTCCCTGCAATCCATAATCTACAAGGTGGAACCCACCATTAATCTTTCACAACACAAAGTAAAAAGTCTGCTAAATGGCATATTATATTATATTATAAAAACCATAAGTCTGAATTTCAAGCCAGTGCTTGGCTTTGAGGGCAAGTGCGTGTTACAGGTTGCCTGGACTCTGCTTTCCATGGCCCATCAGAAATGTACACCACTCAAAGTCAGAGGGCATCTTAAGGTGCATTACATTTGACTTTCAATGATGGTGAAGCACATGAGGGGGCATGTTTACAAGGCAATGTGCAAGCAGCAAAACTCCCTTTATGCTCCTGAAATTGAGTCAAAACAGTTCATACAGTATACAGCCCATAGATATAAAACAGTTATATTCAATTCTATGGTACAGCATTAGTGGGAGATGTGGTAGTGGATTGGTAGACTGGTCATCCGTTACAATAAATTACAACAGCAAAATAACATCCTTAGCACACATTGTGGCCAGTTGATAATCACAATCAGTGACTCCATGCAGCACATATCATCCCTCATAAAACAAGTTCCATGACTCCACTAGCATCACCTAGACAGGTTCCACTGACAAAGTTGATACCAAGTTTTGCAGCACCTGATATATTTTTTGAAAGATACTTCGTAAGTTAATAATTAATAATTCAGAGACACATATTTCAATACAATTACCTGAAATAATTTTCTTAATCCTTATTACTTTGGTGTTCCATGTTACACCCAACAGTTGAGCACAGTTCTTATAGAGACAAGGTGTGTTCAAACTAAGTGAGAGGACTTGCTGCAATATAGACAACATTATTCTAAACTTGTGCTTTCATTGGGAAGTGTGATCTATAAGATATTTTGATGTCTGAGGGGGGTCAAAAAAGATTCAAGAATTCCTTGATTTATTTTCCAGGGAACCCACAATGTTTCCAGGGGACTCAATTAAAAGCCTAGTTACAGATGGTCCAACATACAGTATCTAGACAATGCCAACAGAAAATGACAACAGAAATAACACCATGGTATCTTCTTACTTTTGAGTCTTTCCCTAAAGGAAAGCTGAGGAGAGAGTTAATTTACATAAGGATTTTTATTTTTCTTGTCTGACGCTAACGCCCCTCTCTGTCCTCTGGTGGTGACTACGGTGTGACTCCTGGTCGACCATCTCACTTGGTCACTGCATGGATACCTTGTGCAAGATAACCCACGTTGCCAGAGGTGACACCAGCCATGGAGATACGCCCATCCTTTGTCATGTAGACGGAAAACTCCTTCGTAAGGCGCTCCACCTGCACAAGTTGAAATACAGTTATACTCATGACTCTCATCTGATACTTATAGTATAGCCAATGTTTCATCTGATGATTCCTTTACAAGTAGGTGACCTGATGGAAATCACATACTATAGTATGAGACCATGTAGAGACAGTTACTCTACCTGTTCAGGCTTCAGCCCTGTGAAGCAGAACATGCCAATCTGGTCGACGACGTGCTTCCAGTTCCGAGTGGAGCCCTCCTTCTTCAGGTTGGCCACCAACAGTTCCCTCATTGTGATGATGCGGTTGGCCATGCCATGCACCTCCCTCAGCCTAGGGAGAGAACAGTCGTGACTCAACTGGGCCCATATTTATTAGGTTGGCTGTGAGACAATTGAAGTATGACACTGTGGATGGCTGTTATTCACCACTCTTTGTACAGATCTGGTGTATTGAGGATGGTGGCAGCGATGCGTGCCCCATTCATGGGAGGGTTGGAGTAGATGGGCCGAATTAGGATCTTCAGCTGGGACTCCACACGCTTGGCCTCCTCAGCATCCTTACACACAACAGTGAAGCCCCCAACACGCTCACCTGAGGACATAGCACACCACCACACAAGGTATGTTGCTTAGATTAAATAAAAAATATTTGGGTTTTTCCCCCAACATTATACTCAAACATGACCAGTGTGATTATCATTACTCACCATAGAGACCCATGTTCTTAGCAAACGACTGAGAAAGCACAATGTTGTGGCCTTGCTCAATAAAATAACGTACAGCCCAGGCATCACGGTCAATATCACCACTGGCAAAGCCCTGGTAGGCCATGTCAAAGAACACCAGGAGGTTCCTTTTCTGGAATAATGAAAATTATAAGAGAACTTGTTATATATTTTGGCCTGGTTGGTGGATCGAATGAGGTGTCAGAGGGCAACTGAGAACTTTATATTCAGCTGTGTTTACCTTCACCAGGTCAGCAATCTCCTTCCACTGTTCTAGCCGAGGGTCCACTCCTGTGGGGTTGTGGGCACAGGCATGAAGCATGATGACACTCTTCTCAGGGATTTTCTGAATAAGAGGAAACAATACAAAAAATTCCATCTATAATACATGGACATACAATTATCTAGCAGTTTATTGTACTTTCTCTACACATTGACATGGGGAGATTAGGCTTCTGTGCCATGTCTTACAGAGATGTCATTCAGAGCTCCCTGGAAGTCAAAGCCACAGGTCTTTGGGTCATAGTAGGTGTATGCCTTCAGTTGCATCCCAGCATCTCTGAAGATGGGTGTATGGTTCCCCCAGGAGGGCTTGGGCAGATACACATCCCTGGCTCCTGTATGGAAACGGGACTGAGGGACGGGTGCAGGAACGAAGAGAGTGGGGAAAATAATAGACGTTCATTAATAAGCTTGTGCAGATGCAAAGTTTGGTAACAGAATTACAGCACAAACAGCACAAACCGTCATTCTGTTACCAAATTTTGCATTTGCACTGTTCTTCAAGTAAATGTGTTTTTGTACAATATTCTGTGGAAATTGTTAAAAGTAGTTATTGTGCATAGAGTTTAACTTCGCAATCATTGTTTTTTGTTTAACATACATTTTAAAGTGAAAAATCTGAGTCTCAGCATCACTATGTTACCATGGAACTACCCATCTGTAAAAAGGCAAAAGGAACAGGGCTCTTACCAGGAAGTTGGCTCCGATTCTCAAGGACCCAGTTCCAGAAATAGTTTGGACAGTGATGTTCTGTGAACAGGGAATAAACAACAAACTGTCAAAATAAGGCTTCTAAATCTGTGCTGTGGAATCAGGATGTCTGAGGTTCCGGGAAAGATTTACCCTGCCACTCTTGATAACCTCATTGTCGTCTCCCAAAGCCAGCTTGGCGCATGCCTTGGTAAAGTCCCCCAGACCGCCAATAGCCAGGTATTCTTTGTCCAGCTTCTTTGCAGCAATCTGAGCTTCAGCCTAAGTATACACAGGGTCAAAGTCAAGCCAAGGTTTTTAGTAAAGTTGTTCTCAGTGTCAAGGTGATTATAGACAGCTAGGCTGACGTCTGTTTAACTTCTAGTCTCTTGTGAAAGTCTGGAGTTTCTCATGTTATGATGGATATAATTAAATTAGTTATCATAAACATCAAGCAGTGATTGAACACACCTTGCGAACACAGCTGAGGACATATGGCTTGCCCTGGTCATCACGGTATGCTCCTACACCCAGGTTCATCTTCTTGGGGTTGGTGTCACGCTTGTAGGCCTCCGACACCCCCAGGATTGGGTCAGGGGGACCCATCTGCACCTCGGACCACCATGAGCTGAAACAGTCAGGGAGGGAGATTGAGACACGTAGTAGAATATATTTACTGTCTACTTCACAGAGTTGCATCAACTCGATTTACATCCAATTAAATTGTCTGATACCTTTGCACTAAGCAGGATTCAATCCAAATTAGGTGGTAATCCCCTAACAATCTCAACTTGAGATTGTGTGCTTTCACACACAAGAATACTCATACTGGATAGCTTGTGCATCAACAACCAACCACTAATGTTGCAAGGATGACATTCAGTAATCCTGCAATATTTCTGTCCATAGGCCTACATCATTTATTGCATCAATTAAACTTAATTTCATGGGCCTAGCTAGCTATCTTTCAGTGGGCAGCTAGTCGTCATCAGCAGTACAGTAATGAAACATGCTTGACCAGTCATGTGGAGGGGGAACATCACTAGCTAGCATGGCCAGCCAACTAGCTTCTAGCTACATGGAATACAAGCTAGCTCGCTAGTGTTTTGTGACTTTAGCACAGTCATATATAAATATTTGTGTGTAGCAAGCTAACAAGGCAGGTTTCAACTCCAAGTTCTTGCTCTTTTGCCAGCACTACTATAAATCATAAGAAAGAATATGAAGTATTGACAGCTAACCAGTTAACTTACCTGCCAAAACACATCACTGGATCCATTCCTAGTTACCTTGACAACGTTAGCTTTAAGTTTAGCCAGCCACTGAACAACCTTGGTTTGTTTGAGGTTGCAAATGCCAACCAGCCTCACAAGGCTAATGAAATCCGGTATCTAGCTACATCATTGACTAGCTAGATGCTTGGACTAACATAGTAACTACATGGACATGGCTGTGAAAACTAGCTAGCTGTTCATATGTCTTGAGTTGGCTAACTAGTAGCCTGCTCCCTTTGAGGGGAAAGTCAATGGGTCGTCTGCTAGCTAGCTAGAACTAGTATGCTTGCCAGCTCTACACTAGTTGTCTATCTTATGGTTGTCAGCCTAGCTAGCTAGCTGACTAGTCAATAAAACAACAATAAAGCAGTACTCTAAGAGCAGAATATGTACCTGGCACGAATAGAGAGGACACCCAATGGAGGGTGAACGCCGACGGTAGAAATGATCTTGCTAGATTTCAACAGGGCCATTGCTGATACTCGAGACGACACGCACGGGAAACTGTCTCCTGAGTTCTCCCACACTGGACTAGCTAGCTGAAGTCGCTGTCAAAAGCAGCACACCACCACATGCTCAGCAGCGCAGAACGGTCTCATAGACTAGACGTAATATAGTAAACGTAAATCCGGAACATTCAATTGAGGATGATATATTGTATGTTACGTTTGGTATGGTTAAATAATACAATCCAGGTTTCCATCCAACCTTTTTATGCGAGTAAAGTAAATGTTGGATAAAAAATGTAATGACAGGCCTGATGGAAATAGAACATCTTTCGGTAAACTGTCGACAAAACAAAATATGCTAGATAATGTGGGATCTTTTTGTATCTGTAAAATTAATTATGCGAGAAATGTTGGTGGAAATGGTTTAATGCGCAGATATTGATATAATAACCATCATTTTAAAGTTAACTTGGAGTCATGTGATGACATGTTGTGGGGTCCTCCGACTACGACTCATTGGGAAAGCATGCATTATGCCATGTTCAAAACAACTGGGAAATCGGAACATGGAACTGGGAAATTGCCGACTTCCGACTTCAGCGCATTCAAAACAACTGGGAATAATAAAAAATAGCTCTGACTGGGAAAATGTGTTTTGAAAGGTCATCTTACTCGGAATCCATGGCGGGAACTCATGCCTCTTTCTGGAGCGCCGGCTTTCTGACCTGAAGATTACTGAGGTCATGATTCAACCTCATTTTTTTCAGAGTTCCCAGTTCCACCTCTGGCCTGCTAGCCCCCCTACCTCTACGGAAGCACAGTTCCCGCTCAGCCCAGTCAAAGCTATTCGCTGCTCTGGCACCCCAATGGTGGAACAAGCTCCCCCACGACGCCAGGACAGCGGAGTCACTGACCACCTTCCGGAGACACTTGAAACCCTACCTCTTTAAGGAATACCTGGAATAGTATAATAGTAATCATTCTACCCACCCTTTACTACCACTGTCTTTTGTCTAAACTAACACCTGACTTATTTCACCTGCTAGCACTGACTTGTTTAAAGAAATGTACTTATTGTGATCAAGATGTAGTTGTCCCTGATTGCACTGACTTTGCTCACAGCTGCTTGTTTGAAGAAGTGTACTTACTGTGATCAAGATGTGGTTGTCCCACTGGCTATCCTAAGTTGAATGCACCAATTTGTAAGTCGCTCTGGATAAGAGCGTCTGCTAAATGACTTAAATGTTAAATGTTGTTGAAAGCACCATTAGGCTACAGATGAAATAAATTACAGATGAACTTCACAGGTTGGTGAAAGTGCAAGGTGATTAGCTTGACGCTCCTTTCCAATAAATATTGAGGGTCTTATTCTGGTGGCATGATAATCGATGCTTGGCTGCTTTTTGAAAAATACAAATAATCGAACTCCTTTGTCCATCATTTGTTTTCTTTTTTCTTTTTTCTTTTACCTTTATTTAACTAGGCAAGTCAGTTATGAACAAATTCTTATTTACAATGACGGCCTACACCGGCCAAACCCGGACGACGCTGGGCCAATTGTGCTCATCATGTAGGCTATACGTGCGCTCTAGAGTCAATTTGATAGAAACACATCTCTGATGTGGACCTCTGTAGCTCAATTGGTAGAGCACGGCGCTTGTAACGCCAGGGTAGTGGGTTCGATCCCCGGGACCACCCATACGTAAAAATGTATGCACACATGACTGTAAGTCGCTTTGCATAAAAGTGTCTGCTAAATGGCATATTATTTATTTATTATTGGTGGGAAAATGCAAATTATGTTTTTATGCAGATTTTAGAATATTCGCATGAAAATCTGTTGCCATTTGGATGGAAACCTAGCTATAGAAGGTTACTTAATGCAAAAACAAAAGGACGGTGGTTGGTCGGAGTGGATGTGTGGGCGTATAATGCGAATGTCTAGCAACCCAAAGATTTAATGTTGGAATCTCATCACGGACAACCTTAGCTACTTTGCAACTACTTAGCATGTTAGCCAATCCTTCCCCTTACCCTAACCTTAACCCTTTTAGTTAACCCTAACGTTAAACCTTTAACCTAACTCCTAACCTTAACCCTAACCTTAAACCCTAACCCCTAGTCGTTCTTCAATTCCGGTCCTGGAGGGCCGAAACACTTCTGTTTTTTATTTCTACCGGGTAGTTAATTGCACTCACCTGGTGTCCAAGGTCTGAATTAGCCCCTGATTAGAAGGAGAGGATGAAAAACAGAGGTGTCTCGGCCCTCCAGGACCGGAATTGAAGAACCCTGTTTAAGTGCTAGCTAGCATTAGTGTTAGCCACCTAGCCACTTAGCTAACGTTAGCCACAACAATTTGTACATTCCTAACATATTGTACTTTGAGCAAATTCGTAACATATTGTATGAATTGCAATTCATAACATATGATACGAATTGAAATTCGGATACATATCGTAGGAATTGTAATTCCTAACATATCATACAAAATGGATGGTGGTCCTCTGTAGCTCAATTGGTAGAGCATGGCACTTGTAACGCCAGGGTAGTGGGTTCGATCCCTGGGACCACCCATCCGAAAAAATTTATGCACACATGACTGTAAGTCACTTTGGATAAAAGCGTCTGCTAAATGGCATATTATATATATTATTATATGATGAATATCAACAAATTAATACATACCATACGAAATGTAACATATCATACTAAATGGAGTGTCTCGGATTTACTTGCAGAATAATACGAAATGCTCTGTTGAATGCATTCAGTTGTGCAACTGACAAGGTATCCCCTTTCCCTTCCCTTTCCTAAAGGAGTGCCTGGGATTTACGTACAGAATAATACGAAATGCTCTGAGACCACGTTGCAGAAGCAGCTACACCAAGAAGAGTTCAGTCTGAGTGCGCTGCAGGTTTGGGAGTAGCATGTAATATACAGTATTGGCCACTTGGTGGCAAAACAACATCATAGTACTTTATTAAAAACAAGGTCTATGCTGAAGATTTTACAGTCAAATATATATATTTTATGCTATTGTATTTATTATTTATCAGCCCACCCAGTGTAATTACTTTAAATGTTGACATCTTAAATAAGTTGATAATCATCTCTTTATTGTCATTTATGAAGAAAAAAAAATGTATGCACTCACTAACTGTAAATCACTCTGGATAAGAGTGTCTGCTAAATGACAATATATATATATATATATATATATATATATATTTAATCTCACGTTCAAAGGTTGAGTAGGCTATACAGAGCACAACCCCAATGGAAATCAAGCACAGCCTTACCTGGAATGCTTTATTTGTTGGATGCATTCACTAAAAGTGTTATCATTGAAGAATACGTTTTCTACCAATGCATGCAAATTATTACTATATCTTACCATTTCTGGTCTTTGCACAGTTTCTTTTAGTGCTTTCTCACTCCATTTTACAAAAAAAAATCCTTATGTTCAAGAATATTAGATGCAATATTAGTGCATAGTTTATAACTGTGAAATAGTTGTGTGTGAATGTTTGTAAATGCAATAAATGTAGAGATTCCCTCAATTCAAGGGAGAGATGTTTGGAGGGCTTTTTCTATGCCTGAGCGATGACATTGCAGATTAAATTTGCACGCAGGAAGGCATGCAAATTGCAGGCAGGAAGTGCATTCTGCTGTGTATAGCAAAAGTGAGGTGTGAGTTAGGGTTGGTGTAGCAAGAGTAATTGTACCTCTAGCTCTGAGAAGCCTTGCCCTTTCTGCTCCCATCCTGTATTTCTAGCTCACCATCACTCTCACAAGTTCCTCTCCTGTCTGCTTCCTTATTAGTCTGCTTCTCCTCACTGATTGAAACAGCAAGTCTGTTGTAAAGGCTTGTAGGTCCCCTAGGACATGGAAGCCATTTGAATATTGTCATCTATGATCTGTGTGGAAAATGAAATGGATCTTAGTAGGAATAGCCATGGAAAAGCCCTGATACCACAATTAATGCGTAAACATAATCTATGTCGAGAGAATATACTAAATGTGTTGCCAGTGGTAGGCTATTCCTTTTATATAATTGGATTTCCTTATTGCCTTTGTTGGGCACCATTATTATTTGAGATATTGTATCTCACCACACAAGCAGCTACATATATAGGATCTTAATTTAAACTATATTGTCACAGCAAAACGATCCTGCTGCAACAGGATTTGAACGTTTAGACTAGGGGTATTCAACTCTTATCCTAGGAAGTCCGGAGCCTGCTGGTTTTCTGTTCGACCTGATAATTAATTGTACCCACCTGGTGTCCCAGGTCTAAATCAGTCCCAGAGTTGAGTTTGAGGGGTTTAGACCATAACGTTTCTTGATTGTGGTTAGGCTATTAGCTGGCCAAAAGTAGGCTACATCAAAAGTGCAATACTGTTAATATAACCGTGTGCTAGTGTGGGTTTTCATTGAATTTATGTAAATCATGAAGCTCATCTGCATTTTCTACGCTGAAGGAAAATTCTCAGCAACAAAAGAGTGATCAAATTAAGATCCTACATTTATATGTGTTGGGATGGCCTAAGTCATCCCAACATATTACATTACATTGCATTATGGGTATGTGGGAGGATAGTCCCTTGGGACAAAGACTGGGTTTGCCTATGTGCAATCATCAAAGCTACAGTGGGATGCTTAGAAATGTCTCGGTCATGTGTTGATGGCATGTTGGCAGTGTAATTTACAGTTTGTTAGTTGTCATGTGTCGGTTCAGTGATTAAATGGGCCAGGCCTCAATCTTTTCCCGATATGATTCTGTTTTAATTGGGCATTGCCTGCATCTGTATACCAGCTGGCCTCTTCCCTCTACGTCTGTAAATATTTCATAATTTTAAACCATCATGAAATGTAGCATTTCAAACTTGTTTGTATTTCTCACAGGGAGGACCATCTACAATGATGTGCAAATATATATAATTATCTAGTGTATTGTACAGTGAAAAATATAATTTGTAAACAGGCTCAGTATTTATGTCTTAGTCACCAGTGTGTATTGGTGTTTGTGTGTATGTTACTCAGTGGATGTCCTGTAGGGAATTTAGGCAGGGACATCCATTCAATCACTATTTAATTCTCAATAGCTATATTTAAAGAGTACATTAATAAAACACCAGGGTCCCTTTCATAAAGTATACTGTATGCATACATAATGAGAGTCATCTTCACATCTAGTCATAATATCAGTTATTAGTTAAGATCAGGATGGTGATTGCAGATTGCAATTAAGCTAAAACATGTCTATTTGAATCTTAATGATATTTTAACCAAATAGCATACAATAATTTTGTATCATAAATTGTTACTTTTGGTCTGACTAAATATAGACTAATATGGTTAGGGAGTGAGGGATTTTTTTTATCTCATACACGTTTCTCTATTTCTCTATAAGTCTTTGTTAATAAGCATTTTATAGAAATTACTACAACATAACACAAATGCTAATCTCTGTGCATTGCACGTTGGATGAAAAAGCTAGTATTTTCTTGCAAAACCTGCCTTCAATTAAACATTTAAATAGTAATGATTCATTGATAGGTATTTCTACAAGCTCGGCTGTGCGAGAGGGAAGTTTGACTGCTGAATTATTGAGCTCGTTTTAAAAGCATCTGCACACAATTAGAGGGGATTTTACTATAAATATGTCCTGCTTTAGAAATACCCATATAGGGAATTTAGAACATGATGGAGGTATTCTCTTATAATGACAGAAATGTGTGAGTGTTTCTGTGTGTGGTCGCAGTAACATTCACTGTTGTCTGGTTTGACAGTAGGACTCTCCTTATTTTCTCCCCACTCTCCCCCCACTTCATCTTTAGAAATACTCATTGATACTAACATAAAACAGAGGGCATCTCAGTGTTTTTCCAAGACACTTTTTTCAAAGCAGCGTGTCAATATTCAATTGAATGGATTATAAATTCTAAGCACAAGGAGGGGTAGCGAGCGAGGTGTAAACAATGTGAAAGTCAAAATGAGACGAACCTTAATCGTAAGATATCTTTAATTAATGCTTTCGATAACATCCTCATTATAACAGTATCAGCCAGAAAACCCAACATCAAAAATCTAAATGTAACATGATAATAATTTAACGATGAAACACCAGATCAAACAGAGAAAAAAGAGAGGAGAAAAGTCAAACCAAGCATTCAGAATAAATAATCGTATCATATTCATTTTCATTCCTCTCCTGTTCACATTGCAATCATAGTTATCATAAGTACCTTATTATCTTTATTCATTTTGTTAAATGTAGAGTTTAGGGATTGAGCAGAGAGCAACGTAAGAGCTGGGTCAGTCTGCAGGGACGAGTGGGGACAGGGGTCATGAGGGAGAGCTGGTTTGTGCTTCTCAGTTGCACATTCATGAAGGGAGTGACCGGCACATGCACCAGGTTACAGTCGTCAAGCAGCTGGAGGTGGGTGTGATCTGAGGATGGGCAGATAGGGTCATGGAGGTCAACAAACAGACAGCGATGGTTGTCAGGGTTCACAGCATGGGCTCCCTGCAGAGCACAATCTCCAGCTCGGAGCGGTACAACTTCCCCCCGTCCGACAGGGCCATGATGCTCTTCTTGTAGCCAATCAGGTTTTTGGTGTCCACCTCCTGAGAGAAGATTAGAGAAGACAAGACACCATTATCTATACTGGTGCTTCTGTAATGACGCATTATAATGAGAAATTCAGCATTATGTGGGAATGAGAGCTGAGCTCCAAACCTTCCATATTATCTCACCTTTTTGTTCTTTTCATAGAGGTCACGCAACAGAGCATCGAGCTCCTGCTCATCAATGTAGCCGTTTCCATCCTGGAAGAACGAGGGGTAAAATGTATCATATACCTGCATTAGAACCGCTCTCAATTCCCTACTTTCAATGGAAGTTTAAAAAGGTACACTTCCCTTAACATTTCACTCATGAATAAAGAATATGTACTGTATATGGCTGCTCGAGAGCAAAAGCTTTAAATGTATAAGGAGACATTGTGGAGGGGAAGGGCCATGGTACTGAAGTTACAGTGGTGGGGTTTTTCTTTGGGAAGCCGGGAAACAGACTGTCTTGGTTGCGTGCTGTCAAACATTTTGTGTTTTTCAAAGCTCTGCACATTTTAATTTTGGCACAGTGAGCCATGTTAGTGTTCGGTTGACCTGGCGTGCTTCTTGCTCTCGCCATTCTTTTTTACCCATAATTCCATAGCAGTGACAGCAGCTGCCAGTGATTCAGCTGCAGGGTGGGGGTTGAAACAAATGATGAAATAATTATGCACGTAAATGTTAGCGTTTGACACACATCATGTGTACATGGACTGCGTTTCATTTATAATTGAGCGTCTGCCCCAGTCCTCTCAGTAAGCATCTAGTCCAGACATAGGCACGCAAAAAGCCCTCTGCTCTGCTGAAGCATTTCAATTTTACTCTCCATCATCACTTTCATTTCAGTCCACATTTGAAAACTTTTGGCATATTAAGTCACAGGATCTAACCTGTCACTCAGGGAGTCTGTGAGCTGTTTGGAGCCATGCTGATGTAATAGTTGTCTTATGGATCACTAGTTTAATATTGTGAAACATGTAACCCTCAATAGAGAATAATGCATGCTCTTGTTGGAAAATGTAGCAACATACTGTAATTCAATAGAGAACAATGTATATGTAATGAAACATGTATCACAATACTTGTAGCCTACAAAGCAATGGCGACAAGAAATTGGCAGAGATACAGTGCAGGTTTTGCATTAGGCCAAATCAAATAGTCCATATATCACAATCAATTCTAGGGGTATCAACAACACACGAGTGATACGAGTTGGCATTTTACTTGCTTGAAGTCAGATCCCTATCCACTACATGCCAAGCCAGATGTAATGCTATTATCCCAAGACATTACTCCATTCCACAACAGCAGTTTGTTCCTGAAATCTGGCATCACCTGTCCACAAATGATGGAATTTATGTTCAACCAACACTCAAACAAGAACAGCAGGTGTACCAATAAAGCTTATTTACCTACCCGGATGAGCGGAAAGACCACTGTTTTGCATAGACATGGCTTTCACGACAGAGAGTGAAACAACTCAGTCATCCACCAAACCTGATTGAAAGTTAAATACTATACATACAGCATTTAGCAAACTGTATCCTTTTAGAATATCCAATCACATATCATGAATGTACCTTGTCGTAGAATGCAAAGATAGCATTGAACTGCTCAGAGGTCAGTTTGATACCCTGTAAAACACATTTAGAAATAAAAACATATTATAACAGAACAGCATGATGTTACTGAGTTAGATTGCAAATTAATGATTGTGTTCTGAAATATCAAATGATCATGTTGCCGGTATTTTTATCAGCCCAAATTACTGTGGAAAAGGCATTTGTTTGAAGGGACTATCAGTTCCTCTTGCACACTCCTCACCTGGAACTTCAGTAAGAAATTTTCCTGAACTGGGAGAAGCCTTAAAAGAGAAAAACAGAGAACAGAGAATCATTTCCATGAAACACTTGTTAGGAGTGTCGGATGCTGAAGGCAAACATGAAATAGAAACATTTCTTCTCAGTTACTGACAGTCACCTCGCCATTTCTGACAGGCCCAGCTTCCCATCTCCGTTTAGATCAAACATCTTGAGCTACAGAGAGAGAGCGAGAGAGAGAGAGAGAGAGAGACAAGGAGGGAGGGAGGTCGAGATAGAGACATTAAAGCAAGGGGCCTTCACCAGTTGTGACAACAAGTTTGGCTCTTCATACATTTTATTTTATTTACAATGCTACTCTGTCGTCAGTCCGTTGTACATGGAAGTTGCTACTCAACACTAAGACTGAACAATACAGATTGGTTTTCTCCCCAGAGTAATTCAGGTCAAGCTTTAGGCCTTGAGGTTCAAACAGATGTTTGAACATCTGCTGTTGGAACACACAACCCGTAGGACATCGTGAGTCCCACTCCCAACGACTCAACCACATGGCAGCCACCAGCATGACGGGACAAGGGATACATAGCTCCCCTGTTCACATATAAAGTATATTACATAATACCTACAGACAATGACTACAGATGTAGGATCTTAATTTGATCACTCTTTTGTTGCTGATACATTGTAGAATAATAGTGAAGACATCAAAACTATGAAATAACACATATGGAATCATGTAGTAACCAAAAAAGTGTTTACCAAATCAAAATATATTTTATATTTGAGATTCTTTAAATAGGCACCCTTTTCCTTGATGCACAATTTGCACACTCTTGGCATTCTCTCAACCAGCTTCATGAGGAATGCTTTTCCAACAGTCTTGAAGGAGTTCCCACATATGCTGAGCACTTGTTGGCTGCTTTTCCTTCACTCTGCCGTCCGACTCATCCCAAACCATCTCAATTTGGTTGAGGTCGGGTGATTGTGGAGGCCAGGTCATCTGATGCAGCACTCCATCACTCTCCTTCTTGGTAAAATAGCCCTTACACAGCCTGGAGGTGTGTTGGGTCATTGCCCTGTTGAAAAACAAATGATAGTCCCACTAAGCCCAAACCAGATGGGATGGCGTAACGCTGCAGAATGCTGTGGTAGCCATGCTGGTCAAGTGTGCCTTGAATTCTAAATAAATCACATACAGTGTCACCAGCAAAGCACCACCACACCCTAACATCTTCTCCTCCATGCTTTACGGTGGGGAATACACATGCGGAGATAATCCGTTCACCAACACCGCGTCTCACAAAGACACGGCGGTTGGAACCAAAAATCTCAAATTTGGACTCCAGACCAAAGGACAGATTTCCACCGGTCTAATGTCCATTGCTCGTGTTTCTTGGCCCAAGCAAGTCTCTTCTTCTTATTGGTGTCCTTTAGTAGTGGTTTCTTTGCAACAATTCGACCATGAAGGCCTGATTCACACAATCTCCTCTGAACAGTTGATGTTGAGATGTGTCTGTTACTTGAAATCTGTGAAGCATTTATTTGGGCTGCAATTTCTGAGGCTGGTAACTTATCCTCTGCAGCAGAGGTAACTCTGGGTAACTCTGGGTCTTCCATTCCTGTGGCGGTCCTCATGAGAGCCAGTTTCATCATAGCGCTTGTTGGTTTTTGCGAGTGCACTTGAAGAAACTTTCAAAGTTCTTGAAATGTTCCATATTGACTGACCTTCATGTCCTAAAGTAATGATGGACTGTTCTTTCTCTTTGCTTATTTGAGCTGTTCTTGCCATAATAAGGACTTGGTATTTTACCAAATAGGGCTATCTTCTGTATACACCCCCTACCTTGTCACAACACAACTGATTGGCTCACACACACTAAGAAGGAAAGAAATTCCACAAATTAACTATTAAGAAGGCACACCTGTTAATTGAAATGCATTCCAGGTGACAACCTCATGAAGCTGGTTGAGAGAATGCCAAGAGTGTGCAAAGCTGTCATCAAGGCAAAAGGTGGCTACTTTGAAGAATTTCAAATCTAAAATATATTTTGATTTGTTTAACACTTTTTTTGTCACTACATGATTCCATATGTGTTATTTCATAGTTTTGACGTCTTCGCTATTATTCTACAATGTAGAAAATAGTAAAAATAGAGAAAAACCCTTGAATGAGTAGGTGTTCTAAAACTTTTGACCGGTAGTGTATATTAGTTATCTTAAATAGATTTTCTGTATCCTGTGGTGCAGGATGTGGTGGTGTTGGTTATTTCTCAGATAAGTTTGTGAGGAAGGCATAGTAGTTTGGGGCTGGGGGTACTGCAATTTTTCTGCTGACTGTGGGGATGCTGATTTTTTTGTTGTTGCCCGCACTGAAGACGTCTATATCGGTCCACCAATACATGACTAGTAATGGCCCAGCGCAGAACTATTTTTGTGGAAAAGTGTGTTTACCAGCATTTGTAACTTGAGTCTGATAATTATCTGTACAAAACAGTTAATCTGATAATACTTGATATATGTTTTCCAGTTTCTTGAAATACTTTGCTAATGCAACTTATATCTACAGTGGGGAAAAAAAGTATTTAGTCAGCCACCAATTGTGCAAGTTCTCCCACTTAAAAAGATGAGAGAGGCCTGTAATTTTCATCATAGGTACACGTCAACTATGACAGACAAATTGAGAAAAGAAAATCCAGAAAATCACATTGTAGGATTTTTAATGAATTTATTTGCAAATTATGGTGGAAAATAAGTATTTGGTCACCTACAAACAAGCATGATTTCTGGCTCTCACAGACCTGTAACTTCTTCTTTAAGAGGCTCCTCTGTCCTCCACTCGTTACCTGTATTAATGGCACCTGTTTGAACTTGTTATCAGTATAAAAGACACCTGTCCACAACCTCAAACAGTCACACTCCAAACTCCACTATGGCCAAGACCAAAGAGCTGTCAAAGGACACCAGAAACAAAATTGTAGACCTGCACCAGGCTGGGAAGACTGAATCTGCAATAGGTAAGCAGCTTGGTTTGAAGAAATCAACTGTGGGAGCAATTATTAGGAAATGGAAGACATACAAGACCACTGATAATCTCCCCTCGATCTGGGGCACCACGCAAGATCTCACCCCGTGGGGTCAAAATGATCACAAGAACGGTGAGCAAAAATCCCAGAACCACACGGGGGGACCTAGTGAATGACCTGCAGAGAGCTGGGACCAAAGTAACAAAGCCTAACATCAGTAACACACTACGCCGCCAGGGATTCAAATCCTGCAGTGCCAGATGTGTCCCCCTGCTTAAGCCAGTACATGTCCAGGCCCGTCTGAAGTTTGCTAGAGTGCATTTGGATGATCCAGAAGAGGATTGGGAGAATGTCATATGGTCAGATGAAACCAAAATAGAACTTTTTGGTAAAAACTACTGTGAAGCATGGGGGTGGAAACATCATGCTTTGGGGCTGTTTTTCTGCAAAGGGACCAGGACGACTGATCCGTGTAAAGGAAAGAATGAATGGGGCCATGTATCGTGAGATTTTGAGTGAAAACCTCCTTCCATCAGCAAGGGCATTGAAGATGAAACGTGGCTGGGTCTTTCAGCATGACAATGATCCCAAACACACCGCCCGGGCAACGAAGGAGTGGCTTCGTAAGAAGCATTTCAAGGTCCTGGAGTGGCCTAGCCAGTCTCCAGATCTCAACCCCATAGAAAATCTTTGGAGGGAGTTGAAAGTCCGTGTTGCCCAGCGACAGCCCCAAAACATCACTGCTCTAGAGGAGATCTGCATGGAGGAATGGGCCAAAATACCAGCAACAGTGTGTGAAAACCTTGTGAAGACTTACAGAAAACGTTTGACCTGTGTCATTGCCAACAAAGGGTATATAACAAAGTATTGAGAAACTTTTGTTATTGACCAAATACTTATTTTCCACCATAATTTGCAAATAAATTCATAAAAAATCCTACAATGTGATTTTCTGGAGAAAATAAATCTCATTTTGTCTGTCATAGTTGACGTGTACCTATGGTGAAAATTACAGGCCTCTCTCATCTTTTTAAGTGGGAGAACTTGCACAATTGGTGGCTGACTAAATACTTTTTTTCCCCACTGTATGTGAAAACTGAAATGGTATTTTCATTCCTTTTCAGTAGACACTCTTATCCAGAGCTTATCCTTACAGTAGTGAGTGGATACATTGTCATACTGTTTTGCACTGGTCCCTCGTGGGAATCGAACCCACAACCCTAGCATTGCAAGCACCATGCTCTACTAACTGAGCCACACCATCACATCACATCGTCACAAACCATTTGATGTCTCAATGTACTCAATTACTGTATTGTGGATTGTTTTTCTTCATGGTGATGGAAAGTCTACAGGTACAAACCTAGATGACCAGTCTATGTACAATACAGTAATGTACATTTACATTAAGTGGTTTGTAAGGAGGGTAAATTAATGCTGCACAAAAAGTGGTTGTTTTCCATGTTATTTCATCAAGAAAAATATTTTATTTGATGTGGATGTTTTGTATCTTTGCCCATAACTTTGTACCTTTTGATGTAAATGTTTGAGGACAGGGTTTTGTTCTTTCTGGATTCCATTAGAATGACAATCGCAGAGAAAGGGACAGGGCAACAACTCTTACAATTCCAACTATTGAATCCTGCAAGATACTGTTCTTAATTATAAAACTACCTTTTTTGCCAAAGCAGAGATGCTGAAAATGTTTTATGCCTGTCCTACAGCCATCTATATTGGTCCGCTAATACTAGTACAGGCCCAGTGCACTACTTTTGTAAATAAATATACACATTTATTGTTTTTATTTCCCCCCGATTTTTCAGTGGGTGCTGCAGCACCCTCAGCACCCCTTCTTCCCACGGCTATGGAGGAAGGGTTTGGGCACGGTACAGGAAGGGATTAATTTAGACTGAAAATACTCACTATTGTCTGTGTGTACTCTTGAAGCTTCTGGTCATCGTAGTGTCTGTTGGCTTTCTTCAGCAGGTCTGAGAGGAATCCCTGTGGAGGTGAGAAAAGTGAGTAAACTATAATCCCCTAATAGTTTAAAAGAAATCCTATGATCTTAGAGAGTCTGGCTCGTCTATACGTTAGCGCTGAGGCCCCAGTTATTGCTTTCCGTCAGTCATGTAAGTATTGGCTTACGCAGAATTGGAAGTGTCACATACATTCTCAGATCCTTCATTGACAGAAAGGGCCATTCTATCTATCACTACCAGCCTGTGTTACAGTAACATCCTGCAGTTCCCTGCAGATAAGACAGCAGAAAACGCTTTAGAAATTAATCAGTGTCAGACAACAGCATAATGGGTGGTATTACAAGTCAAGATTTGTATAGTGTCTTTGTCTGACAGCCGTTGAGACAAGAGAAATATGCATAGTCCCCATTTGCCTCACTGCATCAACACAACAACTATACCTGCAAGTTTTTGGGTGTTGGTTTCTAAAGCTTCATTTACATTGTAAAGTATAATAATGCATCTCCTTGTCATCTTATAGCTGGATCGAATGACAAGGAGAGTTAGGAGACAACTATTGACTATGGTTGGAGCTCTACCATAGTTTGTAAAAGGACATACTGTAAACATGTCTTACATTGATGGTTAACAAGTGAGGAACCATACCTTTAGTTCATTAGCTTCAATGTACCCACTGCGATCTGTATCGTATCGTCGCCAAGCCTACATATGCAAACACAAAGTCACACACATTAGAAATGAAACAATAGACACACAGCCAATCACTTGCTCCGACAGTAGTACCAATCACATTGTAAATGAGCCATCTCATTCCTCCACTCACACTCAAACACCCCCATATCCAATGTCCTTTAACACCAAAGCAATCGAAATGGATTGTATTAATGGGATTGCATGTGACGTTCATGAATTACTCTCTGGAGGGACAGAGATCACTTTCAAAAGGAGAGGAAGAGCACCAAAAAATCCTATCCAATTTATGTGGCTGGTAATTGTTAGTTGTTTCTTCCCGTTATCACACTTGGGTCTTCATTATACTTTCCAGATTTCTTTCCTATCTCCCACACATTGTGAGAGGGCAAGGAGAGAGAAATGCATTTTAATTAATGTTTTAATCTAGCAGCTGTCCCTGTTTCCAGAAAGGGCTCTTATCAAAGATAGATGCCCTCCCTCTCCAGGTCTGTTGAGAATTACAGCCTCACATCTATAATATATGATTCTGAAAATAGAAGTTTGTACTTCCTCATTCGATCCCTTTAAAAGTCTTTGTTACCACACCGGGTGATTAAAAAGCCTAATTTTCTCTTTCTCGTTTAATTCTTCCTGCCCTTGACATAATAGGAGTGCAGTGGGTGACTGGATGGTCCCTCCTGGTATCACTGATAATCAAACTCTTTCCATTTACACTGTATGAGAACTAATCTGACAGAGCTGTCAAGAGTCTCTGGAATTTCATCTCCTCTACCAGTGAGTGATTGTGGCTTTTCTCTTGGCAGAGGACACATGACAGAGAAAAATAACCTTTGAGTATGACTTTTTTTTACATTGAAACTTTTCTCTCAAATGTTGTATTACTTTCAGTGCAATTCCCTAATATGATTTGGGTATGATTTGGGCTGGGCAACGATTCCAAAATGTGGATTGTTGTGGGTTTTAATTGCTTTGTTTAATTGTTGTTTTTCATTCTGCTTTATTACAGTAGCTCTGTATTTCCAATCCCACCAACACACATTATAAATAGCCTGTACGAGTCTTCACATTCTTACTCAAACCAAATTAATACTCAAACCATCTATTTTCACCACTTACCGCCATGAACTCAGAACTGGATCCCACAAACTCTCTGAAGCAAAGCAGGAAGTTCTCCTCTGTGGGCAAAATCTGAGCCAGCTGGAGAAGAAGAGAAAGAGAGAGATTAATTAGGGAGAAAAAAGATAACCTTTGCTTCTCTGTGTTTGATAGTGTGAAAAATACTGTGTTTGATAATAGAATCTTATCTCTTAGACGAAGATTACTTGAATGAAGCATAGATCATCGATTCATCAACAGTTTCAGAACACATCTACCATAATAGTGTCTGATTATTTCTGCATTGATATGCAAACTGCCTGAGATCACTGGTAATACTTCTCACTAGCATAATCAAATCCTCATTGATCTGAAAAGGAAAAAATGTCAGCTCACCTCTGACATCTCAATTCTCCCATCTGCGTTCTTGTCAAACTTCTGCATAAACTCCTTCATCTTCTCTCTGAAAGTGGAGTTTGATGGGTCCTATAACACATGCACAAATACACGCAAATATCAGTTTGTCATGACACAAACATCAGTAAAGATCTTTTTTTTTTACGCAAACCATCCTCTCGTGTTATAGGACTGTGGTCACGCACATTGTTGTGACAGAGCTAGTTTTAGATTTTAGTGGTTGCTACACTGGGCAGACTGAGAGATTGTTTCTCTAAAACAGACAAGCGTCTTCTCCCCAGCTAAAGGGCTCGTCATCTTCTAGTCACAGACTTTATGCAGCTACTGGGAGATTATATGTAACATGATTACTGAAGCTCTCTGATTCCTGTGTTGTACACACACGAGATGTGGTGACAGAAAGATTATTGCACTGACTCCTCCCAAGAAAGAGAATATTTTCCATCTGTGGGAGCACTCTCTGGAGAACTTTGTTGTTTTGATGTTGCTTAAATAATTAATTAGCTCTTGGTTGGACAAATCAGTTGCCTTTTAATTACTGCCAGTCCTTGACAGACTGGACAGCTTATAGACATGAGTTCATATCTCTAGGGCTTGTTCCGGAACTCAATGAACAACCTACCAGAATAGGCTACAACCTTGATTAGTGAGGAGATGCCAACATATGACTGTTGGATTAAAGAACAAACAAAATACTACCTTTACTATTGTCAGTAAAAGTTGGAAAGTTGGTGGTAGAATTACTTTGTACCTTTGCCTGTTAGCCTGTTAAAGTAAACTCACATTACACCAATTACTATGTCCAATATTTGTTTGCATGAGGTTGTACTCCTTTGGTTTTACCTAATAAAATCCAAAACATATTTACTGTTGTAATTAAAGACCAGAGCTATGACACTTTCCTTGAAAGTGGTCAGTCAATCCAGCATTACAGTATATCTGCTGTAGCATACAGTAATATATCCCTATAGAAATAATGTTACAAAATGGTATTGGATTCAGTACTGTAAAAAATTCCACATAGACCCATCAGAGACAGAATAGGCCTGAGACGTACAGTACGTAATGTATGTGGGCAGTAGTTATGTAAACAGAGATACTGTATAAACATTGCTATGACATGTTTGATTGAATTGAGCCCTTAGTCAAGGCCCAGGGATCATTCCCTTACCACTCCGGTCCCTCTCCGTGCAATCTCCAACTCCCTGAAGAAGTTCTCCAGTTCCTTGCCCTCAATGTAGCCATTGCCTGCAGCAGAGAAAACAGGGATTTGACAAATCAGCCCAATACTATCTATCATACAGGCAGTGACTGTGAAGCATCAAAGATCCCTCTGTAATGTATAGTAGTACCACTGTGAAAGTGTGATTCTTGAGAAGTGAGATTGTACAAATTTGATAGCAAATTAGGCCAATGCGTCCCTGTTTTACAGTAATACTCCAGAACTACGTTTATCTTGCTTGCTTGCTGGCTGATTGGATGGCTGGCTCAATGACTGACATAATAACTAACTAATTTGTTGTCCAGATGGTTAGCATGCTGCGAGGCTGGCTCTGGCTGACGTGATTTGTGAGCTTGCACTCAAACGTTGGAAACTGCTTAATTAAATCCCTTGATTGGGGTCTCCCAGTCTTGAAATGCACTGTTACTCTCTCTTTCTCTCTCTCCATCTCCCTCTAATTGAGGCCTCCAAAGCCTTTTAAGTCCAGTTATTTGAAAAGACAATGGGGAAATCTCTGCCTGGCAAGACAGTGTACGAAATCAATGCAGGAATCCCAACTTCAAATAAATGTGCCTAGTTGCACCCTTGCCAGGATTATTTGGATGTCTATAAATAATGGTGAAGGAAATGATAGAGCTTTAAACTTAATGTTGCTAAATCGAGGGAGACCAGTGAGATGGTTATTATAGTGGCTTTTGACAAATATCAACTATGCCTTTCCTATCAGCTTCACGATTGAAATGTCTTGCAAATGCCTGTGTATTAATTTGCCTGTGGATCCTAGTGACATTTGCATGGACCTGAGTACCGAAAGTCTCGGGGAAGCACTCAGTTTTATATTTACCAGAAGAACAAGTACATATCATTATGAACAAAGCAAATTTGCTTTTGATTACACCGAAAACATAAATTGCTCTATATAGAGCGGATATGATTCTAGCAATATCATCATAATGCACTTTTATTTTATTGTCTCTTTATTTTATTGACATGTATACATTTTTATAATAGCTTTACATATGATTTACTTTATCATTACATGTTAGTATGACCAATATGATCCAGTGGTTTTATATGCTCATTGTCTATGAACTTTGTATGAACTTTGTATATGTGTTAATAAATCAAAAACAAGCTGAAGGTGTGCATGTATATTGCAGAGTATGCTGTGTATGATGATGTGATATACACTAGACCAAAGTAGCCTATGTACTGCAGTGTCCCATTATTTTTCAATTATCTACTCATTTACTTTTTTTCTATTTCATTGGAGAATTGCCAATAACAAATGAATACTGCTTATTTATCTAAACAGTTGTGGCAATAGAATGTGGCCAATTGTATTGGTTTATGTCCCACTTTGTGGTCACAGACATTAGCCATCTCCAACATTATCTGATATAAGCTACCTATTTATTCTTAAATGTAAAGGTATCCCTCAGAAGGTGACAACTTATGAGTAGCATACTGTCATGCAATCAGAATGCAATATGTGACTTGTTTTAGGCACATTTGACCTCTATGGCCTATCATCTCATTATGATCTTGGGTTAGCCTATACCATCATTCATTTTGAGTCATTTTTGACACATAATTATATTCTAGGCTTATGTGAATAACAAATGCTGATAAACATTGGCAATCATTATGGTGTTATTATTATTTATCTCATACCCCAAAAAAGTGATGAACTGTTAAAACAAATACCAGCTGGTTGATAACCTCTTCCCCACAAGACAGGGAAAAGCTACAATACTATAATACATTATCAGGGGACCACAACATGATCATGCCAAGTCTTGCAATGCATTATAACTGCATCATAAATTATGCATTACTGAAATGTCAATATCAGACAGACATTAGTCGGGTATCTCTCTGTGTGTTCTCTATAGCAAAATGTTCAGCAACATTGTTGATGGGTCTAATCATTTCAGCACGATGGACAGCGGCAAAATCGGTAGGCCAATCGCATGATCTGATGTTCTGGCCTAGCCTACTTTGGTTATGCCTACTTGCACCAGACCAGCAATTCACTGAGTACCATGTCCATATCCCTATGTCATGTTGTCTTTGCAGAAAATGCTCAATCCATAGAGACAGCACAGTATAGGCCCTATAGGGTGGACCAACAGCACCAATCCCTGTTTGTGCTCAGATAACTAAACACCCAGAGGGAACTAGTACTGTAATCCGAGAGACTATTCACGCTTCGAGGATTATCATTCCGCTTCAACAAATGGCCGGGACGGAATGTGCAGTAACACAATCAATAGGGGAAACCGATTATGCCCAGAGGATGCCCAGGAATAATACGCTTGGAGGGGCGTGGGCTCGTGCGCTTGAATTGAGCCGACAACTCATCTGTATAGTGAATTACATTAATATAATACTGTTGGATTAAACTTTTATTTGTGACGAACTGTAGGAATTCGGTTGACAAACTCCCTCCTCTTTTCATACATTTAGTTACATTTTAGACGCACCTTTTTAAAGCAGGATTCCAACCATCAGTTATGATGCCTATGGAAACTCTTGAGTCTGTCCTGACATCATCCAGATGTTTTTCTTTTGTTTAATCGTGCTTTATAAAACAATACAGTGGAATAATATGATTACTGTATTTAAGCATTCAGTTAAGTTAGTGAAGCCAAATTTTTTAGAGGCCTATACAAAAAAGGCACTTATTGTGTGGTTAGGCTACATACACGTTTTAAATGGACGACAGTGTGGCACACGCCCATCCCTCCTTTAGCGCACGGTGCACTGAGGTATAGCCTAGACTTCTGATGCGTTTTGATCGATAGGCTGATATACATTGTAATACTGATGTATTAGATTTATCTGATTGGGTTCTTCTAGTAACTGAATAAAAGTCATGCATCCATACAATCAACCTTTTTAAATCAAATATTGCATTGATCAATTAATACACAGGTAGTCTATTCTAACCTTTCTAAGGATACAGTATTTAGTGCCCACAATTAATTACATTTAAAAAGTGTATTTTTTTATCAATAAATCAAACAGAAACCTCAGCAGTAACACCAGGAGTTATCCAGTTGCTTTTCTAACTGCCAAGAAAGTAAATGCACTAGAATGCTTATACAGCATTTTTTGTCCAACACTTCTTGTCTTGTCCACACAAAATGAAACAAAAAAATCACAATTCAAAACATCCAGCATTTTATTGCCTACGCTTTTTCCATCATGACCAAAAGTTAATTTCAGTTATGATAAACAACACTTTTTAGACAGAGCTATCCCAATATCCAACATGTTAGCTTACATTTGTGTCTGCATTTGAAACAATGCCTCGTTCAAAAAAGTGCTGCGTAAAATTCAAGGTAACATTTTGGATAACGTTGTGCTCCGGTACTGACCGTCGGTATCGAAATGGTTCCAGATGTCGATGAACTGGGTGGCGCTCAATTCCGCCAGATGAAGGTGAGGAGGCTGCTGTGGTTTGTTTGCCATGTTCTCAACGACTTTTCCTCCTGTGCGCTAGAATATCCCGTGCGAACTTTTTATCTGTAGGACCACAATCCACACTGTAACCCCCCTGCGTGTTGCCGGAGCTTTTAAACCAAAGCAGAGACTGCAGTTCCCATATAGCCACGCAGGTGGCGCAGTGACACCAATATCAACGCCCTCACGCATCCATTCGTCTGCGTTCGCCACCTGATGCGAGGAATCGCGCATGGCACTATTCCATGCGGAGAGGGATGTTCAATAGTCCGAATGCATCCAAAGAACATAAATGGACTGAACCGTCCGTTGCTGTTCAGGTTTGAGCTCTGCCATCAAGAACCAGATTTCTAGGCTATGTGGCTTGAATTATGTAAATCACATTGAGATGCGCAGGAATTGTCTAGCTCCATGGCAGAAACTTCCCGTGTCATTTCCTTCCTTTATTTTCACTGTCAATTTGCATTCATGTAGAAGATGGGGATGGATTGGCATTGGATAGAGTGTTAATCCTAACTGTGTTTAAGTGTGTTCAATGGACTGCATGGTCACCTCTTAGATGTGTTTACAATCACAGTAAGAGGCACTGGTCCCTAAGGAATTTCCCAAAGGCTTGGGTTAATTATCCTTTAGCGTTCATGCATTGAGAGCAGCTCAGTCAGGAGAACCAGAGCCCAGGGAGGAGTCATGCCTGTGCCCTGGGACTGAGGACGCACAGCAGTAATTACTATAGTCCTGCTGCTGCACAGCCACTGCACTGCATAGAGCTGCTGCATGCACAACTCACTCAGCTTTAATGAATGCCAATTACTAGGGCTTCAGTGAAATGATTCAACCAACGCCAGATTAATTAGAAATCCACACTCTAATCACATTTTATACAGCCCTAGAGGAATCTGTGATTAGGCTGCATTTCTTTGAGGACCAGAACATCCAACCAACATTGCAATCATGAAAAGGCATTTTCCATGCAACTTATAACATACACTACATTACCAAAAGTATGTGGACACCTGCTCGTCGAACATCTCATTCCAAAATTATGGGCATTAATATGGAGTAGGTCCCCCTTTGCTGCTATAACAGCCTCCACTCTTCTGGGAAGGCTTTCCACTAGATGTTGGAACATTGCTGCGGGACCTTGCTTCCATTCAGCCACAAGAGCATTAGTGAGGTCGGTCACTGAAGTTGGGCGATTAGGCCTGGCTCGCAGTCAGCGTTCCAATTGATCCCAAAGGTGTTTGATGGGGTTGAGGTCAGGGCTCTGTGCATGCCAGTCAAGTTCTTCCACACCGATCTCGACAAACCATTTCTGTATGGAGCTCGCTTTTTGCAAGGGGGCATTGTCATGCTGAAACAGGAAAGGGCCTTCCCCAAACTGTTGCCACAAAATTGGAAGCACAGAATCGTCTAGAATGTCATTGTATGCTGTAGTGTTAAGATTTCCCTTCACTGGAACTAAGGAGCCTAGCCCGAACCATGAAAAACAGCCCCAGACCATTATTCCTACTCCACCAAACTTGACAGTTGGCACTATGCATTGGGGCAGGTAGCGTTCTCCTGGCATCCGCCAAACCCAGATTCAGCTGTCGGACTGCCAGATGGTGAAGCGTGATTCATCACTCCGGAGAAGGCGTTTCTACTGCTCCAGAGTCCAACTCCAGCCGTTGCTTGGCATTGCGCATGGTGATCTTAGGCTTGTGTGCGGCTGCTCGGCCATGTAGCTCCCGACAAACAGTTTTTGTGCTGACGTTGCTTCCAGAGGCAGTTTGGAACTCGGTAGTGAGTGTTTCAACCGAGGACAGACGATATTTATGCGCTATGCGCTTCAGCACTCGGCGTTTCCCATTCTGTGAACTTGTGTGGCCTACCACTTCACGGCTGAGCCAAAGTTGCTCCTAGACGTTTCCACTTCAAAATAACAGTACTTACAGTTGACCAGGGCAGCTCTAGCAGGACAGAAATTTGACGAACTGACTCGTTGGAAAGGGGGCATCCTATGACAGTGCCACGTTGAAAGTCACTGAGCTCTTCAGTAAGGCCATTCTACTGCCAATGTTTGTCTATGGAGATTGAATGGCTGTCTGCTCGATTTTATACACCTGTCAGCAACGGGTGTGGCTGAAATAGCCGAGTCCACTCATTTGAAGGGGTGTCCACATACTTTTGTATATGTAGTGTACTTGCTGTGTTTGGACATGTCAAGGGTAATGATATTCCTGATTTAGCGTTTCTCTATTGGATTTATACAATCTTCTCAGTCATGCTCAACTCTCCTTGGACGTGCAGATGGAGTTTCAATGGTCAATAATGTAACAATGATGAATGCCACCTGTAGGAAGCTCAGAAATGAGGGCACACCCTGGTGTAAAAATGTGGATTTCTACTACAGGAGAAGCTACTGGCTACAGCTTAGAGGTGGGCTTTAGTCCAAGTGTCTGTCTGGACTGAGCTGCCCTGGCCTTGGGGCACAACACCTCAAAATGATCCTCTGTGAAAATTGTAAATTCCCTCAGTTATTGAGGAAATATGTCTTGTAAATTGATGTATCCACGACCTGGCAGTGTCACACTTCCCCTTGTCTCCTCATGACATACTGTAGTCCTCCTCTCAAGGCCAATGGCGAGTTTGGGACTACGCTGGCTCTGAGACTGGCTCTGTGTTCTGACACTGACCAGGGTGGAACAGTGCAACAGACATCTTTTGGATGTCATAAAGGGCTCAGTAACCCATACAACTTTGTATGGAAAGTCAGCTAACATAATTTGAAATGTGTGGTCAGCTAATATGATCTGCAATTGACAGTCAGACAATACCATCTGGACAGTTGTCACCTGAATCTTGGCACAGTCCCATCCTCCATCAGATCCTATGCTGACAAGCCGGTTTGGGAACATTGAAAGCCTTTATTCAGCAGAGATGTCTCAGTCTATTTCCACCGCAGGTCTTTTCACCATGCAATCAATAGTCTCACTTCACGTTTATTGGCAAGACAGGGACAGATAGATCAGCATTCTGGAGATAAGAGCTGTCACAATGCAGAGAGGATTAAAGCGTTGACCTTAAGACAATAGCAATGGCTTTCTAGTCCTTCACCCCCTCCCCTTTTTCAGTTATCACTCTTGTTTTGTCTATTGAAGGAAGGTGGTCGTTTGTCCCCTTCATGAATTGATTGATGCACAAACAGCGAATAGCAATTGTTCATATAAATATTAAAACCGTGTCTGACTCATAATGTTGTATTCAATTGTGGGTTTCCCACCTCCGCTGCTCATGTATTTATCTTTCTTCCTTCCTGTCTACTAGTTTGTGATTTTAATGAACAAATAAAGATAAACTTAAGCAAACTTTTAAAAGAGTGTGTGTTGTTCCACTGTGCACTGTTGTGTGCCGGTGGGAATCTCCCAAACTGCTTTTGGAAATGAATACTTTAAAATCCCTCTCTTATTATGACACTCTCTTTTTACAGGCTTTCTCCCTCTGGTAGCTTAGAAGATTTGAGCCAAGAGAGTGGGGAAATAAAAAAAGGCTCTCCATCAACAGTGGGATTGCACTGCACTGATTACACCAAAATGAAAAAGATCAAAACAACAGGATGGAGGAGGGGAATGTGTGAGTGTGTTGTTAAGAGATATCTGGGTAGGATACAGGGAGAGCGTGCCTCGTGATCTAAAAATGAATATATATATATTTTTTTTAATGGTGTGTGTTTATATAGAGTAGAAAGACCACACAACTAGTATCACATTCGTCAATCTTTACCTCGATTTCTTGTGTGTGTGATTTACAAGTTTAGTGGCTCATATGGGTTTACTCTTAACTGAAATCAGTCATCCACATAGAGACCTCGGAAAGAAGAGTGCCCCTGAAACAGGAAATATGAGGCCTGTGAGAACATTAACGCAAAGTGCCATGAATTCATATTGAGCTAAAATGGAATTGGGATCTCTAGGATGATTTAGCAGTTGGTGTTTGAGCAATAGGGGGGAAAAGCTGCAAAAAGGGAAGGAAAATGAGCCTGGAAAAGAGAAAGAGGGAAAAGATAGGAAGAAACACTAAAACAATCTCTGATATCTGACCCAAGATGGAAGAAAGTGTACAATGCATGATTACCACAATGTATCTAGCTAACTCACTGAGACATCATGACATCATGCAATGAACTATGAGATTGCCTCAATGTGCAGACCTCACTGCACACACAGCTTTGCATTATTTACACGTCTGCAAGTGGCTAACTTCATTACTGTGTTGTACAGGTGTTGGATCTTAATTTGATCACCCTGTTGCAGGAGAACCTTCCTTGTCTCATCGTTGCAACTCCCCAACAGGCTCGGGAGAGGCGAAGGTGGAGTCATGTATCCTCCGAAACATGACCCGCCTAACCACGCTCTTTAACACCCGCCAGCTTAACCCGGAAGCCAGCCGCAACAATATGTCAGAGGAAACACTGTTCAACTGGCGACAGCCTGCCCGCAATAAGGAGTCGCTAGGGCGCGATGTGCCAAGTAAAGCCCCTCCGGCCAAACCCTCCCCTAACCCGGACGACGCTGGGCCAATTTAGCACCGTCCTATGTGACTCCCGGCCACAGAATAACCCGGGTCTGTAGTAACGCCTCTAGCACTGCGATGCAGTGCCTTAGACCGCTGCGCCACTCGGGAGGCCCATGACAGGTGTGTTTTTTAATCTGACCTTTGCGTGGTGGTCAAATCGATTTGACCTATCTGGATCATAGGAATTCAGTAACGCTTATGTTGCCTCCATTTCAGGCAAGATGAAAATCATGTGTTGCTTGCTAAAGTCAGTTACATTTATCTTGGAGCATGTAGAGACAAATAACTACTTTGTAGATCGATACCAATTGCATGATGAGAAAACAAACAAATAAAGTAGTGTCACTCAAAACATGCATTACACACACTACACGCAAGCACACATACACATACACACACACACCTGCTTGTTTTTTTATTCAGTGTAGCGCTGTAATGTCCTCATGAATGTATCTTGGAGTGACTATTAATCTGTGTATTTAATAGAGAGTAAAGGGGGCCCTAGCCTGTTCTCCCTCCCTACTGCTTAAGCAGTTTACACAGGGCATCCTCTGATTCATTCATATTTCAGCACTGATTACAAGGGTGGTTCCTTGGCAATGGAGTCTGCAGATACTGCTGGTGATGCTAAGAGACAAAGGGAGAGCATTGTGTCATCATCTCCTAAATGATTTACTGGTCCACACGACATTGGTAGATTGTATTTGAAACATTGATGAACATGAAGTAGGCCTACATGATGGGTATCGCAATATCATATTTGATTAAGCATGTACTCTCAACAACAACTGTAATTGACAACATGTATCAGTAGAGTCTTCAAATGTCACGTCACTTTTTTTCACGCTCACTCTGGACAACACACTGTGTTTGACCTGAGCCATTTATAGACTGTGCATTTGACGATTCTACATTATGCACAACAATGAGCGGTTGTTATCGAGATTGCTACAGTGATGGGGTGAGCCAACAGTGTAGTATGTAATATTGTTCTTAAACCATTTGAGAAAGGTGTTTTTTTCTGCATTGTCTTTGTGTTCATTTTGTTGCATATTTGCAGTGGTAGATTATGCCATAAATAGAAACACCTTTGGAGATATTTCTCTATTTCTGGTGGCAGTCTGTGGGCTCACCGTGTTAATATTTCATCTCAGCTCCACTTCTACAGTGCGTTGGCAGAACTGTTGAATTATGTAGTGGATAGGGGATGGGAAAGATCCTTTTCATTCATCACATTTTGCAGCATATGTGTTTAGTTGTCGATGTGTTCATGTCTTGTCTTTAGGTATACAGTACTGTGACCCAGGTCTCTCGAAATACTGATTGGGAGGGGGAGTTGACATGGGGTGTGGAAGAGTATCCACCTTCTATTTTCCTCTCGTTTCAAAAGATTCCTCCTTTTATTGATCAACATCATTGATGATAATCCATTTCTTGCCCTTCTCAAACAAAGCATAACATTTCTTTACTGCTCTAGGAAGCACCTTAAAAATGGAATCCACACTAGGGGAAATAGTGCCACATCCGCCCCACGGCCGTTGTTATTGTTTTTGTTTTGTTGACTAAGCAGAGCTGGGGAGCGTCGTGCATCCTGGTAAAAAAAGATTGCAGTACATATGCTGCTGTTCTATTGTGCATGCAATGATGCCAGAGGGACATCATTTGTTGTTTGCAGTAACTTCTTTGTTGTTGTAATATCGCAAACGGACTTGGCTGTTTCACCATTAAGAATTACAGCTTTAAAAGACAGGACTCTGTTCTCTTCCCATATTGCTGGAGAGTCAATATGAACACAAACGATAGGTAATAAACCATTCCCTTCAAAGGATTTTCACTACCTGTAATCTCACACTAACATTGCTCCTGCACAAACACACAATTATGCAAGCATGCACTCACACAACCTTTAACTCAAGGTGCTCACAGTGCCGTCTATACAGTATGTGGCTTTCACAATAACATAGTACACAATTTTACAAGTGTAATTTGTTGGTTTTATTTGAAAACAATGTATTATATAAAAAATGCATTTGTTTTTAGGACTGAAATTACAGTAAAGAAGTTAATCTCCTACATACAGTGCATTACTACTCCTCAACTGTGACAAACATCTGAAATCAACAGTCTCCTTTATATGACTACGAAAATAAGTGGCCAAATATACACTGAGTGTAAAAAACATTCAGAACACTGCTCTAGACTGACCAGTTGAATCCAGGTGAAAGCTATGAGCCCTTATTGATGTCACTTGTTAAATACACTTCATCAGTGTAGATGGGGAGGATTAAAGAAGGATTTTTAAGCCTTCAGACAATTGGACATGGAATGTGTATGTGTGCCATTCAGAGGGTGAATGGGCGAAACAAAATATTTGAGTGCCTTTGAATGGAGTATGGTTGTAGGTGCCAGGCGCATCAGTTTGTGTCAAAAACTGCAACGCAGCTGGGTTTTTCACACGCAACAGTTTCCTGTATGTATCAAGAATGGTCCACCACCCAAAGGACATCCAGCCAACTTGACACAACTGTGGGAAGCATTGGAGTCAACATGGGCCAGCATCCCTGTGGAACGCTTTCGACACCTTGTAGCGTCCAAGTCCCGAAGAGGGCAAAAGGGGTTGCAACTCAATATTAGGAAGGTGTTCTTAATGTTTGTACACTCAGTGGCTTTTAAAAATGTTATACTTTTTATCACTCAGATAAATTTGATTATTCTTATAACCATGATTAGGTATGGCAATCTCTCCATCAAGGAGCTGTCTTCAATTAAAATAATTAACTCCGATTAAAATGGTGGAATTAAAGGTCCACCAATGAATATACATATAGTTAATTATTACTAATGAGTAACAACACAATGATTGTTGGTCCACGTGATATACAGACCATTGATTGGTCTTTCAGTGCTTGATCCCTTAATCACAATGATCATGAGAATCATTTGTACCTACTAGAATTTCCATTTACAGTACAGTATTAATGTACATAGTGCAGTACATTCATGAAGGCAAATTAGACATTTCTATGCAACAGTTGATGGTTTAGATGTATTATGGTCCTAAATATCTTACAGTTTGTTCAGTGTGATCGTTGATTGTTATGCATTGGTATGCATTTTCAAGTTTTTTTAAAGTAAGAGGAATATATTATTCTCATGTCTGTACTATCTCGGACGTGTACCTATGATGAAAATTACAGGCCTCTCTCATCTTTTTAAGTGGGAGAACTTGCACAATTGGTGGCTGACTAAATACTTTTTTTCCCCACTGTATGTTCCTGGGCTGTTTACACAGACAGACTGAGGCTGATCTACATCTTAGCTAGCAGGTTACTGACCAGCCTCTGTAGGTCCTGAGTACGCATGCGTGTGGTCTCCAGTACCTCCTCATGGTTGGCCTTCTCCTGGCTGTTGTAGTCTGTGACCACCTTGTTGGTGATGAGAGACAGGCCGAAGACACGGAGACCACAGTGACGGGCCACCACCACCTCAGGGACTGTACTCATACCTACAGAGCACAGACAGAGGATGAGAGAAGACAAGCATTGAGTTTGGTCATAGAGTTGATTTTCATCCAGACACTCATACCATTTCTGTAGAAGAAATGGACATGGCTATTGAGAGATTTGAAGGCCATGGTAAAAACCCAATGAACCATACTTACCCACAGCATCTGCGCCTAGTTTCTGGAGAGCTCTGCACTCAGCGATGGTCTCAAAGGTGGGACCTGCCAGCATGCAGTATACGCCTTGCTGGATGAAGGAGGAACAGCCCTGTTCCTCAGCAGTCTCTTTGGCCAGTCTAGAAAGGTCTTTGTCATAGGCGTCCGACATGCAGGGAAAACGGACTCCAAACCTGAAGCATTACATAAAGTCCTGTGTCATTTCAGAGGCCCTCGATGTCAGGTAAAGGACAAAGTACAATCCAAGGAGTCCACAAGGGTAAGACCCATGCCCTTTACTGTAATAAAATGCCAGTAATCAGGCTCCTTGTATGGGAAAATGTGGGAGGAGACCTCTGGGGAGCCTTTTACACAGAAGAGAGGAGCCCATCCTCCTCAGACAGAGGAAACATGCAACACAACCCTTCCTTCCAAAGATCAAAAGATTGCTATTCTAACCTTTCATCGTTGTGACCACACAGTGGATTTTGGCCTGCAAAGCCTGGCATGTTGATGTGATCCTTGACCAGCATGATGTCACCCACTTTAAAGTTGGGGTTCAGCCCCCCAGCAGCATTGGTGACGATCAAGGTCTCCACCCCCAGCAGGAAGAACACTCGCACCGGGTACGTCACCTGGAGAGAAAGAGGAACTAGAGATAAGGGATCAGTCAGTGCTGACATTTTTCAACAGCAAAACTGCACTGTTTTCATTATTACTAGGTGACTACACTATAATCACTATAGAGGTTGGAATCATTTTCACAAAAAGTAAATTGAAACCTTTATAGTCTTAATGCTTACAGTAGGTCAGGGTGCAGACAGATTATGTTTTAAGAGTGTCCCAAGATTTAGAGGTGAAAATTCAACTCACACTGTCAAAGGTTAACCCAAGTTGCCTGCTATGCTACTTTCACAGAGGTCAAAAGCTAACTAAAGACACTAACTGTGTTATTCTAACATAATGGGACTTCTTCATAAAAGTGCAAACTGTTGAAGTATCATTGCGGACTTCACTACTAGTTTGAAAGAATATAGTAGCTGCTTTTAAAAATAAATATCATCCCATAAGGTGTAAGGTTTATCATGGGATATACAAGCATTTCAATACACCTTTTCATTAAATATTAATCCAATGTAATGAGGATATGGCTCTGGTGGGTCGAGAGTGGAGCTCACCGTGGCAACGTCATAGCCCTCGTAGAAGTGGAAGCGGCCCTGCATGCAGACACACTGCTTCCCCTGCAGCTCCCCAAATACCAGCTGACTGGCATGTCCTTGTACTTCAGTGGTGCAACAAGAAAGACAGGAGGAGGATTTTTATAGAATTGCTGAATGTAAATATTTCAGTCAGGTCCCAAGGACAGGAAGCAGCAGCCACCATCGGGTGACTGTCTGGTTCTGGGTCACAGTGAAGGACTGGTGTTCTTACTTCAACTTTCAAAACATCCATGTAAACATTTCTTATCTAACATTAAATTATTAAATGCATAAGTTATCAATGACCATTTTAACTTCTATTGAGCTATTGAGCTGGATGATGTAATGATGCATGTACAAACTGAAGACAGCATGATGCTGTACAATTTCAGGTGGTAGAGTGCATGATAAGGATGGTGTCTGACCTGTGCTGTGGGGGAAGTGTGGGAGGTCCTTGTAGGGAAACACAGTCTTGTTGTCCAGCAGGTCAGCAAGACCACCGAGGCCAGAGCCACAGATAATGGCTACTTTAGGCCTCTGCTCAGTGTGGGACAGCAACCAATCAGCTGTCTCCCTGTAATCCTCATATTTGTAACTGAGGAAAGAAACAGATGGTAAGTTCATGTTATTCAGTATAATGTTACAATCTAAATCATAAAAAATAATATGTGTTTCTGCAGAGATAGACTACTATACACCTTTCATCTGAACACAACCAATGGGAACATTTGCTTTTTGATTATGCAAAACCTGTCAATTACATAAGGGTAATCTTAAAAAGTATTTTAGCAAATCCTACAGCTAGTAATAACAGAATCACAGACAAACACACCCCTTCACCCGCTCTCTTGGTACTGAATGTGTGTGTGTGTGCGTGTGTGTGTGAGAGAGAGTGTGTGTGTGGGGGGGGAGGGAGAGAGAGGGAGAGCTTATCTAATTGAATTAAACTGAATTCAACAAAATGTAATTAACTTCTACACATTTAAACTCTACAAGCATATCAAGTTGTATTGGCATTTGAGACATTATGGTTGTTGGCAAACTCATCAGGTGGACATGGTGAATGATTGCAAGTCCTGTCATTTAAAAGTAAGCATACACAGCTTTTATAAGTGACCATAAATCCAACGAGATCACTTGGTCTGGAGGCCAATCTAACAAACATTAGTTGCATAGAAAGCAGTTTGAGTTCTGTTGTTTTTAACAAAATAAAAACAGGCCATATTTACGTTTTGAACCAATAAATCGCCACAGAGTAAACAAAGTCCTGACCAAAGCAAACAGTGCGTCTTCCTCAATTTTCTTTGGGGGGTAATACAACCTGTTCAATATTAGCAATAAATCTCGTCACCATTAACGTTCATATCTGGCATGTTTAATTTGAAGTATTGAAGCTGCTTTTTATACTGGTAATTCAACCTTCTGCTCGCTGTAGTAAAATGGGGGGAGCTGTTACAGGACAGGAGCAGTGAACGAGTAAGACGCAGACGGATTGGCTGATTCCGGGGAAAGCGCAGCGATTCAAGGACGGAGCTGTCCGTGGTGCTACTGACAACTGCGGGATCAGCACTTTCCATTCAGGACGGTCCACGGGGCCACGCGACCGCACACTCCCTGAACCAGGCGCTCAATGAACACACACAATGGCCACTCATTGTGTATTTATATGCAGACACAACGCCGAGTCCCTTTCCTTTCAAATGAGCTGGCAAAAGTAGGGCCGCTTACAATGCTTCAATCAAATCAAATCAAATTGTATTTGTCACATGCGCCGAATACAACAGGTGTAGAAGCCTTTAACCAACAATGCAGTTTTAAGAAAAATAAGAGTTGAGAAAATATTTACTAAATAAACTAAAGTAAAAAAATTAAAATTAAAGAGTAAGAATAACATTTTGCATAGGGTTTGCATGAAAAGCAAGCATGTCTCTTTAAGTGTTACCCACGCCATCGTGTACCTACGTATGAGGATGTAGCCTAGTCACTAAAATGATAGGGAGATAAAAAGCTAAAATATTGTTCAATATTATTAACCTTATTTGAATAATATCGATTTTCGATATGTAGGCCTATAACAATTTGTATTGATATCTATCAGATAAATCAATATTACCAGAGAAGCACGATAATCTCTTGCCATAAACATTTGCAAATCTGCCCATTTCATGTAGTCTTATCCACTGAAACATTGTAGCCTATGACTGACTGACTGAAACTGGTGTTTTGAAATTGGGACCAGGGCCCGGTGTCCCAAAAGCATCTTAAGGCCAAGTTCATCGTTAGGACCTTCTTTTGAGAATCGTTAAATCTCCAAGCTTTTTCCCAAAACCATCGTTATTAACGTTGCACTTGAAAACGCTCGTAATCTAACGCCTGCCTCAAACTACTCGTAGAACAGCTAAATGCGTCGTTAATGCTTTTTTACCCTCCCGCTTCACCTTGTACACAGAAGATCTACGCTAAACATAGAATAACTGGTTTGCCCGTCTCTCTGTGACCGCAGATAACTTTAGGACAAAGTTAAATACAAATACAAAGCTGCCAATGTCTTTGCAATTGATACAAGCAAGCGACGTATGAAAACAAAACCGGGATTACCGCAATAAAATATAGCCTAAATTCAGTAGTCTATAGGCCTATTTCATTCATATTGAAATACGTTTCATGTTCAATTAATTGATTTATATTTTGCTACTTGTATGCTACAGTCTGTAATTTGTCTCAATACATATTTCATTAGTGTAGCCTAACATGTGTGCAATGATGTGCCAAATGATTTAGTGCATTTGTTATTGGGTAAGCATTAGAATAAGCCGCCTCAATATTTGCAGCCGTAGGTGGTAATATCTCTATTGGAGCTGATCCATCATCAGTATTGTGCAATAATTAGAATGTTAAGGAAAGATTTGAATGGAGAAAGCTGATCCGAGAGCAGCGCTCCCTTTCTTTCGATCCTATCAGTATCGATACTTGCTCCAACGACGCACAGCCGCTAAGACCGTTCTCTTTGCGTGATGTTTTGGGAAACGCATGTTACATCTTCCGCCATTGTAGGACATTTGCTATCGGGAAACCAGGACCAGAACATTCATGGGTTACTGTGCACTTCCAACCCCTGACACAGAAGAATTGATTAGCATATAACCCTGCCTAAATTGTTATAGGCTCTACTGTAGCCTACCATGAGGACAACCGTTCAACCAGAGTGCATTTCACCCCGATATAGGCTACACCGATATGTTATCTTACCTGCATGGGTTTGAGGATGAAATGTTCATTGCTGTTTGTTCGTCAGCTACTGAGTTTAACGACAAACGGTAATCGTAGGATGAGGTCAAGGCTGCGACGGACGGATGTGATGGTAGGGTGGCGTGACGGAGGAGGAGTCGTTAGATTTGCGGTTCCTTTGATAGGGCCTCGTTGTCCTAATCCAATTTTCGAACAGACTGGGCCCGGTTTCCCAAAGCATCTTAAAGCAAAGTTCATCGTAGGAGCATCGACATCGTTAAATCTCCGAGCTGTTTCCCAAAACCATCGTTAGTAAAGTTGCACTTGAAAACGCTCATTATTTAAAGAATGCCTGGTTAGATGCTTTTTTGCCTTTCCGCGTCAATTTATACACAGAAGATATCATCAAAACATATAATCAAGCTGTTTATCTGTCTCTCTGTGACCGCGGATAACTTGGGAACGAAGTTGACTGCAAATACAAAGTTGACGGTCTTTGCAATTGAACAAGCAAAGGATTTAAAAAAATGCTTAAAATTAAAACCGAGATGACTGCATTAAACAATAAATAGTCCTACAGTAGGTCTATAGGCTACATAGGCCTATATATTTAAATCATATTGAAAGAAATGTCATGTTCAGTCAATTGAGTTCTATTTGTAGGCTACACTGACTATTCTTTGCCTCAATATATTTCATGATGTGTAACAACATGTGCGCAATGATGTGCCAAATTAATCTGTGATTGAGTGCGTTATAGCATAAGCATTAGAATAAACCGCCTCAATATTTGCAGCCATTAGGTGATAATATCTCTATACGAGCTGAATCGTCGTCAGTATTGTGTAATAATTCTAATGTTAAGGTAAGATTTGAATGGAGAAAGGTGATCAGAGAGCAGCGATGCCTTTCTTTCGATCCTATCAGTAGGCGTATCGACACGTGTTCCAACAACTCACTTTGTGAACGTTCTTCGGCCGTTGTAGGAAAGATGCATAATTAAAACACTCGTAAGACTAAATAAAGTTCAATGATGGAACTTCCACCCGCGCAGCCGGAGTCTTGAGGAATGATAGTGGGCTTCACCACAAAAAAAGTATTTACTGAAATTGTGAAAATGCATGAAGGGGAACATTTGATGCTTAATATGTGTAGGCTACCTGAAACCATGCCTCCCCACACTGGAAATCCCCCTTTTAATTGTCATTTTCACACTCAGAGCAGATGTGTTGGGCCCAGATATGTAGGGTCTCACTGACATCATTTGAGTGTGGTTAAATGTCAGGTTTTGGTTTCATTTTGCCTACATTGAGAGAGATCCATTTTATCATCCCCAACAGTCACTCAGTTTATGGTAATGTTTGAAGGACTACTCAATTATTATTTTCTTACACATTTTAGAGCTCTCTCCAGTGCAAGAGTGCAACTTCTGGCAGGCTACTTCAAGGTCTTTCTTGGCCAAGGGCTTAATTCTGGTGCAGATATTGTCATGAGTCTGAGAGAACATTTAACCGTTTTAAAGCTAATTTCCTGTTAATCTACACATTTTGCCATGAGGAGGAAATAAAATGTTTGCAGTTTTAAAGTAACTGTCCAGTGAAAATCTCATTTTTAAAAGTTAATATTCTGTTAACTCATACCCAAATATTGTCATTGCCAAAGCATAAATTGGAGACAAAACACTTCAAAAACCTCACCTCAAACAGACTGTTTAAAAATGCTTGCTATTTCCTCATAGAGGAATGTAAAAAAGAATACATATATATTTTACATTTAAAAAATCATTTTCCTGCAATTCTACACAGTTTGACATGACTTTTTATGCCTCTGTTTTGATGGGTATTTTGAGGGGTAAATGCAGTGGCAACCCATCAGTTTTGAGCCCCACCTGTTTTGAGCCCCACCTGTTTTGCATGTTATTTTGGCATTAATTCATGTCACATATCAGTTTTCAAACAATGTAAAAAAAGGTTTAATTGAGTTAATAAAGCCTCATACAAACATGGTCTCTTTCTTGAGTTAGGCAGCTCCAAAATGTGTTTGGAATATAAAGAATGTAGGCTTTGGTAATCTTCTCTTGTTGCGCCGTGATTGGCTCAGTGTACTGTCACTCATGGGGACACCACGTCACCGCAGAATCTACAGGGAGAGCTAGGCAGTTCAAGCCCCCTTGGGTGCTGCCATAGATTTACATTAGAAGTGCCCAACCAAGAAGGCTGAAGATCATTGGCCACAGAAATGACGTCAAATCACGTTAAATGTACCGTAGCTTTGATTGGACTAATCATGTTACTTTCAAAATATTAAGACAAGCAGTCATCATCATGATCAGTCATGTCATGTTGACAATCTACTGGCAAATCCTTTTCAATCCTTATCATATGAAGATAAATTATAGATAAAAGGTATCGGTGCTCATCGGCCATTGGACATAAACATTACAAAACAAGTCGGAAATCGCAAATTCAACAATGAGTGGTTTTGAAGGAATCAGTGGCTAACTGCAAGCGTTGCAAAGCAATCACTATTTTGCTTCCCCTGCCTGCTATTTGGTTGAGAGGGCGTGTGGTCCAAGTCTGGTCCAGGGTTTAAGGATTTAAAACATCTGTCTGAAATGGTCTCTTTTCCAAGCTTAAAAGGATAAACATTCACTCGCAACAACATGGGCCAGAAAAGGTTGAATACATTGGCCATGCTGTCAATCCAGCATGACTTCTGCCGCGTTCAAAACAACTGGAAACTCGGAACTGGGAAATCTCAGACTTCAGTGAGTTCAAGACAACTAGGAACTTGGAAAAAACAAGCTCTGATTGGGAAAATAAGTTTTGAACGGTCATCCAACTCGGAATTCTAAGCCGGGAACTCGGGCCTCTTTCTAGAGCTCCGACCTGAAGCTCACCGACGTCATGATTCAACGTTGTTTTTTTCAGAGTTCCCAGTTGTCTTGAAAGCACCTTTTGATGACAAAATTTGCCCACAAGAAGGACTGCCCCACCTTCCTGTTCATGTGAGCACAGCACAACAACGGTGAGTCCAAAAATGTATTGTATGCTGCTGCATAAATTAGCTCATGTGCTTTTCTTCAAGAGTAGGGGATACTATTTAATGTTGTTGGGTCTGTAACCATGTTTGCCAGTGACAGTGAATTCCCATTCAAATATTTATTTTCAACAAAAAGTTAAGTAATTCCAGTTGCTATTGCGCAGGTTGTTTTGTTTGTGCAATGCGCTGTCTGTGAGCCGGTATATTATACTGAATGACGACACAGATAATATAGAGCTGGCTGGGTTTTCCATGCAGCGGCTGGACAGAGCAGCTACGTCTGGTAAGACGAGGGGCAGAGGTGTGTGTTTATTTGTCAATAACTGCTGGTGTGCAATATTAAGAATATAAAGAAGTCTTGAGGTATTGCTCGCCTGAGGTAGAGTATCTCATTATAAGCTGTAGACCACACTATCTACCAAGAGAGTTCTCATCTATATTATTCGTAGCCGTCTATTTACCACCACAAACCGATTCTGGCACTAAGACTGCACTCAATGAGCTGTATAAGGCCATAAGCAAACAAGAAAATGCTCATCCAGAAGTGGCTCTCCTAGTGGCCACGGACTTTAATGTATGCAAACTGAAAACCGTTTTTACCTTATTTCTACCAGCATGTCACATGTGCAACCAGAGGGGGAAAAAAACTCTAGACCACCTTTACTCCACACACAGAGACGCATGCAAAGCTCTCCCTCGCCCTCCATTTGGCAAATCTGACCATAATTCTATCCTCCTGATTCCTGCTTACAAGCAAAAACTAAAGCAGGAAGTACCAGTGACTCGCTCAATACGGAAGTGGTCAGATGACGTGGATGCTACGTTACAGGACTGCTAGCACAGACTGGAATATGTTCTGTGATTCATCCGATGGCATTGAGGAGTATACCACCTCAGTCATTGGCTTCATCAACAAGTGCATCGACGACATCGTCCCCACAGACATATCCAAACCAGAAGCCATGGATTACAGACAACATCCGCACAAAGCTAAAGGCTAGAGCTGCTGCTTTCAAGGAACTGGACACTAATTCGGACGCTTATAAGAAATCCCGCAATGCCCTCAGACGAATCATCAAACAGGCAAAGTGTCAATACAGGACTAAGATTGAATCCTACTATAGTCGGCTCTGACACTCGTCGGATGTGGCTGGGTTTGCAAACTATTATGGACTACAAAGGGAAACCCAGCCGCGAGCTGCCAAGTGACGCGAGCCTACCAGAAGAGCTAAATGCCTTTTATGCTTGCTTCGAGGCAAGAAACACTGAAGCATGCATGAGAGCATGAGCTGTTCCGGACAACTGTGTGATCACGCTCTCCGTAGCCGATGTGAGCAAGACCTTTAAACAGGTCAACATTCACAAGGCCGCGGGGCCAGATGGATTACCAGGGCATGTACTCAAAGCATGCGCAGACTTCACTGACATTTTCAACCTCTCCCTGACCTAGTCTGTAATACCTACATGTTTCAAGCAGACCACCATAGTCCCTGTGCCCAAGAATGCGAAGGTAACCTGCCTAAATGACTACCACCCCGTAGCACTCACGTCGGTAGCCATGAAGTGCTTTGAAAGGCAGGTCATGGCTCACATCAATACCATCATCCTGGAAACCCTAGACCCACTCCAATTCGCATCCCGCCCCAACAGATCCACAGATGACGCAATCTCAATCGCACTCCACACTGCTCTTTCCCACCTGGACAAAAGGAACACCTATGTGTGAATGCTGTTCATTGACTACAGCTCAGCGTTCAACACCATATTGCCCACAAAGCTCATCACTAAGCTAAGGACCCTGGGACTAAACACATCCCTCTGCAAATGGATCATGGACTCCCTGACGGGCCGCCCCCAGGTGGTAAGGGTAGGCAACAACACATCTGCCACGCTGATCCTCAACACCTGGGCCCCTCAGGGGTGCATGCTTAGCTTAGTCCCCTCCTGTATTCCCTGCTCACCCATGACGGCATGGCCAAGCACGACTCCAAAACCATCATTAAGTTTGCTGACGACATAACGGTGGTAGGCCTGATCACCGACAACGATGAGCCAGCCTATAGAGAGGAGGTCAGAGACCTGGCAGTGTGGTGCCAGGACAACAACCTCTCCCTCAATGTGAGCAAGACAAAGGAGCTGATCGTGGAATACAGGAAAAGGAGGGCCAAACAGGTCCCCATTAACATCGAACGGGCTGTAGTGGAGCGAGTCAAGAGTTTCAAGTTCCTTGGTGTCCACATCACCAACAAACTATCATGGTCCAAACACACCAAGACAGTCATGAAGAGGGCAAAACAACACCTTTTCCCCCTTAGGAGACTGAAAAGATTTGGCATGGGTCCCCAGATCCTCAAAAAGTTATACAGCTGCACCATCGAGAGCATCCTGACCGGTTGCATCACCGCCTGGTATGGCAACTGCTCAGCATCTGACCGTAAGGCGCTACAGAGGGTAGTGCGTACGGCCCAATACATCACTGGGGCCAAGCTTCCTGCCATCCAGGACCTATATACTAGGCGGTGTCAGAGGAAGGCCCAAAAAATTGTCAAAGACTCCAGTCACCCAAGTCATAGACTTTTCTCTCTGCTACCGCAGGGCAAGCGATACTGGAGCGCCTAGTCTAGGTCCATTAGGCTCCTTAACAGCTTCTACCCCCAAGCTATAAGACTGCTGAACAATTAATCAAATGGCCACCCAGACTATTTACGTTGCTGGTATTCACACTGTTGCTACTCGCTGTTTATTATCTATGCATAGTCACTTTACCCCTACCTACATGTACAAATTACCTCAACTAACCTGTACCCCCGCACATTGACTCGGTACCGGTACCCCCTGTATATAGCCTCGTTATTGTTATGTAATTTTAATTGTTACTTTTTATTTTATTTTTTACTTTATTTTTATTTATTAAATATTTTCTTAACTCTATTTCTTGAACTGCATTGTTGGTTAATGTCACGACTTCGGCCGAGGCTGCCTCCCCTCCTTCTTCGGCCAGCTTACTAACCACTGCCGCCCCAATCATCATCACCTTTGTCTTGTCTTGTCAGTCACACACACCTAGTCCTATTCCCCTCATTAGTCCGTGTATAAGTGTTCCCTCTGCCCCCTTGTCCTTGTGGGTGATTGTTATTTGTGAGAGTAGTGTAGCTCGGTGCAGCTACTCGTAACATTGTGTTGCCAGGGTAGATTTTCCCCTGTGCCTATGTATTATTGGATATCCGTTACAGTGTATTTGCCAGGGATGATAGTTTCCCCTGTGCCTGTTTCGTTGATCGCTATTTGAGCGCATTTGTGTGTCCACGAAGGAATAAACTCTGTATTCTGTGATTACCCTCCTGCGCCTGACTCCTTCCATCACACTCATCACAGTTAAGGGTTTGTAAGTAAGCATTTCACGGTAAGGTCTACACCTGTTGTATTTGGCTCACGTGACAAATACAATTTGATTTGTCTTTAAATTGGATCCTCGTGATTGTATTTTCCTTACTTTTTAGACCACATTGGCCTAATAAAATACTTAAAATGGTAGGCTAACCGCATCTCTCTCTCTCTCTCTCTTTCTCTCTCTCTCTGTGTGTGGTGACTTAAAGAAGAGTAAAGTTAAGGCCTCAACATCTTGCTGAATTTATCTGAGCGTACATCTATTTGAATTTCTGTCGTTGTCCATTTTGAAAGTGCTGAACGAATAGGCCTTCCTCGTCGCAGCTCGTTTGCTTATACTTAGAGCTAAGTGTTAATGATATAAGAACAAACATTATGAATTTAGTGAACATGAATGTAGTAATGTTTGTGTATGGTTCAAAAGTCTAAACTTATGTTGGCGTTTGTTATTATTTAAGGACAATGCGATTCTTATTGACTTACACAAATCTACAAGGAGTCAGTAGAGTTTAAGCAAGTCAGCCATATCAGCTAAGGTTTTAAAAAGTCAGTAAATGAGGCTGATTGAACTTTTTCACTGCCAGACGAGGCTCCGCTGATAGCCAGGTGTAGCGGTGGTAAGGATTCACTCCATGGTGCTGAAAGGAAAGCTCTGCTGTCGGGACAGCTTTATGTAGGCCCTACCAGTTTGTGGGAACCATTTGTCACCATTATAGTGCAATTAATGTATTGTTTAGGATTGTGTTGTTGCTTTACTGGAATGCATAAAAAAAGGTTTACATGCTAAAATCGCCACTAGGTATATGGAGGGGTATTTTGAAAACATAGTATAAATGGAAGGCCCACACCATTCCAACATAGAAAAGCTGCTTTTTAACATATTTAATGAAATTGTTTTGGAAGGAAAACTATTTAACTCACATTGTAATTATTAAAGGTAATATTTCATAAAAATCTGGAAAAACTGGACAGTTACTTTAAAGGTCGACTTGGGCAAAAACGCAAAAATAAAGTATTTAAACTGTATAACTGACTAATGCACTGTCATACCAGGTCATTTTTTATGCTTAAAAAACAAAACAATTGTTGAATAAAATATTTGGCTACAGAAGTGCCATTTCTTACCGTTCTCTACAGCTTCTTTCCAAAAATAAATCCTGTGAAATGACGTCAACACATACTGGAGGAGTTACTGTCTAGCTACAAGTGGCTAGCTTAGCTAATGAACTAGCTACATCAGTTGCGGCAAGCATGACCAAAATGACATATCGATGAACATTGAGAGGAGTTGGACCGTTTTTCGTGCCAAAGTCGACCATTAAAGCTAATTTCCTGCAATTCTACACATTTTGCCATTGCTTATGACGTGTTCATATGCTATCTAGGGGGGCCTATGTTTTTGGCCCTTGTCTTTCTCTCCCCCTGTGGATTCTGTTTCAAAGCGTCTGAGGACATTGTCTGGTAGTATTTGAGACATGGCACTGCCTTGTCAGGTTCTTCTGTTCTCCAGACACTATCCCTTTGTTTTAGGTCGGTGTGCGCGCAGACGAAAGACTTCGATGAGTTCCACGAAGGCGCAGCTTTTGTGCTAAAATATAATGCTTTGCAGCACTGTTTCAGTTTGAGGTAGTGTCTACCATAGATGTCTATCTGGAAAGCCAGTTCAAAAAGTCAGCAGAATTGCTAACTATAGGAAGATGTCAGGCATAAAGTGGAACATGGTTGAAAAAAGAAACACTGAAGTTTTTCTCTGTCAGGTTTCCCACCCTTTTTACTAATACATGGATAAGGGCTACACACACATTTTTTGGAAAATCCAATGACAGAAGATAAGCAGAGGGCACATAATAGTTGGTTATACAGTTGTTGTATAATAGTGCTAAAACGTAATGAACCTCCAGGAACCTCCAAACAGTCACCACTCGAGGAACAAGACTTACAAAACTCCAGCCAGAGCCAGACATATTTGTAAAAGGATCAAACTAATAGGATTTGTAGGCATGAAACGGAAAACAAATTCCCCTCCTGTCATCACTATTCTATTTCTACATTCCCTGTGAGACACCATGTTCCCCACAGTGGCATTCCCTCCCCTCCTGTCATGCCTTGTGCAAAGGCTGCATGGGCCGCCTCTGAAATACCAGACATTTCAATTAAAAACTGGAGCTTTATGGTCAGACTTCCAATGAGGGTGCGTACAGAGAATTCACTACAGTAGCTTTGGGATTACAGTAAATTACAGCTTGTTAAAAAATGATGACATGAAGAAATAGTTGCAATTTTTTTAAAACATGCTGCCTGCCTCTTTCGATATGAATTCAGTGTGTAATCTGGTATATCTCTCCATGATTATAATGTATTGTGAAACAATAACAATTAAATCCTTTTCAACCTCTACAACCTCTGCAAGACACATTGGGATGAATGAGAACAATTACCTAAACCTACAGAGCACTATAAGGGATAGTTGAAGGCCTTATGTGGGAACATGGTGGGAACCAACTGGGTTTGTAGGAATGACTTCATAAGAGTTTGTTGTAAATGAAAAGCATACATAATTATGGAACTCCCTAGTGCTAAATTGAAATGAGGAGAAGTTTGCTATTTCTATTTTTTAAAAACATGGTACAATATTCACATTTCTTAGGTCACTTTTGCTCAGTGGTGTAAAGTAAAAATACTTTAAAATACTACTTAAGTAGTTTTTGTTGTTGGTATCAATACTTTACTAGTTATATTTTTGACAACTTTTACTTCACTACATTCCTAAAGAAAATATGTACTTTTTACTCCCATACATTTTCCCTGACACCCAAAAGTAGGCCTACTCATGACATTTCGAATGCTCAGGCAGGACAGCAACGGTCCAATTCACGCACCTATTAATATAACACATTGTCATCCCTACTGCCTCTGATCTGGTGGACTCAACACAAATAGTACATTTGTAAATTATGAGTGTTGGAGTGTGCCATCGTGTTTGCTTAATATAAGGAATTTGATGTATAGCATTTAATTGTCCTTTTTACAATTGAGTACTTTTCCAACCACTGTACTAAGTTAATTTTAAACCAGATACTTTTAGACTTTTACTCAAATAATATTTTACTGGGTGACTTGCACTTGGGTTCATTTTTTATTAAGGTATCTTTACTTTTACTGAAGAATGACAATTTAGTACTTTTCCCACCACTGCTTTTGCTGTAGTCAATCCCCTACATTGTAATGTTGTAACTCAACCTGACATAAGATATCTTATCAATGAATGTGGGATCAGGGATTTAGGCCTAGACCCAGACGTATTATTTTTGATGATGCAGAATAAGCATGTGTATTTCCTGGTATCAGGGTCTTCTTCAGGTACAAAATGCTCTACTGCTCTATTATTCATTCTCCTCTACACGTTCTACTATGTATTGCGTACACATGCATACATCTCTACTGGGATAAATAAAATAACTGTTAAAGAAATAAAATACACAGTGTTTTTGATGGCAAACAGTATAAATATGCTTGCATCACATTTTATAGATTCATATCCCACATTTACTCAACATATTGTCTCCAGCAAGACTTTCTAACTTATTTCACTTGTAGTTTGAGTGCTATGCTGAAACATCAGAAATTAATGCATGCATACACTCTTAGAAAAAAAGGTGCTATCTAGAACCTAAAAGGGTTCTTCGGCTGGCCACGTAGGATAACCCTTTGAAGAACAGTTTTTGGTTCAAGGTAGAACCCTTTTGGTTCAAGGTAGAACCCTATTGGGTTCCATGTAGAACCCTTTCCCCAGGAAACCCAAAAGAGTTATATCTGGAACCATAAACAATTCTACCTGGAACCAAAAAGGGTTATCCTATAGGGACAGCAGAAGAACCCTTTTGGAACCCTTTTTTCTAAGAGTGTAGCCTGCTAATTAAGCCTAGTGAGATAGATCTAACATTTATCATATCTAGATACCCAAATACAATTATTTAATCTAATCATCTATTTTAATTCAATGATTTACTTCATGGGCTACATACTGTATTACAGTGCATTTGTAAAGTATTCTGACCCCTTGACTTTTTCCGCATATTGTTACATTACAGCCTTATTCTAAAATTGATTAAATCTACACACAATACCCCATAATGACAAAGCAAAAACAAGTTTTTCGATTTTTTTGCAAATGTATAAAAAATAAAAATCACCTCCCTGACCAAGGCCCTTCTCCCCCGATTGCTCAGTTTGGCCGGGCGGCCAGCTCTAGGAAGAGTCTTGGTGGTTCCAAACTTCTTCCATTTAAGAATGATGGAGGCCACTGTGTTCTTGGGGACATTCAATGTTGCAGAAATGTTTTAGTACCCTTCCCCAGATCTGTGCCTCGATTACAATCCTGTCTCGGAGCTCTACGAACAATTCCTTGGACCTCATGGATTGGTTTCTGGTCTGATATGCACTGTCAACCTTATATAGAATGGAGTGTGCCTTTCCAAATCATGTCCAATCAATTGAATTTACCACAGCTAGACTCCAATCAAGTTGTAAAAATATCTCAAGGATGATCAATGGAAACAGGATGCACCTGAGCTCAATTTCGAGTCTCATAGCAAAGGGTCTGAATACTTATATGAATACGTTTTTTCTGTTTTTTATTTCAAAGAAATGTGCAAACATTTCTAAAAAACCAATTTTTGCTTTGTCATTATGGGGTATTGTGTGTAGATTGATGAGGGGGAAAAAACATTTAAATCAATTTTAGAATATGGCTGTAAGTCAAGGGGTCTGAATACTTTCCGAATGAAACTAAGATAAATAATAAAAAGTATGATGGAGAAAAGCTTTGGAGTACTTTAAATGAAATTATGGGCAGGAATATGTGGTGTCTAAGCAATTTATGATTTTGCTGACTTTTGCAAATGGTGTGTTAGAGGAACTTGGCTCTGCTTGCGGAAACATCTGGAAAACATTATTATAGGGGCCCCTAAAACAGAGGAGAGTCTGCTATGTAGGAACCCTGGGATTGGTCTGTATGGGAAAACACCCATATTATGTTACATAGGGCATAGGATACAAATACCACAGTTGAGACAAAGGAGGACAGAACAACATATTATTTTTGGGTAATTGTTCTCCAGATGCCTGCATATGTCTGTAAACTTATGCTGAAATCTTGTGATATAAATAAACCTTTATAATCAGTACAGTACAGTGTAAGCGGACTCCTTGGTCTCACAGCAAAGATAAGCATTTTTCTTTATAAACAACAGAAATGGCGGCGAGGAACGTTTGGGACGTGATGCGTCTCTCCAGTGTTCCATTCACGTGCTGCGAAGTGACTCCCGCTCAAGACGCCGGCTCATAAGGTGAGATTTCTCACAATTTTGTGCGCTGGTTGGTTCGCTTGCTTATGGGTGTGTGCGCTGGAGAAATGTACCGTTTAAAAGACTTATGTGTGCAGATTTTGCTGTTATTTGCTGTGGGATGGGAGTCCGTTCTAAAAATTCTAAATTTGTTTGCGCTGGTAACAACGCAAACAAGGGGGGAGTGTCTATAACTATTGAAGAATAGAATGAAGGAATAAGGCCAAGGTAAATGTATACAAATTAGGCCATTGCGAATCTATGGAAGCCCTCTAACGAGGCGATCATTAGGATGGGCCGAAAATCCTAAAAACACGTTAGGTGTATTTAGGTGAGTCCCGGGGACTCGAGGTTGTGGTATATATATTTGGTTGCAAGTTACCGCTCAACATGTGGTTGTCGAATTATATGTTTGATGTGACCGTTCATCGAAATGTCCGCGAACTCGTGGTAGCAGAAATTTAGGAACAATGGAACTATACGGCGCAATGTAGGTAGAATACTACCTTAGAGGTCCATAGGAATGGGACAAGCCTCTTAAACTGTGTATGTATGTGTGTGTGTGGGAGAGAGAAAAATAATAAAATAAAGACGTCTCTGTTGGGTTTAAACTGTGTGTCGACTCATATTAGGATAAGATTTATGTTAGAGATATATACATATATATGTTTTGGTTGAGGATAGGGGTTTTTGTATTTATAAGGAAATACGTAAGTTAAGGTTTAAAAATCTTATGAGTCTTCGTTGGTGAGAACGTTAATAGTTGTTAACTGTATATATGAGCCCCCTGGAAGGATGTTAAGGTTAAAAAACGTATGAGTCTCTATAAAAAGAGAACGTTTACTAACTATTAGAATATCATGAGCCTACAGGAAGGAGTTTTTAATAGTGTATAGAGATGTTTTGTAATGGATAAGAAAATAACTATAAATCTGCAGATTAGGATAAAGAAAAGTTATGAAACTTCAAAGTAGGATTTGTGTTCAATGTTTTATGTGGTTTGTGAGCTCTGTTAAATGTTACTGTTTGCCTCATGAAGAACGGAGGTAAAGTTGGCGTGTCTACTTTCTGTTGTTTAGCGGGAGAGAGCTCCATCCACTCTGAAATCGTATTGGTGTATGAACTACGCATGCGCGTGATTTTATGACTTTAGAGTTATGTAGGGCAAATATGCCACTCCCCTGCCTGCACTGAGCTGCTGGGAGACGCAGACTCAGAGCAGACAAAGAGAGAGGAGAAAGATTTAGACACTAAAAGTGTATTCTGTTTGTTAAATCGGCTGTTGTTTAGCGATGAAACTGTTTTCTTGAGACCTATCGAATTGATAAACTAGAGATATGTTGACGGATTAAAAATAAATAAAATAAAATGTTCCTGAGTTAAGTTGTTTGCTTATTTCTTAGCGCGAATGTGAACGGGGGAGTATTGAATGGTTGAAATAACTCAGTGTGTGCATAAAATACTAAATTCTTGTCTGTCCTTTGTTATTCTGTCATATGAGAGACGAGAAGGAGGAGACAGAGAGAGAGCGGAAGTGCTGACGTGTACATCACGCGACAGGGTGTGCTGCAACGGATCCAGTCAAACTAAGGCCAGTACTGTTCTATTTACAAAACTTACCTTCCCATACAGGATATTTTGTGTGCCTAGCATATTTGATGTTGTGACAATTTGACAGGGACTTGGCAACAGACTGATCAATTGATGTAATTGCATATTGGAGTTTTTGTGAATAAGTTGGTTTGATTAGAGTGGTGTTGGGAATCGAGTACTGACATTATTCTGTAAAATTAAGGTCATTGGGTGCTTATTAAGCAATTGGTTTGTGAGTACTGTAGTGTTGCTGGATTATAGGTCTTTCTTTTTTGGATTGCTCTGAAGTTGACTACTTTCCTTTACTTTTCCTGATCGGATGTGGTAAGATTGCCACTAATTAATAAATTGGTAAAATAAGTGATTTAAAAAAAAAATTTATAAATATATTGATTGATTAATTAATTAATTAATTAATTAATTGTTTAATTGAAGAAGAAAAAAAAATATATATATACTTTTTATTAATAATTAAAAAGGGAGGGAACCATAACCTATATAGTCTAAAATAAGAAAATAATTCACAATAAAGGAATATAAAAGAGTTGTTACAATGGGGGAAAAGGACATCAAAACTATGAAAGTAATTACTCCTGTTGATATAGTACAAAATAGTAATCCTCTAGTTAATGGTATTGCAAGGTTATCTGGAAAATGGAATAAACGTTGGCCTGACATTGAACAACCATGGCCAGTGGAAGGGACTCTTAACCCTGACGTCATCAACATAATGAAAGTGCTTCTGTCAATTCATAAGGCAGATCAAAAGAAAGGGAAAAAAAGGGAACAACGTAAAGAAAAGAGACAAAGAGAGCTGGGTGTTCTTAAGCTGTTTGAAAATGAAGGACAAAAACTGATGAAAGATACCAACGATAAAAGAAACAAAGATATAGAGAAAATTGTAAAAGAAGTGAAGGTGATAGAAAAACTAATGACAGAAGTCAGTACACCTTTCTCACATACGGATTCAGCAAAAAGACCCCCACCTTATGAGAAAGAAGTAGAGTTTAAGGACGTCTATCCTCAGCTTCCAGTGATCATTCAGGAGGGTGATTATTGCATCAGAGATGAGGATGAACGAATAATAGAGAGAGGAAAAGCAGAAACGACCATAAAAATGAATCCAAACTCCAAAAGTAAGAAGAAAACGAGATGTCTGGAAACTAAGGGTGGAGTGAGGTTCAGGAGGATGGAACTTGAAGATGATGATGATGATGATCAGAGTGATTCAGAAGAGATCATGGGTGGATATGACCCTGTGATCAGACGGAGGTTGGCCAGAGCGGAAAGAAGGGGTGATGGATGTTTGAAGAAGAAGAACACAAGATATTCTAGTTCTGATGAAAGCGAAGATGAAGACAGCGATAAAGATTTGGAGATTAAAGGTGCTTCATATTCAAGAGGATTTTATCCTACAATGACTAGCACAGAAGAAATAGAAAGAGATATAGACCGATGCGTATCATGCCTGGATAAAGCGAATAATTTAGAAGAAGTAAGAGAACTGGAACAACAACTCAAGAAGCTGAAGATACAGAAGAAAAAACAGCTGAGAAAAGGACCCCAAGAATTTGAGAAAAAGTATACATTGAGGCCAAGGAAAGAGGGCACCAGTAAGAAGATGATGCCAGTGATCATTCGAGGACAAAACCTAGAATATAAGCCTTTGCAAAATACCGATATGTCAGATATACTTGAGAAGCTGCCTACTCTTCAAGATGGAGCCTATCCTTGGATTTCAAAATTGGAAGAAATTACGGTGGGAACACAGTCAGCCATAGGAGACATTAAGATACTTTTGGCTAATCTCCTTGGGATTCCAGATATGGAAGAAATATTTCAGAGAGCTGGACTCAATAGATATGTGGGGACTGCAGTGAACGACCCTGAATTGTTGGCTGCAAGTAGGAATCGTCTGTGGAGAGCACTGAAAGATAAGTTTCCAACAAATGTGCATCCTGACAACATTCTGATCGATCCTCTAGGACAACAAGAAAATCAGAGAGCCTTTGTGTCAAGAGTCCATCAAGTGTGGAGAAATATTACCGGAAATGATCCAGATGTGAGTCAAATTGAGCAGTCAATTTTGAGAGCTAAACTGCAGATGGGACTGCCCTCACCAGTAAGGAGCAAACTGGCAGAGGTGGTTGGACTTGGAAGCATGACAAAGGGCATCTATACAGATCATATAGCCCATCAAGTGGATCTGTACAGGAAAAAGGAACACAACCAGAAAGAACAGGACCAAGAAACTCTCAGAAAACGCAATCAAATACAACTGGTGGAGAATAAGAAGGAGAAGAAACAAGCTTTGGTTATGCAGAATCAGTGTGCACCAAATCAACAATCACTGCCACAGCTTCAACCGGACCAGTTCCAACCGCAATTGTACCAGCCACCAATAGCGGTACCAGTTGTTTCATATTCACAGCCAGTTTCTGGACAGACACAGAATTGGAGAGGAAGAGGACGAGAAGGCTTAGAAAGAGGAAGAGGAGGAAGATTTAAGCCATACTTCCAGCAATCTCCAGAAGTGTGTTATAGTTGTGGACAGGTTGGTCACTTTGCCCGTGAGTGCAATGGGCCAGGAGGAAACATCAGAGGGAATTTCAGAGGAAGATACAGGGGTCAGTCAAGATCATCTGGAGGACCGGTGAACCCCTATAGGGGCCCGGAGCAAGGATTCTAGGGGTGCCCAGAAGATCTGAAAGGGGGGTGTCAGCTGGTAGCAGGACCGGAAAAAGATCCAACAATTGAGGTGAAAATAAACAACTGACCATGGGAAGTGATGGTGAATAGCGGAACAGCTTTTATCTGTGTTCAGCCTGAAGAGGCTACACATCTCCCTATGTCCAATCAACTAATTAGGATAGGGATTTGAGGGAGTAAAACAGTTGATTACTCTTAAGGAACCAATTGAGCTCTGCTATAAAAATCAAAAAATTACAATACCCATACTGGTATCAGAACACACACCTATTGCATTGTTGGGAAGAGATGCATTGTGTAAGTTGAACTGTACAATAAGATGTACACCAGACGGCTGTCTGGTAGAAGTGCCAAAGGAAAAGGTTTACCAATTGTTGATGATGACAGAGATGGATTCGTCTTCAGTATTCTGGATTGGAAATCTCAGTGAAGATTCTTTAAAGAAGGCTAAGATTAGGAGAAAGATCACAAAGGAGTATGGTTTTTGGGCACCATATTTGCTTGAACAGATTGACTATATAATAGGAAGGTGCACAATCTGTCTGAAAAATAATGTTTACAGGGGGTGACTGTTATTCTTGGTTACATTCCTACACCAAGAGGGGAATAAGATTTCAAACTAAGCTAAAAGATGCTCAGTCGTTTGCCAAGTCTGTGTGTAAAGAAGTCATAAGCAGGTGGGGACTTCCCGATCACATATCCTAAAATGAGTGGGAAAGGAATTTGTGGATAAATCAGTGAAATGGTTTTTGAAAAAATTAAGAGAAAAGTCAGATTAAAAAGTTAGGAAAACTAGGGTTGAAGGAACTCTAGGACAGTCAGCTAAGCTTCAATGTAAGTGCACGAGAGAGAACAGTGGTGAAGGGAAATTTAGAGTTCAGTGGGAAGATAGATATGGCAGGAGTTTAGATCTGTTAGGAGCAGTTGCATTGAGAAAGTATGCGTTGCTGAATGATAAGAGAAGAATGAAGATTGAGGGTGATTGCAGTATCTATATTTACAATTCCCAGCAGGAAGATCAAGGTGATTATAAATGTATTTTTTATAATCAACAGTTTGAAAGTGAGGGATTAGAGTTGGGACTGAGAGTTAATGTAGTGACACTAGTGGTGATAGATGGAAATACAAGTAAAGAGTTCAAAGCTTTAGGGAGAATGGATGAATCAACAACAATGACATCAACACTTCAGCCTATTATAACAACAGTGAGAAGCAATTCAACTCTTTCAACATTGACAGTTATTAAAGCTATAAATGTATCACATTTGATTACAAGGGAGCCAATCGCTCCAGCACCAATTTTAGAGGAAAAGACTGTCATTAGGGTTAGGATGGGTGGTACAGCTCATCTTCCTTGTAGATGTGAGAGATGGAGTGGGGGTGGTGACGTTCCTCCCATATGGAGAGATAATTATGGAGAAGAAGTGTTGTTATCAGGACCAGAAGTAGAAGCTGTGCCCCTAGTCAAAGGAAGTATATTTTGTACAATGATATGAAGTGGAAGAGGGTTATGAGTGATTGCTCACTTATTTTGCGTAATGTTACATGGAAAGATCAGGGAGAATATATGTGTACTTATTTAGTGCAAGCATTAAAGTTTGTTCCGGCTAAGAATTATTGGTTAAAAGGCTATGTAACTCGTAAGGTGACGCTTATGATGGAAGATTTGAAGTCTGTTGAAGCTTCCACAGTCACCAAAGGAGTTCAGGAGAAGTATATTACAGTAGCCACTCCAACAGTAAATAATACACAGAGGATATCTGTAACTTTCCCACTAGAAATAGTTAAGAGTGTTAATACATCAACTAGAGCAACTATTTTAATAGCAACTTTGAAAGAGATTAATGGTACGACGGCAATAACAAATTTAGGAAATATGACACAGACACCAACAACAACTTTTCTGAAACTAAAGGATGTAGCAAGAGTGACTCAGGAGTTTATGATACGGATGGAGAGTGCTGTCAATGGTAGTAAGGATAGTGTTGAAATAGGATAGCAGATGGTAGTAGAGAATGATGTAGATTCATCTGAAATAGTGCAGAATACTCTCATGGAGGTACAGGATGAGTTCTTTGATTTTAATGGAAGACAAGAAGATACATCTGATCAATACCGCTCGTTAGGGAAGAGAGAAACTAACTGGAAGGCATATGGATTTGATTCTTCTGTTTTGCAAATTAAAGATGGATGGGCAGGTAGGAATCTTTGGTTCCAGCAGTTAACTCATTCTGTAAGATCAGTGAGGAATCTTGAGGGTCCATGTCTGTTGAGAATTCCAGCACCAGGCACATGGGTGTCTATCTTAGAGACGGTAGCTAAACCTCTATCAAGTACGTGTCAATCTTATGCTTTATCATGGCTGTTGTATCAGCAACAATCATTAACAGATAAAATAATGTCGTTGTCGAAACATTTGTTTAGGCCTAGGTTTAATTGTTCTTGGTTAAATGAATTACCCTATGTGAATTTGTTAGATGGGAAGGAAAATCAGTTAACAGCGATTCCTGAAGCATTGGAGGTGAAACCAGTGAGGGCTAAAATCTGTTTTTGTTCTAATAAAACATATGATGGAAAGGGTATGTTTATGGGAAATATCAGATTGTGATGATTATATGATGACTTTGGGTAAGCATGAACATAAGGTTAGTAATGAGAAATATAATGTAACTTTTTATGTTCCAGTTAGTAAGAAGAGCAGGACTTTGATGGTGAAAGATCAGCTTTTGCCTGGTAATGTGACTATTGGAAATTTTAGAGATATTTGGTGGGTTTGTGGTGATAAAGCGTATATATTCTTACCCTATGGATGGACAGGATGTTGTTACATGTCGACGTTGAAGCTTCCATATGAGGTTTTTACCATTAAAAGAGGGGAAGCACCGGACACAGATAAATCTGAGTCTAGGTTTGGAAATAGGGTGAAAAGGGACATGGCGGAATTTCATAGTCTGGAAGCCTACCATTGGAGGATACGTCTAGGAGAGAAGTGGGGACTGGGACTTTTTCCATGGTATGGTGTAACATTTTTGGCAGATCACATTGATAATATTACCTATACTTTGCAGGGTTTTGCAAATGAAACGATAAGAGGGTTTAACCTTCTGTCGAATACTCAAAGAAGTCACAGACTGACGCTGTTGAAACATGACATGGCTCTTGACTATATTTTAGCAAAACAAGGTGGCTTATGTTTGGCTATGAATTTGACGGGGGATGATTGTTATACTTTGATCCCAGATAGTTCCGATAATATCACTAGTGTTATAGATGCATTGAAGAATATAAGGGATGCGTTTGGTAGATCTGAAGGAGCTGGATGGTCAGCGAAGGCTTGGTTGCAAGATCAGTTAGGCCCAGTGGGAGCAGTGATGGTTCAGATTTTAGTAGCAGCTCTGATAGCGCTGTGTGTGATGTTTTGCTTTTGTACTTTGTTACTGACTTTTGCGAAGGCTATGATATTGAGATGGGTTGGAGTTGTGATGCCTGGAGATAACACTCAGATGTTAACTGTTACTGATCTAGATGAAGATGAACAAGTGGGACTGGATGGAGTATTGATGGATAGATATCCATTTTGAATATCCGATTATTTTTCAAATGTTTTAAATATTAGTGTGATTTTAGTATTTTGTGATGAATCAAAGGGGGGAAATGGTATGTGATTCATTTTATATATCATTTTAATATTTTTAGTTGATATTGATGTTTTAATTTGAATGTGTTGTTTTGCAAAATATACTGTTTGGTCTTTTCTTTTCTTCCAGAAGCATATGGGGGAATGTGTAGAGGGGATTCAAATACTCAAACAAGGACAATATGAATGGACTGGAGGAAGTGGAACAAGGAAGGTGTGGAAATGTTCCGATTCCATCATCAACGATGCATTGAAAGTCGACACTGCTGAGGAGATGAAGTGTAGTGGACTACATTCCAGTGTCTGCAATGATATATAGACATATTTGCATGTGTAATACATAATTTGTGTCATATTCTTTCTGTATTCATTTTTGTAGAATGATATTGGCTGTTATTGGGTACATGTGGGGATCTCAGATGTTTTTGTTTATTTCGTGGATGCTTAGGGATATTGGGTCTAGGCAGGGATAGAGAGAATCCACAGGAGGGTCCGATGGGTTGACCAGCCTGAATGTGAACATTTTTGATTGTATTTTGTTTGCTGAGGCTTTCATGTGTATTCAAATTGCATCATAGTTTCAAATACATTGATGAAGATTTATGAATTGATCTGGAGTACTTAGGTGGTTGCCTGGGGCAGAGGGGCCATGAGAGAATTTTACTGTCTTGATTGATTGATGGATATTTGGAAAGAAGGCTGCCAGACAGGTTTTTCGCTCTCACACTCCATGAAGATTTGTTCATATTTCATAGAAATTTATTTACACTCCATAGAAAAATGTGTTTTTGGTTTATTGTTAAAGATACTCAATAAGAGAAATTGTTATTTGTCATAATCCTATTCTTTTTGTTTTCGAGACTTAATTTGTCTCGAAGGGGGGAATATGTGGTGTCTAAGGAATTTAGGATTTTGCTGACGTTTGCAAATGGTGTGTTAGAGGAACTTGGCTCTGCTTGCGGAAACATCTGGAAAACATTATTATAGGGGCCCCTAAAACAGAGGAGAGTCTGCTATGTTGGAACCCTGGGATTGGTCTGTATGGGAAAACACCCATATTATGTTACATAGGGCATAGGATATAAATACCACAGTTGAGACAAAGGAGGACAGAACAACATATTATTTTTGGGTCATTGTTCTCCAGATGCCTGCAGATGTCTGTAAACTTATGCTGAAATCTTGTGATATAAATAAACCTTTATAATCAAAGTACAGTGTAAGCGGACTCCTTGGTCTCACAGCAAAGATTAGCATTATTCTTTATAAACAACAAATACTTATTCAACTCCATCTTTCATTGAATCAGAAGGCTCATTCATCACAAAACCTTTTGATATTTCCAATTATTTTATGTCTATTTCATTGGCAAAGTGGGCAAACTCAAGCATGAAATGTCAACAACAAACTGTGAGGCATCATATTCATGCATAAAATACCTAATAATTAAAGAAAAGCAATGTAATTTTGTATTCTGTAAAGTTAGTGTAGGAGAGGTGGAAAAATGATTGTTGTCCATCAATAATGAGAAGCCACCTGGTATTGACAACTTAGATGGAAAGCTACTGACGATGGTAGCGGAATATATTGCCACTCCTTTGTCATATCTTTAATCTGAGCCTGGAGAAAATAGTTTTTCCTCAGACCTGGAGGGAAGCTAAAGCCATTCCGCTACCCAAGAATGGTAAAGTGCCCTAACAGCTGACCAATCAGCTTGTTACCGGCTCTTAGCAAACGTTTGGAAAAAATGGTTTTACCATATACAATGCTATTTCTCTGTGAACAGAAGGGCACTCCACTTGTACTGCACTGACACAAATGACTGAAAGAAATTGATAGTAAGAATATTGTGGGAGCTGTATTGTTAAACCTTTGATATTATTGACCATAATCTGTTATTGGCTAAATGTATGTGTTATTGCTTTACATCCTCTGCCATATCATTGGTTGAGAGCTATCTATCCAATAGAGCACAGATGGTTTTCTTTAATGGAAGCTTCTCTAATGTAAAACATGTAAAGTGTGATATTCCACAAGGAAGCTTGGCCCTTTACTGATCTCTATCTTGACTAATGATCTACCCCTAGCATTAAACAAAGCCTGTGTGTCAATGTAAAATACACTGATGATTCAACATTATACACGTCAGCAACCACAGCTAGTGAAATCACTGCAACCCTAAACAAAAAGTTGCAGGCAGTTTTAGAATGGGTGGCTAGTAATAAACTAGCCCTGAACATATAAAAAACTAAAAGCATTGTATTTGGTACAAATCATTCCCTAAGTTCTAGACCTGGTAATACATGATGTGGCTGTTGAGCAAGTTGAGGAGACTACATTTGCTGTTGTCACCTTAGACTGTAAATTGTCATGGTCAAGGCATATTGATTCAATTGTTGTAAAGATGGGGAGAAATCTGTAGATGATAAAGAGATGCTCAGCATCGCCTCAGATACAGTAGGTCTCTTTGGATACATTTGTTGCTGATGTTGTTGGCTCACTGAAACACCCGCCCTTTTAAAAAAAACGTACATCCACATGGCCAAGGAGGAGGAACCTGCATGCCTGCAGAGTCTGTAACATGGAAATGACTTAATGAGGTACAAACTGGCTACAAACAAGGAGAGAAAGAGAGAGAGGGGCAACCATAGGTGACTATTCTGTAAGTTTCAAAACAACTGCCAATGCTTGATTATCAAGACCTAGAACTGAATATAAAATGTTTGAAGTGGCTTGATAATGTAGACACATTTACTGAAGTTTATAACGCTAACAAACTTACTTGCTAGCAAAACAGTAGCTGAGTTTACAATATAAGTTATAGCTACATCACATTGGAAGATAGCTAGCTATCTATTTATAGCAGGGTTGGGCAAATCTGAACTCATCATGAGGGGCCATAGTTGCTCGCAGGCCTACATTTACTGAAGTTTATAATGCTAAAAAACGTACTTGATAGCATAGCAGTAGCTGAGTTTACAATAGAAGTTTTAGCTACATCACATTGGAAGATAGCTAGCTAGCTATCTATTTATAGCAGGGATGGGCAAATCTGAGCTCATCATGAGGGGCCATAGTTGCTCGCAGGTCTACATTTACTGAAGTTTATAATGCGAACAAACTTACTTGCTAGCATAGCAGTAGCTGAGTTTACAATAGAAGTTATAGCTACATCACATTGGAAGATAGCTAGCTAGCTATCTATTTATAGCAGGGATGGGCAAATCTGAACTCATCATGAGGGGCCATAGTTGCTCGCAGGTCTACATTTACTGAAGTTTATAATGCTAACAAACTTACTTGCTAGCATAGCAGTAGCTGAGTTTACAATAGAAGTTATAGCTACATAACATTGGAGGATAGCTAGCTAGCTATCTATTTATAGCAGGGATGGGCAAATCTGAACTCATCATGAGGGGGCATAGTAGCTCGCAGGTCTGCGCAGCCAGGTCACCCTTGATACAAGTCAGTATTCGACGTCCATCCATGTCACGCCCTGACTCTGGGGACTCTTATTTGTTGAGTCAGGGTGTGATTTTCTATGTTGTATTTTCTATGTTTGTGATCTAGGTTTTGTAGTTCTATGTTTGGCCGGGTGCATTTCCCAATCAGAGGCAGCTGTCGCTCGTTGTCTCTGATTGGGGACCATACTTAGGCAGCCTATTGGCAATTAGGTGTTGTGGGATCTTGTTCCGTGTAAGGTATGTTGTGTGTTCTACCTTGGACTTCACGTATCGTTTCGTTTGTTGTTTTGTCGTTGTGTTTATAAGTTAATAAACATGTACGCATATCACGCTGCGCCTTGGTCTGACCCATCTATGAACGAGCGTGACAGAAGATCCCACCAAACGAGGACCAAGCAGCGTGCCCAGGCAGAGAGAGTAGCCAAGTCACAGGTGGGCAATTGGTGGTAATGGGAGGAGATATTCGCGGGGAAAGGGCCATGGGCGAAGGTAGATGCCCAGGCAGGAGAGGAGCAACGGCAACACAGAGGAAGCGGGTCGAGGAAGAAGCCCGAGAGACAGCCCCAAGAAAAACATTTGGGGGGGCTAAAATGGTGGTTGGCGGAGCCTAGTGTTAGAGCAGAGCCAACCCCCCGTACTCACGCGAGGAAGCGTGTGACTGGGCAGGCTCCGTGTTATGCGGAGCTACGTACTGTGTCGCCAGTGTGCCGGTACAGTCCTGTACGTCCTGTGCTAGCACCACGCACGTGCCGTGCGAAGATGGGCATCCAGCAAGGACGGGGTGTGCCGGCTCAACGCTCCTGGTCTCCAGTACGCCTCCTCGGTCCCACATATCCTGCGCCGGTTCTACGTACTGTATCGCCAGTGCGCGTGCACAGCCCTGTGCGTCCTGTGCTAATGCCTCACACATACTGTGCGGAAGTAGGCAGGACGGGTTGTGCCAGCTCTCCGCTTCAGACCTCCAGTCCGCCTCCACAGTCCGGTACGGCCCGTTCCTGCTCCTCGCACCAAACCAGTGGTGCGTGTTCCCAGCCCGGCCCGGCCTGTTCCTGCTCCTCGCACCAAGCCAGTGGTGTGCGTCGCCAGCCCGGCCCGGCCTGTTCCTGCTCCTCGCACCAAACCAGTGGTGCGTGTTCCCAGCCCGGCCCGGCCTGTTCCTGCTCCTCGCACCAAGCCAGTGGTGTGCGTCGCCAGCCCGGCCCGGCCTGTTCCTGCTCCTCGCACCAAACCAGTGGTGCGTGTTCCCAGCCCGGCCCGGCCTGTTCCTGCTCCTCGAACCAAGCCAGTGGTGCGCGTCGCCATCCCGGCCCGGCCTGTTCCTGCTCCTCGCACCAAACCAGTGGTGCGTGTTCCCAGCCCGGCCCGGCCTGTTCCTGCTCCTCGCACCAAGCCAGTGGTGTGCGCCGCCAGCCCGGCCCGGCCTGTTCCTACTCCTTGCACCAAGCCAGTGGTGCGCGTCGCCAGTCCGGCCTGGCCTGTTCCCGCTCCTCGCACCAACCTAGTGGTGCGCGTCGCCAGTCCGGCCCGGCCTGTTCCTGCTCCTCGCACCAAGCCAGTGGTGCGTGTCGCCAGTCCGGCCCGGCCTGTTCCTGCTCCTCGCATCAAGCCAGTGGTGCATGTTCCTAGTCCGGTTCGGTTAGAAAATCACATCCTTGATACAAGTCAGTATTCGACGTCCATCCATGTCACGCCCTGACTCTGGGGACTCTTATTTGTTGAGTCAGGGTGTGATTTTCTATGTTGTATTTTCTATGTTTGTGATCTAGGTTTTGTAGTTCTATGTTTGGCCGGGTGTGTTTCCCAATCAGAGGCAGCTGTCGCTCGTTGTCTCTGATTGGGGAGTATACTTAGGCAGCCTATTGGCAATTAGGTGTTGTGGGATCTTGTTCCGTGTAAGGTATGTTGTGTGTTCTACCTTGGACTTCACGTTTCGTTTCGTTTGTTGTTGTGTTTATAAGTTAATAAACATGTATGCATATCACGCTGCGCCTTGGTCTGACCCGTCTATGAACAAGTGTGACAATCCATGTCTGAGGACGTCAGGAGATGAAAATGTAGAGAACATGTTGCAGTTTTAAAGCAAGTTTTCTGCAATTCTACACATATTGCCATTGGGCAGGGAAAAGATTTTGTCGTTTTAAATATGATTTCTGAGTGAGACTGACTAACAAAATCAATGGGGGACCCGGCCAGTAATTCAACAATGATGACTAAATTTAGATAGCTGGCCGCCAGACTTATTTACCGAAATATGTTTTTTTTTAGCTGACATGGGCTAATTGAGTGACTACCAGTGACTGACATATCAATAGAAAAACTGCTCATGCAAAACCAAATTTAGAAATTGTGTATTCTACTATTCTAACTTGCACAGTAAGTTGAGACCCGACTGAGTACAAAATATATAAATACAAAAAGTTGTAAATTTTGTATTTATTTTTGATTCGGCCCGCCAGTTGCCCATCCTTGATTTACAGGGATCGAAACTAACATCAGAGCTAGCATAGCGAAAGCCAGACAAAGTCTTGACCAATTTGTTTAGTGACTGGATTCAATATAGCTAGTTACTTTCGTTACCAATACTCACCCAAAGTAAATATACAGTGCATTCAGAAAGTATTCAGACCCCTTCATGTTTTCCCAAAAAACGTATGTTACAGACTTATTCTAAAATGTATGAAATTGTTTTTTTCCCCTCATCAATCTACACACAATTCCCCATAATGATGAAGCAAAAACAGGTTTGTAGAACGTTTTGCAAAAAAAAAATGAAATAAATAAGAGAAATATCACATTTACATAAGTATTCAGACCCTTTACTCAGTACTTTGTTGAAGCACCTTTTGCAGTGATTACAGCCTTGAGTCTTCTTGGGTATGATGCTATAAGCTTTGCACACCTGTATTTGGGGAGTTTCTCCAAATCTTCTCTGCAGATCCTCTCAAGCTCTGTCAGGTTGGATGGGGAGCGTCACTGCATAGCTATTTCAGGTCTCTCCAGAGCTGTTAGATCGGGTTCAAGTCCATGCTCTGGCTGGGCCAGTCAAGGACATTCAGAGACTTGTGCAGAAGCCACTCCTGCGTTGTCTTGGCTGTGTGCTTAGGGTTGTTGTCCTGTTGGAAGGTGAACCTTCACCCCAGTCTGAGGTCCTGAGCGCTCTGAAGCAGGTTTTCATCAAGTATCTCTCTGTACTTTGCTCTGTTAATCTTTCCCTCGATCCTGACCAGTCTCCCAGTCCCTGCTGCTGAAAAACATCCCCACAGCACGATGCGGCCACCACCATGCTTCACCGTAGGTGACTGGACCCCGGTGGAGCGGATTAGGTTTCCTCCAGACGTGAGACTTGGCATTCAGGCCAAAGAGTTCAATCTTTGTTTCATCAGACCAGAGAATCTTGTTTCTCATGGTCTGAGAGTGCTTTAGGTGCCTTTTGGCAAACTCTAAGCGGACTGTCATGTGCCTTTTACTGAGGAGTGGCTTCCGTCTGGCCACTCTACCATAAAGGCCTGATTGGTGGAGTGCTGCAGAGATGGTTGTCCTTCTGGAAGGTTCTCCCATCTCCACAGAGGAACTCTGGAGCTCTGTCAGAGTGACCATCAGGTTCTTGGTCACCTCCCTGACCAAGGCCCTTCTTGCTCAGTTTGGCTGGGCAGCCAGCTCTAGGAAGAGTCTTGGTTGTGCCAAACTTCTTCCATTTAAGAATGATGGAGGCCACTGTGTTCTTGGGGACCTTCAATGCAGCAGACATTTTTTGGTACCCTTCCCCAGATCTGTGGCTTGACACAATCCTGTCTCGGAGCTCTACGGACAATTCCTTTCACCTCATGGCTTGGTTGACATGCACTGTCAACTGTGGGACCTTATATAGACAGGTGTGTGCCTTTCCAAATCATGTCCAATCAATTGAATTTACCACAGGTGGACTCCAATTAAGTTGTAGAAACATCTCAAGGATGATCAATTGGAACAGGATGCACTTGAGCTCAATTTTGGTTCTGAATACTTATGTAAATAAGGTATTTCTGTTTTTATTTTTATATATTTGCAACAATTTCTAAAAATGTGTTTTTGCTTCGTCATTATGGGGTTTTGTGTGTAGATTGATGAGAAAAACAAAACAATTTAATCAATTTTAGAATAAGGCTGTAACGTAACAAAATGTGGAACAAGACAAGGGGTCTGAATACTTTCCGAGTGCACTGTATTTATAGAGTGCTGAAGAACTGTTCTCTCTGCGCGCAAGCTGTCATTTCTCCAAAATACAAAATAAACTAGCTAACTTCGTTTGAGCAGTTTTTGTTTACCGCCAGACTAGCTCTGGTCCGCGCATGTGACGGGATGCTTATGTAGCTGGTAACTTAGTCGCTTATTACAACCAGAGAACTGCATTATCGCTTTGTTGAACTGCATTATAGATAGGCCGTTACTAGCTGTCATGTTCGTTCATCGACCGGTCAGACCAAGGCGCAGCGTGATATGCGTACATGTTTATTTTAACTTAATAAACAATACGACAAAACAACAACCTAAACGAAACGTGAAGTCCAAGGTAGAACACAAAACATACCTTACACGGAACAAGATCCCACAACCCACTAGTGCCAATAGGCTGCCTAAGTATGGTCCCCAATCAGAGACAACGAGCGACAGCTGCCTCTGATTGGGAACCACACCGGCCAACATAGAAATAGACATACTAGATTCTACAACATAGAACTAACACAACAAGGAATACACACAACCTGACTCAACATATAAGCGTCCCCTGAGTCAGGGCGTGACAGTACCCCCCCCCAAAGGTGTGGACTCAGACCGCGCAACATAAACATAACAGGGTAGGGGCCGGGTGGGCATTCCGCCTCGGAGGCGGAGCCAGCTCCGGGCGTGACCACCACCTATTCTCCGCCTCCCTGTTGTGCCGCTGGTCTGGTCTGGACTTCGGCGCGCTGCTTGCCCTCTCCTTCCTCCCACGAAGTACCAAGCCCTGTCTGGACCCTGGTGTGGGAGACCCCGAACCTGGAGAGGGGCTGATGTCTGGGTCTGGACTGGAACCGCTGACTGGAGCTGAATCCGACGACGGTGGAGCGAACTGCTCTGGCTCCGGAGTAGAGCCGCTGACCGGAGCTGGATCAGGCATCGGTGGAGCGGACTGCTCTGGCTCCGGAGTGGAGCAGCTGACCGGAGCTGAACTGGGCACCGGTGGAGCGGACTACTCTGGCTCCGGAGTGGATCCGCTGACCGGAGCTGGACTGGACCCCGGTGGAGCGGATTACTCTGGCTCCGGAGTGGAGCAGCTAACCGGAGCTGGATCAGGCACCAGTGGAGCGGACTGCTCTGGCTCCGGAGTGGAGCAGCTGACCGGAGCTGAACTGGGCACCGGTGGAGCGGACTGCTCTGGCTCCGGAGTGGCCATGCCGGATTGGACACACGCACCACTGGCTTGGTACGAGGAGCAGGAACAGGCCGGACCGGGCTGGCGACGCGCACCACTGGCTTGGTGCGGGGAGCAGGAAGGGGCCGGGCCGGACTGGCGACGCGCACCACTGTCCTGGTGCGGGGAGCAGGAACAGGCCGGGCCGGGCTGGCGACGCACACCACTGGCTTGGTGCGAGGAGCAGGAACAGGCCGGGCCGGGCTGGCGACGCGCACCACTGGCTTGGTGCGAGGGACAGGAACAGGCAGGACCGGGCTGGCGACGCGCACCACTGGCTTGGTGCGAGGGACAGGAACAGGCCAGGCCGGGCTGGCGACGCGCACCACTACCTTGGTGCGAGGGGCAGGAACAGGCCGGACCGGGCTGGCGACGCGCACCACTGACTTGGTGCGAGGGGCAGGAACAGGCCGGGCCGGGCTGGCGACGCGCACCACTAGCTTGGTGCGAGGGGCAGGAACAGGCCGAGCCGGGCTGCGAAGGCAGACTGGAGGTCTGGAGCGGAGAGCTGGCACAACCCGTCCTGGCTGGATGCCCATCTTCGCACGGCACGTGCGTGGTGCAAGCACAGGACGTACAGGACTGTGCCGGCGCACTGGCGACACAGTACGTAGCTCCGCATAACATGGAGCTTGCCCAGTCATACGCCTTCTCGCGTGAGTACGGGGAGTTGGCTCTGCTCTAACCTTAGTACATTAGCAGAAAAATAACCTAGGGCATCAGGAAATATTGAAATGCAGCTTAAGTCAAAAAGGAGTAAAGGGTCTCAAATCAAGTGATTCTCTGTTTGACTTACAAGCTGACCGATTGTTTGGAGTCCATTTCCACAACGTCAGTGGTTTAAGTCAGTTCATCATACAGCATGCGTCATAATTATGAGATGAAGGTCATTTTGATATAGGCTAATTAAATTCAGTTTATGAACCACACCTGTAAGCAGCTTTCCCTTAGTCAGCAGTGACCTCATAGATATAGAGGCCATTTAAAGTGACTTTAGCAATGTATATTATTATGTTATTTTATTTTGTGACATTTGTGTTACTAAATGTGCAATGTGGCTTGATCAGAAAAGTGATGATGGGAAATCTGTTATTGTTCCTTCCTACCCTTTTTGACTGTTTCTCTGTGCTGTTCTCAGTTCTCCACTGTAGATGTGGACAAGGCCATGTTCCAACCATACCCCTTAGAGATTGTGTTCCAGAATTATATGCCTTCAGAGACCTATGAGATTCTCCATAACAATGACAAGGTAGGGCAGGGTGGGTTTCGGTGCCAGAGAAGTGTGGAGAGTTGATGTGGACATTAGATTTCAAGACCAAGCTGAGGGAGCAGCAATGTTTTTAAGTTCTAGATTGTATTTATTCGCACCAATGAAAAGAAGTGAAAGACAAAACAGTACAGATAAAAAAAACACTGGTAAAAACGGTGTGCAGGTGAGGTTGGAAGCCCAAAAGGGCTTATATTAAAACCACACCACAAATATAAGTACAAAAAAACCTGTTTGTTTAATCAGTTAAACAAAGCATTTTAATTATAATTGTACATGATATACTCAGTATACAAGAAATGTGAAGAGTGGGTAGATCTGGAGAGTTGCTTGATCTGGCTGACTTCCCAGTGATAATTATACAATAGAGGTTATAAGGACACAATGCCCACAGGTCATTAATTATAGCTCCACATATGCCACAGCAATACGTGATTGGATTCTCCATTAAAAAGTGCCCCAGAACAAACACTAAATTTACTGTAATTAATCAGACGAAGGGACTGAATCATGCATTGATCCATCAAATTATATGGGTTCAATTACAGTTACAAAATATGTGCCTCCTAAAGCCCTGTAACGGGGTAAGAGGTTTGTCGAAGGAGTCTATTGTAAGGCCTAGCTTATACATTTAATGCATAGGGTACCTAGACTTTAGCGGAAAGTGTGAATACCCAACCCCATATATCTGACTGACATATTGTGTACCTTTTTAATGAGATTGTAACTGTCAGTTCATTATTAAAAGGTGTAAGCGTTGTGTGCATGAAGTGCATGAAATCTGGAGAATGTTTGTTTTTTACACTTGAAATGGTCTGAAACTTTTTACACTGCAATGCTTGTTATTTTTTTCACTAGCCTCTCTCAGTTGTGGGCATCATCAATGAGAAATGTTTTTTCTGGAGCACACCACCGAATGTTTTATAGTAACACTTACATCCTCTCCTCTTTCACATGAAGTGAAGTGGGCCAACTATGAAATGAAATGAGTTTTCTAAGACAGCATGATGCATACGGAGAACAATAGGCTTCTTACAACTCGAAGAGCACAATTATATCTTCTTATGTGGATATGAGAAAAGAGGTAGCATAAAATCATTAAAACATGGAGATGAATGTTGATAATGCATTGTGGAAGTCTCAGACATTAGGAGATGCAGTAATATTACTATGAAATGCAACAGCGATTCCCAACATAATAAAAGCTCTGGACATGCACCGAATATACCTCCCTTTCCCCTACGCTCATACTGTACTCTCAGATAACCACTATTTTCTACCGGTTCATTCCTTTCAGAACAGTGAAACTCATTAGTAACTGCATTATAATGTGTTTTGTAATTAGGTTATTTTTAATACACTGAACAAAAATATAAACGCAACATGCAACAATTTCAACGATTTTACTGAGTTACAGTTCATATAAGGAAATCAGTAAATTCAAATAAATTCATTAGGCCCTAAACTATGGATTTCACATGACTGGGAATACAGATATGCATCTGTTGGTCACAGATACCTTAAAAATAAAGGTAGGTGCATGGATCAGAAAACCAGTCAGTATCTGGTGTGACCACCATTTGCCTCATGCAACGAGACACATCTCCTTCACATAGAGTTGATCAGGCTGTTGATTGTGGCCTGTGGAATGGTGTCCCACTCCTCTTCAATGACTGTGCAAAGTTGGATATTGGCGGGAACTGGAACACGCTGTCGTACACTTCGATCCAGAGCATCACAAACATGCTTAATCGGTGACATGTCTGGTGAGTATGCAGGCCATGGAGGAACTGGGACATTTTCAGCTTCCAGGAATTGTGTACAGATCCTTGCGACATGGGGCCATGCATTATCATGCTGAAACATGAGGTGATGGCGGCGGAAGAATGGAACGACAATGGGCCTCAGAATCTCGTCACGGTATCTCTGTGCATTCAAATTGCCATGGATAAAATGCAATTGTGTTCATTGTCCGTAGCTTATGCTTGCCCATACCATAACCCCACTGCCACCATGGTGCACTCTGTTCACAACGTTGACATCAGCAAACCACTTGCCCACACAATGTCTGCATTCTGCCCGGTACAGTTGAAAAAGGGATTCATTCGTGAAGAGCATACTTCTCCTGCGTGCCAATAGTCATCGAAGGTGAGCATTTTCCCACTGAAGTCGGTTACGACGCCGAACTGCAGTCAGGTCAAGACTCTGGGAAGGACGACGAGCACGCAGATGAAGTTCCCTGAGACAGCTTCCCCCGCAGGCGATTTTATTTGCCCCCCCCCCCCCAAGTTTTCTGAGCAAAACAAATATATCAATAAATAATAGTTTTTGATTTATTGTTGGACATAAAAAACTGTAAAAACACCAGTAAATCAGCTCTAACTTATTTTAATTAGGTAAATCTGTTCCAAAGTATTCCCACGCATAATATAAATATATGATCATATACAAATGTAAGCAAGGTTTGAAATGATTATGTTTGAGTCAAATATTATATTTGTTTGGGCTAAGGTTGGGGAGATGTAGAGAGATGGGCTAAGGTTAGGGGAGATATAGCGAGACACATACTGTAATAATTATGTAAATATGTATGTGAATTCCCTGGAAAAACAGCCTCTTTATTCAATGTCTTCATGAGCACATTGAAGCTGTGCTGCATGGTTACATTTAAGATGCAAGGAGAAAATATACAGTGCTTTTAGAAAGTATTCACATCCCTTGACTTTTTCCACATTTTGTTGTGTTACAGCCTGAATTTAAAATTGATTAAATTTAGATTTTTGGTCACAGGCCTACACACAATATCCCATAATAGTAAAGTGGAATTATGTTTTTAGAAATTTGTACAAATTCATTAAAAATGACAATCTGAAATGTCTTGAGTGAAAAAGTATTCAACTCCTTTGATTAACAAGTCACATAATAAGTTGCATGGACTGCAATAATAGTGTTCAACATGAGTTTTGAATGACTACCTCATATCTGCACCCCACATATACAATTATCTGTAAGGTCCCTCAGTCGAGCAGTGAATTTCAAACACAGATTCAACCACAAAGACCAGGGAGGTTTCCCAATACCTCACAAAGAAGGACACCTACTGGTAGATGGGTAAGTTATTAATTACACTTTGAATGGTGTATCAATACACCCAGTCACTACAAAGATACAGGTGTCCTTCCTAACTCAGTTGCCGGAGAAGAAGGAAATCGCTCAGGGATTTCACCATGAGGCCAGTGATGACTTTAAAACAGTTAGAGTTTAATGGTGGTGATAGGAGAAAACTGAGAATGGATCAACAACATTGTAGTTACTCCACAATACTAATCTAATTGACAGAGTGAAAAAAAGGAAGCCTGAACAGAATAAAAATATTCCAAAACATGCATCCTGTTTGCAACAAGGCACAAAAGTAATACTGCAAAAAATGTGGCAAAGCAATTACCTTTTTGTACGGAATATAGTGTTATGTTTGGGGCAAATCGAATAAAACACATTACTGAGCACCACTCTCCATATATTCAAGCATAGTGGTGGCTGCATCATGTTATGGGTATGCTTGTAATCGTTAAGGACTGGGGAGTTTATCAGGATAAAAAAAGAAACAGAATGGAGCTAAGCACAGGCAAAATCCTAGAGGAAAACCTGGTTCAGTCTGCATTCTACCAGACACTGGGAAATTAATTCACCTTTCAGCAGGACAATAACCTAAAACACAAATCTACACTGGAGTTGCTTACCAAGAAGACAGTGAATGTTCCAGAGAGGCCAAGTTACAGTTTGGACTTAAATCTGTTTGAAAATCTATGGAAAGACCTGAAAATGGTTGTCTAGCAATGATCAACAACCAATTTGACAGAGCTTGAAGAAATTTAAAAAGAATAATGGGCAAATGTTGCACAATCCAGGTGTATAAAGCTGTTAGAGACTTACCCAGAAAGACTCACAGCTATAATCGCTGCCAGAGGTGCATCTACAAAGAATTGACTCAGGGGTGTGAATACTTATGTACAGTTGAAGTCGGAAGTTTACATACACTTAGGTTGGAGTCATTAAAACTTGTTTTTCAACCACTCCACAAATGTTTTGTTAACGAACTATAGTTTTGGCAAGTCGGTTAGGACATCTACTTTGTGCGTGACACAAGTACATTTTCCAACAATTGTTTACAGACAGATTATTCCACTTATAATTCACTGTATCACAATTCCAGTGGGTCAGAAGTTTACATACACTAAGTTGACAGTGCCTTTAAACAGCTTGTAAAATTCCAGAAAATTATGTCATGGCTTTAGAAGCTTCTGATAGGCTAATTGACATCATTTGAGTCAATTGGAGGTGTACCTGTGGATGTATTTCAAGGCCTACCTTCAAACTCAATGCCTCTTTGCTTGACATCATGGGAAAATGAAAAGAAATCAGCCAAGTCCTCCGAAAAAAAATTGTAGACCTCCACAAGTCTAGTTCATCCTTGGGAGCAATTTTAAAAACGCCTGAAGGTACCACGTTCATCTGTACAAACAATAGTACTCAAGTATAAACACCATGGGACCACGCAGCCATCATACCGCTCAGGAAGGAGATGCGTTCTGTCGCCTAGAGATGAATGTACTTTGGTGCGAAAAGTGCAAATCAATCCCAGAACAACAGCAAAGGACCTTGTGAAGATGCTGGAGGAAACAGGTACAAAAGTATCTATATCCACAGTAAAACGAGTCCTATATCGACATAACCTGAAAGGCCGCTCAGCAAGGAAGAAGCCACTGCTCCAAAACCGCCATAAAAAAGCCAGACTATGGTTTGCAACTGCACATGGGGACAAAGATCGTACTTTTTGGAGAAATGTCCTCTGGTCTGATGAAACAAAAATAGAACTGTTTGGCCATAATGACCATCGTTATGTTTGGAAGAAAAAGGGGGAGAAGCTTGCAAGCCGAAGAACACCATCCCAACTGTGAAGCACGGGGGTGGCAGCATCATGCTGTGGGGGTGCTTTGCTGCAGGAGGGACTGGTGCGCTTAACAAAATAGATGGCATCATGAGGAAGGAACATTATGTGGATATATTGAAGCAACATCTCAAGACATCAGTCAGGAAGTTAAAGCATGGTCGCAAATGGGTCTTCCAAATGGACAATGACCCCAAGCATACTTCCAAAGTTGTGGCAAAATGGCTTAAGGACAACAAAGTCAAGGTATTGGAGTGGCCATCACAACGCCCTGACCTCAATCCTATAGAACATTTGTGGGCAGAACTGAAAAAGCGTGTGCGAGCAAGGAGGCCTACAAACCTGACTCTGTTACACCAGCTCTGTCAGGAGGAATGGGCCAAAATTCACCAAACTTATTGTGGGAAGCTTGTGGAAGGATACCTGAAGCGTTTGACCCAAGTTAAACAATTTAAAGGCAATATTACCAAATACTAATTGAGTGTATGTAAACGTCTGACCCACTGGGAATGTGATGAAAGAAATAAAACCTGAAATAAATCATTCTTGCTACTATTATTCAGACATTTCACATTCTTAAAATAAAGTACTTATCCACTGTATTTCATAATTATTATGATGTTTTCTTGAACAGATATTATGCATTTTACTATAATTTCCACAACTACCAATGCAAAAATCTCATTAATTAACAGTTTTCAAAGTTCCCAAAATTGTATTTTTTAACATTGCTCCTCTAATAAAAATGCCTGAGTTAGACATAACACTGACATTTTTTATATTTAAAATTAAATTATAAACATTTATTTCATAATTTATTTTATTATCGTAACACACAACCTTTTTAAAAATCTATTTTTTGTCATCATCACTTGTGTATACGTTATATTAACATTTTATTTATGTACACATATTTGGAAAAATAACAAAAGTCACAATATCAGATTAAGCCAAAATTGCTCAAGTGTAAGTCTATTTATATCATATAATTATATTGGGGGTTCTGATGGGGTACGACAGTTGAACTATGCTCATGAGGCATTTATAAGTTATATTCTTCAATAATCAATGGGTACATATCATAAAAAATAAATGTAGCAACTGCTGATTGCACCTTTAAGTAACTCACTGTAATAGATTTCCATTCAAATTGACAAAAATTGCTTTTTAGCAAAAAACTATTTCTCAAGCAATACTTTTTCTAGGACTATCTGGGAGTGGTCTGAGTGGGGAGGCGAACACTGAAAACTAGCTGTTATTGGCAGAGAGGTTTGGAACTCTCTTTTCTATTGGTCTATTAACCAATTTACCACATGGTGATGTCACCATGGAAAGCCAAAACTCCCACACATGCAAACCTGCTGATTAGAAGGTAGTGCTGAGCGATTTGTGCTTTTTGAGGTCGGTTCGATTTCGGTTCAATTCTAAAATAATTATCACAATTTTTTATTACGGTTTTGATAATTTTTTAAACATTAAATTACTATGCATTTTAACATTTAACATTTAAGTCATTTAGCAGACACTCTTATCCAGAGCGACTTACAAATTGGTGCATTCAACTTAGGATAGCCAGTGGGACAACCACTCCCTTTTCTTTTTGTTTTTAAATGGGGGTGTGGGGGAGGGGGCGTAGAATGCTGTAACAACACAGAATAAAACAGTTAATAAAAGTCCCATGATGGTAATGACTTTCCGTTACTGCTTATCACTTATTAGCCATACTGTATTTGCATTACTTAACTTTCATAAAATATTTCAGTTGTTGTGTAATTTACATTTGTTTTCTTTGATGACTTTACTATTTCATTCCAAGTCGTAATCTCATCTCTAAAGAGCTGCTGCCTGCTGCCTATGCTGTCTGACAAAATCACAATTTTAGTACTTCATCAAAGTACTGTAAATAAAGCATACTTTTATGACTGCTCAATACCAACGATCAATCACTTAGATCATGTATTTTCAGGTAGGGATACAGTGCATTCGGAAAGTATTCAGACCCCTTGACTTTTTCCACATTTTGTTACGTTACAGTCTTATTCTAAAATTGATTAAATTATTTTTTCTACACACAATACCCCATAATGACAAAGCAAAACAGGTTTATAGAAATGTTAGCAAATTTCAAAAAATTATAATAATATCACATTTACTGAAATATCACATTTACATTAGTATTCAGACCCTTTACTCAGTACTTTGTTGAAACACCTTCTTGGGCCTTCTTGGATATGATGCTAGAAGCTTGGCACACCTGTATTTGGGGAGTTTCTCCCATTATTCTCTGCACAGCCTCTCAAGCTCTGTGATGTTGGATGGGGAGCGTCACTGCACAGCTATTTTCAGGTTTCTCCAGAGATGCTCGATCGGGTTCAAGTCCGGGCTCTGGCTGGGCCACTCAAGGATATTCAGAGACTTGTGCCAAAGCAACTCCTGCATTGTCTTGGCTGTGTGCTTAGGGTCGTTGTCCTGTTGGAAGGTGAATCTTCATCCCAGTCTGAGGTCCTGAGCGCTCTGGAGCATGTTTTCATCAAGGATCTCTCTGTACTTTGCTCCGTTCATCTTTCCCTCGATCCTGACTAGTCTCCCAGTCCCTGCCGCTGAAAAACATCCCCACAGCATGATGCTGCCACCACCATGCGTCACCATAGGGATGGTGCCAGGTTTCCTCCAGACGTGACGCTTGGCATTCAGGGCAAATTGTTCAATCTTGGTTTCATCAGACCAGAGAATCTTGTTTCTCATGGTCTGAGAGTTCTTTAGGTGCCTTTTGGCAAACTCCAAGCAGGCTGTCATGTGCCTTTTAATGAGGAGTGGCTTCCGTCTGGCCACTCTACCATAAAGACCTGATTGGTGGAGTGCTGCAGAGATGGTTTTCCTTCTGGTAGGTCCTCCCATCTCCATCATTTGAGTCAATTGGAGGTGTACCTGTGGATGTATTTCAAGGCCTACCTTCAAACTCAATGCCTCTTTGCTTGACATCATGGGAAAATCAAAATAAATTGACATCGGGTTCTTGGTCACCGCCCTGTCCAAGGCTCTTCTCCCCCGATTGCTCAGTTTGGCCAGACGGCCAGCTCTAGGAAGAGTCTTGGTGGTTCCAAACTTCTCCATTTAAGAATGATGGAGGCCACTGTGTTCTTGGGGAGCTTCAATGCTGCAGACATTTTTTGCTACCCTTCCCCAGATCTGTGCCTCAACACAATCCTGTCTCGGAGCTCTACGGACAATTTCTTCAACCTCGTGGCTTGGTTTTTTCTCTGACATGCACTGTCAACTGTGAGACCTTATATAGACAGGTGTGTGCCTTCCAGATCATGTCCAATCAATATAATTTACCACAGGTGGACTCCAATCAAGTTGTAGAAACATCTCAAGGATGATCAATGGAAACAGGATGCACCTGAGCTCAATTTCGAGTCTCATTGCAAAGGGTCTGAATACTTATTTAAAGAAGGTTTTTCTATTTTATTTTGTATAAATTAGCAAAAATGTCTAAAAACATGTTTTCGCGTTGTCATTATGGGTTATTCTGTGGAGTTTGATAAGGAATAACAATTATTTAATCAATTTTAGAATAAGGCTGTAACGTAACAAAATGTGGAAAAATTCAAGGGGTCTGAATACTTTCCGAATGGACTGTACCTCGCAAAGCAACTACTCGCTATCCCTCTCGATCTTCCATTCTTCTGTTTCTTCTCTCTCTCTCCGTGTCTGCCCCACACTAACCTAATGAAGCAGGCATAAAAGAAACACAGACTGGACAAGTAGTCGTAAAATGAATTATGCTCATTGTCGTTAATTACCACGTTTTCTGCGCTAAACCATGTAGAATATTGGCCTGTTGGAAATTACAACTCCCTACTACGGTACATCTCACAGTTCGGGCTTGATCTGATTTATCTCTAGAGAAACTGCGCAATATGCTCATTGAGCTCACAGAAGAAAAATAAACTAAATGGAATTCAAATAATTGAACCTACGTCGTTCAATTAGTTGTTTAAAACCAAAAAAATAACCATCATTTCGGCTAATCGCTCAACACTATTAGAAGATCCTGTGTAGATTTATTTTCAACCAGCAACTATCAGGAATAACACTGATTTTTTTTAATCACACTTTTACAGTGTTAGTTTCATCAGCTGTGTACAATATGATATAAAACACTGTGAAAATATAATTTTGACTGCAGTGGGCCTTTACGTTCTCTTTGCCTGTATATATAAAAAAAAAAATCATTGTCTTTGAGCTTCTTTTGAGGTTTAGGACAGTAGGGAGTAGGAATATGTGCTTATTGTTTCTCTCTCTCTCTCTCTTGTGTGTGTGTGTGAGTGTGTGTGTGTGTATGTGTATGTGTAGGTGTGTGTGTGTGTGTGTGTGTGTGTGTGTGTGTGTGTGTGTGTGTGTGTGTGTGTGTGTGTGTGTGTGTGTGTGTGTGTGTGTGTGTGTGTGTGTGTGTGTGTGTTTGTGTGTGTGTCACGCCCTGACCTATGGAACTCTTGTTTGTTGAGTCAGGGTGTGAATGTCTATTGTAGTTCTATGTTATGTATATCTATGTTTAGGATCTAGAATGTGTATTTCTAGGTTTGGCCGGGAGCGATTCCCAATCAGAGGCAGCTGTCGCTCGTTGTCTCTGATTGGGGATCATACTTAGGTAGCCTATTTCCTACGTTGCATTGTGGGATCTTGTTCCGTTTAGGCTTGTATGTGTATAGCCTGAGGACTTCACGTTACGTTGTTTCTTGTTTTATGTTTATTGAGTTAATAAACATGTACGCTTTTCACGCTGCACCTTGGTCCGACCCGTCTCTCAACGATCGTGACAGTGTGTGACGTGTTTAACTATCCTTGTGGGGACCAGAAGTCCCCACAAGAATAGTAAACAAACAAAACATTTGACCAACTGGGGACATTTTGTCAGTCCCCACAAGGTAAAATGCTATTTCTAGGGGGTTTAGGGTTAAGGTTAAACTTAGTGTTAGGTTTAGAATTAGGTTTAGGGTTAGGAGCTAGGGTTAGGTTTAGGGTTAGGGTTAGGTTTTCGGGTTAGGGTAAGTGTACGGGTTAGGGTTAGGTTTAGGTTTAGGGGTTAGGGAGAATAGGATTTTGAATGGGACTGAATTGTGTGTCCCCAGAAGATTAGTTGTACAAGAATGTGTGTGTGCGTGCGTGCATGCGTACGTGTGTGTGTAGGTAGGACTGGTCTCCCGAGTACCACGGCTGGTGAAGGTGGTGGAGGAAGACTCACTGGATTTCAAAGTGGACAGTCCAGTGGATGTATATAAAAAAGTGGCCCCAGGGATGGCGTCCACATTCAGTGTCCTCTTTACACCTCAGGAGAACAAGGTACTGTCAACACAAATATACTTTTTTAAATCATGGCAACACACTTAACAAACAGTTGGACACTGTAAAGTTGTAATAAACATTTACGTTTTATTTTAATGCTATGGATCAAAGCAAAAGAGTTTCAAACTTGATTACAACTTTATTCAATCTATTGATGCTCATAAAATGTCCTCTGTCTGATTTCAAAGGAAAACCTGCTTTCTTATTTTCTGAAAATTATTGAAAGAAATGGAGGCCTAGTTATAAAACCAGTCTCATTCATAACAATTGGTCTGAATGAAAGATTGCAATTCTTCAGGATTTCCTATTCAGTAATGTCAACCCGGTGAAACATTAATGTCTGAGCTCATATTCCTTGTTAATGCGCCTCTGCACTGCAATTTTATCAGAGAGTGTGCTTTGATGAGCATGAGAGGGAATGTTTCCACTACCGCCTACTCTCTCTCCATTAGCTTCCATTCTCCAGGCTCTAATATGGCTTGGTAATCTGCTTTGCTCTGTTTGCACATGAGTACAGAGTGCAGTAGCTATACTATAGAAGTGTGTGTGTGTGTGAGAGCGAGAGAGAGAGAGAGAGAGAGAGAGAGAGAGAGAGAGAGAGAGAGAGAGAGAGAGAGAGAGAGAGAGAGAGAGAGAGAGAGAGAGAGAGACTCAGGGCCCTTGGCAACATAATCAGGCCTTGAAGCAACTCGTCAGTATGGAGACAATAGGGAGCGATAAGTACTGTTTGGATGACAGCTTCACAAGGAAAAAGCATACTTTTTCTTAATGTTATAATGAGATTTGAACAATTGGAGCAGCAGTGAACCTCCAGTTATGCATGTGTTATATAGTAGCTAGATGTTCCTGATCAGGACATGTCCTTCATGCACCACTTGAGGCAGAAGCCATTAAACAGGAAGTACATAAGAAATTGATCAAAGTTGAATCTGAAATCTATCTCTTGTTGTCCTTGAATTTGTAAAATAACCTCTCTAGGATGGCGCGAACCATCCTAGACTTCACTGACCAGCTGCACTTCTCCCTGTGCCCTGTTAAGTGCTCCTCACAGACGACCCTGCTAGTGCGCAACATTGCGCAAAAGTGAGCCCCAGTTCCAGCTTAGCACACACAGGTGAGATATGATCTATGATAGGAGTCTGTTCTAACCTCTAGTCTGTTCTAGTCTAAACTAAGTACTCCATGCTAAACCAACCAATCCTACCTGTTCATGCCTTTGTTCTGTCAAGCCCTTTCTCAGTGTAGCCCCCTCTTGGAAACATTGGTGTTAGAGAGAGCATGCTGGTGACTGTGAACTTCCTTCCCAAGACTGAAGGAGACCACCGTGAAGACCTGTTGCTTCACTACCATACACATGCAAGACCATTACTCTAAAGCACCAGCTACACCACAAAGGTCTGGCTAGCAGAGATTCAGTATCTTCTGGAATTTTTGAAATGGTCAGGGAAACATTCAGCATTATACAGATGTTACACACACATCTATACTCTACAACCATCTACAGAATTCCCCCTACAAAGTACAAAACATACTCATTATACACCCCTCCCCAGAATCCCCACCGATAGACCAACTCACTTTGCAATACACTAGCACACAAGTACTAGCTCTACACTAGTAAGGTACTTTAATGAAACACATGCATGCACACACTCATGTTACATAAGTATTTTTGCATAAAGATAATCAGCTACATCAAATGGAGTGGAACTAAAAGGATGAATCTGTTTACCATACATTCGCTGTGAACACAATAATAAAATATTCCCTCCCTAATGACCCTGCAGCAGGAATGGTAAAACAGTGCTAATCATTTCAGGAGTATTTATCCACACAGTCTTTAATCTCTGCTCTTTCACACAGGTTGCACCTAGCATAGAGGGAAAACACCCTCTATGCATATCCTATTAACAGATTTATGAGTGTGGATGGCTGGGGGTGTTATCTGTTCCTATAGCAGTGTGCTCAGCCCAGTTAGAACGGGCTTTATCAGCCCCTGGAGACACTTCTCTTTTGATTTGTTTGTGTGATTATACCAGTTAATGGTTTGAGATATTGATAGAACTCCAATATGTTTTCTTTTCCAGCTGGACTGTAAACGGATGTGCATTATTACTACAAGCTCTTAAACTTTCCTATGTTTGTGATTTACATTTTAGTCATTTAGTAGACGCTCTTATCCAGAGCGACTTACAGTTAGTGAGTGCATACATGTTTCATACTTGCCCCCTGTGGGAATCGAACCCACAACCCTGGCATTGCAAGCGCCATGCTCTACCAACTGAGCTACACGGGAGTGCTGGAAAAGTGACCTTGTGGAATTCAGAGGTGATTGCGGTGTTAATACAATTTGACAAAAGTGTTTAGGCTATGGTGAAATCCAGAGTTGATGGAGGATTTACAGTAGTCCGCTTTATCACTTAATTATTGTCTTGGTCTTGGTAGAAATGAAAGTCTTTGGTAGAAATGAAAGTTGCTGGGGCCTTCCGAGGGGTGCAGCGGTCTAAGGCACTGCATCACAGTGCTTGAGGCGTAACTACAGACCCAGGTTCGATCCCGGGCTGTGTTGCAGCCGGCCGTGACCATGAGGCGGTGCACAATTGGCCCAGCGTCGTCCGGGTTAGGGGAGGGTTTGGCCGGCTGGGACGCCCTTGTCCCATCGTGCTCTAGTGACTCCTGTTGTGGGCGCATGCACACTGACACGGTTGCCAGTTGTACCTTATTTCCTCCGACCCATTGTTGCGGCTCCCGAGTTAAGATAGCAGTGTGTCAAGAAGCAGTGCGGCTTGGCAGGGTCGTGTTTCGGAGGACGCATGGCTCTCGGCCTTCGCCTCTCCCAAATCCATACGGTAGCTGCAGCGATGGGACATAAAATAAAAAAGAAAGAAATTAAAGTTGCTAAAAGGTTAATATGTGATGAAGTACTGTATCTGTGTGAGATACAGTACAGAGTACCTGATTTGTGTATGCGTGAAGGGCTGGACATTCAAGTACATTTAACAATGGCACACCGGCCATGCCAACTGAAAGCTATTGGCCCGAATGGAAAATAAACTGTCCCGGGTCAAGATCTTGCAGGAAAGTGAATGATGCGCGCATAATTTCAATAGCAGGTGATTATATATTTAATTTGGGCTAAGCAAGGAGCCTACAGGCTTCATACAGGCATTGGCAAGTCAAATTCAATAACTTTCAAGGACGTTTTCAAGCATTTTCAAAGTCCTACATTTTATATTGAATTGATGTAGGGGAAAAAATTCCCCCCAAAATGTATGCAAAGTATGCATTACCACTCAGAGAATAATGCATGTTTTATTAAGCCTTCCCAATTGCGTTATGCATTCACATTACAATTATTTTTACATTCTAAAACATGTCAGAATAGAGTGGGTGTGACGATCCCGGCTGTCTGGTGGGTCGGTCCTGTTGGACTAGTGTTCCTGCCCGAATTCTCCAGTTCATCCCGGCTGTCTGAGTCGGGTCCTGTCCTGGTGACTAGTGTTCCTGCTCGTATTCTCCAGTTTCCGAGGGTTCGGGAACGCTCCGGGGAGCGCTCTGGTTTTCCGCACCTGCATCCCATCAGCAATCTGCACACCTGGTCCTGATCATCACCCTTCTTAGGCTCTGGCCCAACATCCAGTTCCTGCCGGATCGTTAGCCATGAACAGTATGTTGTCAGCGTATCAGTCTCTGAGCCAGTAGTGTTAGTTTTGTTGTTTTGCACCTTTTGACTTGCTGTGTACTGACCTCCGTTTTGTTCTGTCTGCAGTCTCTCACCGGAACCTTCACCCAACCTCTGCCTGATGGTCGGCGGCTGCCGAGCCAGTACGGACCAACCACTGCACCCTCAACAACCCATCCACGCCACCCGCTCTGTTCCCTGGATTATTCAGCTTCACTCGGACTCTATTAATAAACACTCACCTTTGTCTCACGTACCGTGTCCTGGTCTGCTTCTGGGTTCTGGCTTAGTTAACCGTGACAGAACGATCCGGCCAGTAATGAACCCAGCGGACCTGGACTCTGTTCGCCATGCTATTACCCAGCAGGAGAAGATGTTGGGCCATCATAGCACGGTACTACAGGAGATCGCGTTGTCGTTCGGAACCTTTCTACCGGTCTGACGGAGGTCCAGAACCAACGCAAGTGTCCGGTGGAGGATCCACTACCGGTTTCACCCATCTCGCCTGCCGCTTCTGAAGCTGTGTCCATCCGTGAGCCCAAGGTTCCGACGCGGATAAGTATGAGGGAGAGCTGGGAAGATGCCGTTCCTTCCTTATGCAGGTGTGGACTAGTGTTCGATCTACAGCCCTACTCTTATGCCACAGACAAGGCTAGGATAGCCTTTGTGATTGAGTTGCTGCGTGGTCGAGCGCTGGGTGGGCTTCAGCCGTTTGGGAACGACAGGATCCTGCATGGCTTCATACCAGGGGTTCACGGCCGAGATGAGAGCTCTTCGACCATTCCGTCCGAGGAGGGGACGCAGCTAGGCGCCTGTTTTCGCTTCGCCAGGAACTCGAGCGTGGCCGACTTCGTGATCGAGTTCAAGGACGTTGGCTGTGGAGAGTGGGTGGACCAGGAGTCTCTGCAAGCGGCCTTTTACCAGGGTCTGTCGGAGCAGCTCAAGGATGAGTTGATCTCCTATCCGGAGCCTAGTGACCTGGACAGCTTGGTAGCTTTGTCTATTCGGGTGGATAATCGAGTCCGAGAGCGAAGGAGGGAGAAGCAATGGGTTCCGTCCAACCGATCAGCTTCTCAGGATCCAGTCGGGTCGTCCAAACTGCGCGGCTCGCTAAAGTTGGGAGGACTTTTAGCGAGCCAGTTTCGACCTCTCAATACCTCTGTCAGACCCCGTTTCCGGCTACCCTTATGAACAGGAATCAGAGCTTAGCGATTAACGCTTTATCGATTCAGGTGCCGATGGAAGCTTTCTAGATGCCGAGTTGGTGGAACAGCTGGGGCTTTCCAAGGAGCAATTGCCGGAAGCCATTGAAGCTACCACTCTGAACGGCAGTAGTCTGGCACGTATCACGATGAGGACTGAACCGGTTAAGATGCGGTTGTCGGGAATCATTCTGAGATGATTTCATTCTTCATTCTGCCGTCTTCCCATGTTCCTCTGGTCCTTGGATACCCCTGGCTGAAGGAACACAATCCCACGTTCGATTGGGTGACGGGCAAAAGTAACGAGTTGGAGCCTTGATTGTCATGCTAACTGTCTCAAGACTGCCTGCCCCCATTCGGTTCCCAGTCAGGTGATTGAGGCTAAACCCCCAGATTTGTCCCTGGTTCCCGAGACATATCACGATTTGGGGGAAGTTTTCAGTAAGCAGAAGGCTCTGTCACTCCCTCCCCACCGACCATATGATTGTGCCATCAACCTGGTCCCTGGAGCTGTCTACCCCAAGGGAAGGTTATACAGTATCTCCCGACCTGAACGTGAGGCGTTGGAGACCTACATCAAGGAGTCCCTAGCTGCTGGTCTCGTTGGTCCCTCGTCATCACCCCTGGGGGCAGGATTCTTCTTTGTGGGTAAGAAGGATGGCTCTCTTCGACCGTGTATTGATTATCGGGGGTTGAATGACATCACGGTCAAGAACAAGTATCCCCTGCCCTTGATGAGTTCTGCCTTCGACTCCTTACAGGGTGCTACGGTGTTCACCAAGCTAGACCTACGCAATGCGTATCACCTGGTCCGGATCAGAGAGGGGGACGAGTGGTTGACGGGTTTCAATACACCGATGGGTCACTTCGAGTATCAGGTGATGCCGTTTGGACTGACCAATGCTCCAGCGGTATTCCAGAGTATGGTGAACGACGTCCTGAGAGATATGATCGGTCTCTTTGTGTTTGTTTACCTGGATGACATTCTGATCTTCTCGAAGGAACCTTCCGACCACGTCCAGCATGTCCGGCAGGTTCTGCAGCGATTGTTGGAGAATCGCCTGTTTGTGAAGGCCGAGAAGTGCGAGTTTCACGCCCCCACGACATCCTTTCTCGGTACATCATCTCCAGGGGAGAGATTAGGATGGACCAGGAGAAGGTTAGAGCGGTTCTGGAATGGGCCCAGCCGGTTGCGAGATTGCAGCTCCAGAGATTTTTGGGGTTTGCGAATTTCTACCGCAGATTCATCCGGGATTACAGCCGTGTGGCCGCTCCGTTAACTGCCTTGACTTCCAGCATCAGGACCTTCAAGTGGAATCCGGAGGCGGATCGAGCGTTTCTGGATTTGAAGAGGCGATTCACCAACGCACCGATTCTCTCTCAACCGGACACGGCCCGTCAGTTCGTCGTTGAAGTGGACGCGTCTGATGTGGGAGTTGGCGCCATCCTGTCGCAGCGATGCTCCACGGACAGTAAACTCCATCCCTGCGCCTACTACTCTCGTCGCCTTTCGCCTGCGGAGAGGAATTACGATGTGGGTAACCGGGAGCTTCTCGCGGTGAAACTTGCCTTGGAGGAGTGGCGCCACTGGTTGGAGGGGGCGGAGCAACCGTTTATTGTCTGGACGGACCACAAGAATCTTGCTTACGTGCAATCGGCTAAGCGTCTCAACTCCCGTCCAGGCCAGTGGCGTTGTTTTTCGGACGATTCAAGTTTGCCCTGGACGTTCGACCTGGATCTAAGAACGGCAAGGCGGACGCCTTGTCCCGGATGTTCTCCAAGACGGAGGAGAGTGGGTCCAAGACCGAGACAATCCTCCCCCGGAACTGCGTCGTGGGAGCAGTTATGTGGAAGATTGAGGAGGAGGTGCTGGCGGCCCTTCGGACTCAGCCCGGTCCCGGTAACGGTCCACCCGGTCGGTTGTTTGTGCCTGAGTCGGTTCGTCCTGCTGTCCTCAAATGGTCCCACGCCAGCAAGATGGCTTGTCACCCTGGCGTGGCTCGGACTATGGCGTTTCTTCGCAGGCGTTTTTGGTGGCCTGCCATGGCCGAGATACTCGGGGGTTTTGTTGCTGCCTGTCCAGTGTGTGCGCAGAATAAGAGTACCAATCGGCCCAGCTCTGGACTACTTCACCCCTTCCTATTCCCGGCCACCATGGTCGCATCTGGCCCTGGACTTCGTCACGGGGTTGCCCGCTTCTGAGGGGAACACGGTCGTTCTGACTATCGTGGACAGATTCAGCAAGTTCGCCCACTTTGTGCCAATTGCCAAGCTTCCCTCTGCCTCGGAGGCGTCCGAGATCCTGGTTAGGGAGGTTTTCAGGGTCCACGGTTTGCCCAGTGATATCGTTTCCGACCGTGGCCCTCAGTTTACCTCTGCTGTCTGGAAGTCCTTCTGTTTGGCCATTGGAGCTACGGTCAGTCTCACATCTGGTTTTCACCCCCAATCCAATGGTCAGGCGGAGAGAGCCAACCAGAAGATGGAATCAACGCTACGCTGTCTGGTCTCTTCCAACCCCACCCTCCTGGGTCTCTCAGTTGCCTTGGGTTGAGTATGCCCACAATACTCTTCCTACATCTGCCACTGGGATGTCTCCCTTCCAGTGCCTGTATGGCTACCAACCTCCCCTGTTTCCTTCTCAGGAGAAGGAGCTCTCAGTGCCTTCTGTTCAGGCCCATATTCGGCGTTGCCACCGGACCTGGCATCGGGCCAGAAAGGCACTCCTTAGAGTTTCGGACCGGTATCAGCTCCAGGCGAATCGTCGCCGGATTCCCGCTCCCACCTATACCATCGGAGATAGGGTTTGGTTGGCCACGGGATCTTCCGTTACGGACTGAGTCTAGGAAGTTGTTACCGAGTTCATTGGTCCGTTTGTGGTGGAGAAGGTGATCAATCCAGTGGCAGTTCGACTCAAACTACGAGGACGCTCAGAGTCCATCCCACCTTTCATGTCTCCTGCCTCAAGCCTGTCTTCCTCAGTCCTCTGTTGCCTCCTCCGCCTCCTCCTCCTCCTCCTCGGATGATCGGAGGTGGTCCTGCCTACACGGTGCGTCGCATCATGGATTCCAGACGGCGGGGCCGGGGTTTCCAGTATCTCGTGGACTGGGAGGGGGTATGGCCCTGAAGAGAGGAGTTGGATTCCGCGGCGACAGGTCCTAGACGAGACCTCATCAGTGACTTCTACCGCCTCCATCCTGGCGCTCCGGGAAGTCCGCCCGGTGGCGTTCGTCGGAGGGGGGTACTGTGACGATCCCGGCTGTCTGAGTCGGGTCCTGTCTGGTGACTAGTGTTCCTGCTCGTATTCTCCAGTTTCCCGAGGGTTCGGGAACGCTCCGGGAGCGCTCTGGTTTCCGCACCTGCATCCCATCAGCAATCTGCACACCTGGTCCTGATCATCACCCTTCTTAGGCTCTGGCCCAACATCCAGTTCCTGCCGGATTCGTTAGCCATGAACAGTATGTTGTCAGCGTATCAGTCTCTGAGCCAGTAGTGTTAGTTTTGTTGTTTTGCACCTTTTTGACTTGCTGTTTACTGACCTCCGTTTTGTTCTGTCTGCAGTCTCTCACCCGGAACCTTCACCCAACCTCTGCCTGATGGTCGGCGGCTGCCGAGCCAGTACCGGACCAACCACTGCACCCTCAACAACCCATCCACGCCACCCGCTCTGCTCCCTGGATTATTCAGCTTCACTCGGACTCTATTAATAAACACTCACCTTTGTCTCACGTACCGTGTCCTGGTCTGCTTCTGGGTTCTGGCTTAGTTAACCGTGACAGTGGGCATTGCCTGACTAAATAGACTGCACGCAACGGTAGATGCTCCCAACCCAAACACACTAATGAAGTCTATGGTAGCTAGTCATTCACACCATTTGAAACATTGAGGAGTTATTGAGGGGTTATTGTATAATATTTTAAAATGAGAAAGTGAGCAAAAACCGGGTTCCCTTTGTAATGGAACACTTAACAGTGCATACGGAAAGTATTCAGACCCCTTGACTTTTTCCACATTTTGTTACGTTACAGCTTTCTTCTAAAATGGATTAAATAGTTTTTTCCCCTAATCAATCTAAACACAATTCCCCATAATGACGAAGCAAAAACGGACAATTTTGCCCAAAAATAAAAAAAGAACTCGGAAATATCACATTTACATACGTATTCAAACCCTTTACTCAGTACTTTGTTGAAGCACTGTCTGAGGTCCTGAGCGCTCTAGAACAGGTTTTCATCAAGGAACTCTCTGTACCTTTGCTCCGTTCAGCTTTCCCTCGATCCTGACTAGTCTCCCCACAGCATGATGCTGCCACCACCATGCTTCACCGTAGGGATGGTGCCAGGTTTCCTACAGATGTGACGCTTGGCGTTCAGGCCAAAGAGTTCAATCTTGGTTTCATCAGTCCAGAGAATCTTGTTTCTCATGGTCTGAGAGTCTTTAGGTGCCTTTTGTCAAACTCCAAGCGGGCCGTCATGTGCCTTTTACTGAAGAGTGGCTTCCGTCTGGCCACTCTACCATAAAGGCCTGATTGGTGGAGTGCTGCAGAGATGGTTGTCCTTCTGGAAGGTTCTCCCATCTCAACAGAGGAACTCTGGAGCTCTCTGTCAGAGTGACCATCGGGTTCTTGGTCACCTCCCTGACCAAGGCCCTTTTCCGTTGATTGCTCAGTTTGGCCGGGCAACCAGCTCTAGGAAGAGTCTTGGTGGTTCCAAACTTCTTCCATTTAAGAATGATGGAGGCCACTGTGTTCTTGGGGACATTGCAGACATTTTTCGTTGAGACCTTAAATAGACAGGTGTGTGCCTTTCCAAATCATGTCCAATCAATTGAATTTACCACAGGTGGACTCCAATCAAGTTGTAAAACATCTCAAGGATGATCAATGGAAACAGGATGCACCTGAGCTCAATTTCACCTGAATACTTATGTGTTAATACGGTATTTCTGTTTTTAATTTTAATACATTTGCAAACATTTTTATGTTTAAACTATGTCATTATTGAGTTTTGTGTGTAGATTGATGAGGAAAATATTTTATTTAATACATTTTAGAATAAGGCTGTAATGAACAAAATGTGGAAAAGGTCAAGGTCTGAATACTTTCCGAATGCACATTCTTCAAGGCAAAACTGCTCCAGCTCCTTCCAATTGGATGGGTTCCGCTGGTGTACAGCAATCTTTAGGGTCATACCACAGATTCTCAATTGGATTGATGTCTGGGCTTTGACTAGGCCATTCAAGACATTTAAATGTTTCCCCTTAAACCACTTGAGTGTTGCTTTTAGCAGTATGCTTGAGGTCATTGTCCTGCTGGAAGGTGAACGTCTGTCACAGTCTCAAATCTCTGGAAGACTGAAACAGCCACCACCATGCTTCACTGTGGGGATGGTGTTCTCTGGGTGATGTGAGGGTGTTGGGTTTTGCGCCAGACAGTTTCCTTGATGGCCAAAAAGCTCAATTTTAGTCTCATCTGACCCAGAGTACCTTCTTCCATATCTTTGGAGAGTCTCCCACATGGCTTTTGGGTGAACACCAAAGGTGTTTGCTTATTTTTCTTTAAGCAATGTCTTTTCTGGCCACTCTTCCATAAAACCCAGCTCTGTGGAGTGTACGGCTTAAAGTGGTCCTATGGACAGATACTCCAATCTCCGCTGTGGATCTTTGCAGCTCCTTCAGGGTTATCTTTGGTCTCTTTGTTTTCTCTCGATTAATGCCCTCCTTGCCTGGTCCGTGAGTTTTGGTGGATTGCGCTCTTTTCGCAGGTTTGTTGTGGTGCCATATTCTTTCCTATTTTTTAATAATGGATTTAATGGTGCTCCGTGGGATGTTCAAAGTTTCTGATATTTTTTTATAACCCAACCCTGATCTGTACTTCTCCCACAACTTTGTCCCTGACCTGTTTGGGAGAGCTCCTTGGTCTTCATGGTGCCGCTTGTTTGGTGGTGCCCCTTGCTTAGTGGTGTTGCAGACTCTGGGGCCTTTCAGAACAGGTGTATAAATACTGAGATAATGTGACAGATCATGTGACACTTAGATTGCACACAGGTGGACTTAATTTAACTAATTATGTGACTTCTGAAGGTAATTGGTTGCACCAGATCTTATTTAGGGGCTTCATAGCAAAGGGGGTGAATACGTATGCACGCACCACTTTTCAGTTATTTATATTTTAGAGTTTTTTAAACAAGTTATTTTTTTCATTTCACTTCACTAATTGGAGTTATTTTTGAATGTCCATTACATGAAATCCAAATAGAAATTCATTTACAATTACGGGTTGTAATGCAACAAAATAGGAAAAATGCCAAGGGGATGAATACTTTTGAAAGGCAAGCACCTGTAAATAATCAACATAATAATTTTGTAATATTGTGGTCACTGATGGGGATGATCAACTGGCCTGGAGGGTTTCCAAAACCTCCCTGGACCAGCGGGCAGTCCTGAATGTCAAGCCCTGGTGTGTGTGAATGTTTTTATGTGTGTACACCCGTGTGTGTGTATGTGTGTGTGTGTGTGTGTGTGTGTGTTTGTCTCAGGTGGTGCTTGGTACTCTGCTGTCTCACTGCATAAACATACAGGTCTAGTGAAGGGCAGCAGCATTAACGTTTCATAGTGTGCTCTGCTCTAAAAATACCACTTTTAGGCCCATCAGGCGAGTATCATTTTAATTTAGCACTTTTCCCTGTCTCCTTCTCATCTATGTTTCAGAAAATCATAAATATCTTGTCAAAAAGTACCAGACAAGTAGTAAATTTTTGACCCATGAAATACATTATTTTCATTTTAACCATGGTCAAGTTTTGTGTAGGGGGTGGATGCATTTACTCTCCCAGGTTTGGCAGTGATGTTACTGTACATACAGTGTCCATCTATTCTAATCAATCATCTATTGATTTATTAATTTGCCCTCGAGAAAACCTCATCTTGAACCATTTTACAAGTTGTATATTTTATTGAACTGCTAGCTAGCGTGACAAATTAGGCTCCTTTGCTCAATGTGTGACTGCTAATACTGAGATTCAAATGACAACCATCAAGTTGGAGATATGAATCCAGCTCCCCAGTCACTGCTATGTAATTTTCCTAAAATCAACACAATAATGAAACAGGGGTCAGGTTGCTATCTTTGCTCCTGCCTGGATTCTGGATGCTAGTTGACAGGAGACAAGAAATGGTACTCTCTCTCCTGTTCTTTTGATGTGCTAGATAAAACCAGCAACAATGTTCACATAGGAAAAAAAAACTCAAAGTAAATTCTGGTGCTAAATGCTCATCATTGGGTTTAAGACCAGGCTACCTTTGCTACTGAAAGGAATGAATTAGTTACGTCTTATCGCTGCTCGTATTTACTTTTTCTTGTGTTGATTTTGGAACAAAGAGACAGTTTTTTTGATGAGTTTACCCCAGACTCAGTGTCTGTAGACTCTTTGCAGTCTTTTAGGAAAGCACATGAGATCTCACACACACACACACACACCCACACACACATACACAGTATTGATTACTGCAACCCTTGTGGGGGACACACAGGTCCAGTCCCATTCAAATTCTAACACTAATTCTAACCTTAAATCTAAACCCCCCCTAGAAAATAGTATTTGACTTTGTGGGACTAACAAAATGTCCCCAGTTGGTCAAATCTTTGTTCGTTTACTTTCTTGTGGGGACTTCTGGTACCCACAAGTATAGTACACGTCCACACACACACACTGCAGCCCTGAAAGGCTCTCCCCCATCTTTTCATTAGCAGAGGCTCCAGAAGAATCTTCAGAATATTTTTAAGAGCTGTTCACTGAGTGCTCAAGTCTCTTGTCGAGTGTAGCATGGGCAATCAAATGTGGAACTTTCAGCAGTAGTATCGGCTGAGGTTAAAATGTCCTCTGCGTAGCCTGGAACTGATGGCTGTGCAGAATTAATCTCTTGAGAAAATTAGATGATGAAGCCATGAGATTGGCTTGAGCAGTGTGGGAGAGAGGCTAATGTTCCTTGCCTGTCAACCGTCGTCATAGCATCAGGATGTCAGCCGATAATGATGGTCCCTTCATTTCCCCCTCTTTTCTATTCTCTTTTTTTTGCAGGACATACAAGTACCTCATAGCTTTATTGCACCTGACATGATAATTACAATATATATATAAATTCTATAGGCTTTGTTTGTCATTATGCACTGAGTGTACAAAACATGAAGAACCCCCTCCAATTCGTCAGGGCATGTACTCTACAAGGTGGTTGAAAGCATTCCACAGGGATGCTGGCCCATGTTGACTCTAGTGCTTCCCCAGTTGTGTCAATTTGGCTGGATGTCCTTGGGTGGTGGACCATTTTTTGATACACACAGGAAACTGTTGAGCGTGAAAAACCCAACAGCGTTGCTGTCTTGACACAAACCGTGTGCCTGACACCTACTACCATACCCCGTTCAAAGGCACTTAAATATCTTGTCTTTACCCATTCACCCTCTGAATGGGATACATGCACAATCCATGTCTCAATTGTCTCAAGGCTTAAAATCCTTCTTTAACCTGTCTCCTCCCCTTCATCTACACTGATTGAAGTGGATTTAACAAGATACATCAATACTGGGATCATAGCTTTCACCTGGATTCACCTGGTCAGTCTATGTCATGGAAAGATCAGTGTTCATAATGTTTTGTAAGACTTGGTGTATGTGCTGGTTTTAAGTGTATGTGCTCTAGAAATGCTATTAACCAGCTATGATTCCTCCTGAGACAACATTAAGTTATTTAACTGGGCAGCAACTATAGTAGCTAGCTTGCTTGCCCAACTTGCATTGTCCCTGGGTCCCAACAGAGTGCTGTTCTGAATTCTCACAGTCACACCACTGTAATAAGCCTACTTGGGTGTTCGACAGGAGAAATTGGTGGACCAAATAAAAAGTGGATAGATTTATGAGTTTGTGACATTGATATGAACGTCTTAATGAAAAAGCTTCTTATCCCTGGATGTTGTCCTTCATCTGACTTGATCTGACTTGATCTGAGACAAACTGTCAAGCCAATCCTTTATAGTAAGTTCTTTGAAGTTATTTTGTAATGTGATTATTGTACTGTACTGTGTAGCCTAATCTGCATCCCTCATTTTGCAGATAAAATATTTATGGTTACAGGAAGTGTATATAATGGCTTAAGTGCATTTATCGTTCTTTGACTAATATTTTAAAGGGGTAGAGTACTCTAGGCTATACATCATTCTTTGATAGAGATTTACTGTTTTCCAGCATTGGATTTAGTTCTACTGTAGTACCAGGCTAATTATTGGAAAACAAAGCCTACTTGCTTGATTATTTCAATTTCACCACCTGAATTATTTACTCACATTTGTGGAATCAGGGACAAGGAAATCCACAGGGACAGTTTACTTCACTAAGCAGACTGGTCCCACTGGGTAGGACGTACTAATTTACTAATGAGCCTGTTGTGGAACTATCTTGAAAGACACAACAACATGTTTTTATTACTCAATTCTGAGTGTGAGCCTATCTTTCTAGACTATCTGTCAAGCCTATCTATCACAGTTGGTCAGTCAGTCAGTCAGTCAGTCAGTATGTCATTGATGCAGTGGTAAATACTGTAATTTGTTCACTGTGCCATGTGTTTACTCAATGCATTCTCGAAGGAACTGGGACTCAGATGCCCCCCTCCTCCTCCTCCTCCTCCTCTCCTCCTCCTCCTCCTCCCTCTCTTGCTCTGGCCGAGCGAGGACATCTAATTTGTTTGTCTCTGACGTGTAGGGCTTCTCTTTTACAGAGATTTACT